>NC_084973.1:0-300000 GCF_963691925.1 Scomber scombrus | reverse complement strand
ATTACAGATAAACATAAAGATCTTTATGCTGCTAACTATCACCCCCTGTTATCAAATTTAAATCAGGATATCGAGCGATGGGATCCCCTGCATCTCTCTTTGGGTGGAAGAATTAATACAGTAAAAATGAATATACTGCCTAAGTTTTTATATATATTTCAGTGCCTACCGGTCTTTTTAACTAAATCTTTTTTTACCAAATTAAATAATCAGATATCAAGTTTCACAAAAAAACGCCCCGGATTAAAAGAAGTGTACTTCAGAGACCTCACTCAATGGGAGAGATGGCACTCCCTAATTTCCTGTATTACTATTGGGCGGTTAACATTCGAGTATTGCTATATTGGATGGGTAATGATAATGATAACACTGACATTGAATGGCTAAATCTGGAGGGGGCATCTGTAAATTCCACTTCTTTAAAAGCCTTACTGTGTTCTAAGTTGCCATTTACACAGCCCATTTCTAACTTTACCTCCAACCCGGTTGTTTCACACTCAGTCAAGATCTGGAACCAGTTTAGAAGATCCTTCTCACTTACAGACCTATCTCAGGCTACACCGATTGCAAAAAATCACATGTTTATCCCATCATTAATAGATGGGGTCTTTGATAGGTGGTCCAGAAGAGGTATGGTCTCACTGTCTGATCTGTACATAGATGGCAGTTTTACCTCCTTTGATCAATTAGTACAAAAATATCATATTCCCAAATCACATTTCTATCGATACTTGCAGCTTCGGAATTTTGTATTCTCAAATTTTAAATGTTTAAATGTGTAGACTCAATTTTTGATTGTAAATCAGTTAGAAAACGAACTATTAGCACATTATACGAAATACTGTATTCTCATAACTTGATGCCTTTGGACCTCCTCAAAAATAAATGGGAGACAGATCTAAATGAACCAATCACAGACAACACGTGGCACAGAATAATACAGGGAATCTTTTCGTCTTCCATCTGTCTTAGACATGCTGTCATTCAGTTTAAAATTGTACACCGTCTGCACTGGTCTAAAGTTAGACTTTCCAAGATCAAGGTTGACATAGACCCCACTTGTGATCGATGCGGGCGGGACCCAGCCACTCTCTTACACATGTTCTGGGCATGCCCGAGGCTTTGCACTTTCTGGCAGTCCATCTTTGCGACCTTTGCTAAGCTTTTTGGGAAAAGGCTTGCGCCATCTCCCTTCATTGCGCTTTTTGGTGTAGCCCAGATAGACTCCCACATGATGTGGGAAAAAACTATGTTGGCTTTCTGCTCTCTGCTAGCTAGGAGACTGATATTACTGAAATGGAAAGACCCAGCACCTCCAACATACAGTCACTGGATTAGGGAAATCATGTTCCATATCAAATTGGAGAACATCAGATATACAGTCAGGGGGTCTACTAAAACATTTTATAATATTTGGCAGCCTTTCTTAATGTTTGTTGAAGATATGGAGGCAGATAACATAGTACTGTAAACCTCTACTGCTGCCCTCTGTCATTATTAGGGCCCGAGCGGCGACTGCAAGTCGCCTGGCGAAAGCCCTATTGAAATTCGTTCATGCCCCAACGTGCAAGTGACCCCAAAGTGCAAGTGACCCCAACGTAATCAAGTAATCAAGTAATCATGTGGTATGGAAGACCCCCGGGGAAAAATGCTATATTGAAATTGTAATGTTTATTATTATTATTAGGGCCCGAGCGGCGACTGCAAGTCGCCTGGTGAAAGCCCTATTGAAATTCGTTCATGCCCCAACGTGCAAGTGACCCCAAAGTAATCAAGTAATCAAGTAATCATGTGGTATGGAAGACCCCCGGGGAAAAATGCTATATTGAAATTGTAATGTTTATTATTATTATTATTATTCTTCCGACATTTCGTGCCCCAATTTCGCCCCTTTCCCAAATGCGAAAATGCTTATACTTTTGCACGGACGTCCGGCCTCATCCGAAATTCGATATTTTTGGGTGGTCGCACATGGTCGACGCAGAATGGCGGAATAGCGCCCCCTACAAAGTCCAAAAATGCCCATAGGGAATTTTGCTAACTTTGACCTATGCTCACAAAATTCGGTACACATATGTATTATACCCACATATGCAAAAAAGCCTCTTGACCTCATGACCTCAACCCAACAGGAAGTCGGCCATTTTGGTTTTGATTTTTCCCGCCTAAAATTAACTCCTCCCACAGCGTTCGCCCGATCAAGTTCAAATTAGGTACGCAACATCTCCAGACCTAGCTGAGCTTAAGTTGTGCTCTGCGCATCCGTAGGTCAAAGGGCGTGTCTGCCAGGGCTCAACTAACTTTGGCGTGCTCGCCATGTACATACGAGTGGCTCTCACGCCCACATACTTCATCCAATCAGCTTCAAACTTGCTGGATATGATGATGGCTCCGCCCTGAACGTCCCGGTATATTAACTTCCCACGTAACTCATAGCGCCCCTCGGTGGTAACAGGAAGTTAACTAAGATTCATTAAAATTACATACTTTGCCCCATCAACTTCATTCCACTTCTAAAACATGCAGAACCAGTTGGTGAAGCTACATTATGAACACTGTGAAGCTACGAGTAATGGCGTCCCTGTGGGGGCGTGGCTACCATTAATTCCTCGCCATGAAAATACGCTTGGCTTTTTGATGGCTTTATTGAACACGTATCATCATGAAAATTGATACACAGGTCCAGGGTGGAGACCTCTTCCATCTGATAGGGGTGTCGCTCATGTTGCCCCCTAGTGGAAACAGGAAGTGCCATTTTTTGCATCAACATTGTCCGATTTCCACGAAACTTCACATGTGTGATGAGGGACTGACTCTGAACACACCTGCATGCATCCCATTACTGCCACCTGGTGGATGAACCATCAACCTCTCATAACTCCTTCATGCTTTGTCCAATTCACTCCAAACTTCACATGACTGATGAGTGGCCGCCCTGAACACACCAGACCACACCAGACCATATGTGTAACTACCTGTGAGTGCCCCCTACTGGATGAACGAAACATTGCATTTTTGGCCTCCTTCCAGGTTTTTTCTCACTTTCTGCTTCACGCCACAGCCCCGCCATGCCTCAGGCCCCGCGGTGGCATGGGTGAGCGAGGGCCCGCCATCGCCGCTTGCGGCTTTAATTATTATTATTATTTATTTTTTCATTATTTTATTTTATTTTATTCTTGCTCTCTTTATCTTTGTGTCTGGCTATGTGAACTCTGTATTTTGAACTCTGTATTTTACGCTGTGAACACTGTAAATCTGGTATCTGGGGAAAAGGCGGGGGTGGGGGGGTGGATATAATCTATCCATCCATCTTCTTTCCGCTTATGCGGGGTCGCTTGCGGCTTTAATTATTATTATTATTTATTTTTTCATTATTTTATTTTATTTTATTCTTGCTCTCTTTATCTTTGTGTCTGGCTATGTGAACTCTGTATTTTTAACTCTGTATTTTACGCTGTGAACACTGTAAATCTGATATCTGGGGAAAAGGCGGGGGTGGGGGGGTGGATATAATCTATCCATCCATCTTCTTTCCGCTTATCCGGGGTCGGGTCGCGGGGGCAGCAGCCTAAGCAGGGAAACCCAGACTTCCCTCTCCCCAGCCACTTCGTCCAACTCTTCCCGGGGGTTCCCGAGGCGTTCCCAGGCCAGCCGAGAGACATAGTCTCTCCAGCGTGTCCTGGGTCTTCCCCGGGGTCTCCTACCGGTGGGACGTGCCCTGAACACCTCACCCGGGAGGCGTCCGGGAGGCATCCTAACTAGATGCCCGAGCCACCTCATCTGGCTCTTCTCAACGCGGAGGGCAGGATCTCATCCCCTACCCGAAGGGTGCACTCCACCCTTTTCCGGCTGAGGACCATGGACTCGGATTTGGAGGTGCTGATTCTCATCCCGGCCGCTTCACACTCGGCGGCGAACCGATCCAGTGAGAGTTGGAGGTCACGGTCTGATGAAGCCAACAGGACCACATCATCTGCAAAAAGCAGTGACCCAATCCTGAGGTCACCAAACCAGAACCCCTCAACGCCCTGGCTGCGCCTAGAAATCCTGTCCATAAAAATTATGAACAGGATCGGTGACAAAGGGCAGCCCTGGCGGAGTCCAACCCCCACCGGAAACGAGTCCGACTTACTAACAGCTATGCGGACCAAGCTCTGACACCAGTCGTACAGGGAACGGACGGCCTGTATCAGGGGGTCCGATACCCCGTACTCCCGGAGAACCCCCCACAGGACCCCCCGAGGGACACGGTCGAATGCCTTTTCCAAGTCCACAAAGCAGATGTGGACTGGTTGGGCAAACTCCCATGCACCCTCAAGGATCCTGCAGAGGGTGTAGAGCTGGTCCACAGTTCCACGACCCGGACGAAAACCGCATTGCTCCTCCTGGATCCGAGGTTCGACTATCCGACGGACCCTCCTCTCCAGTACCTCCGAATAGACCTTACCAGGGAGGCTGAGGAGTGTGATCCCCCTATAATTGGAACACACCCTCCGGTCCCCCTTCTTAAAAAGAGGGACCACCACCCCAGTTTGCCAATCCAGAGGCACTGCCCCCGATGTCCACGCGATGTTGCAGAGTCGTGTCAACCATGACAGCCCCACAATATCCAGGGCCTTGCCACTGAGGAGCTTCTTGACCACCTCGGCGACCTCAGCCCCAGAGATAGGAGAGCCCACACCCGGGTCCACAGGCCCTGCTTCCTTACCGGAAGGCGTGGGATTGAGGAGGTCTTCGAAGTATTCCTTCCACCGATCCACGACGTCCCGAGTCGAGGTCAGCAGGGCACCGTCACCCCCATACACATTATTGACGGTGCACTGCTTCCCCCTCCTGAGACGCCGGATGGTGGTCCAGAACCTCTTCGAAGCCGTCCGGAAGTCGTTCTCCATGGCCTCACCGAACTCCTCCCATGTCCGGGTTTTTGCCTCAGCGACCGCCGCAGCCGCCCCCTGCTTGGCCTGCCGGTACCTGCCTGCTGCGTCAGGAGTCCCACAGGCCAAAAAGGCCCTATAGGACTCCTTCTTCAGCGTGACGGCATCCCTAACCGCCGGTGTCCACCAGCGGGTTCGGGTATTGCCGCCACGACAGGCACCGACCACCTTGCGGCCACAGGACCGGTCGGCCGCCTTGACAATGAAGGCGCGGAACATGGCCCACTCGGACTCAATGTCCCTCGCCTCCCCCGGTACATGGTCAAAGTTCTCCCGGAGGTGGGAATTGAAGCTCTCTCTGACAGGAGACTCTGCCAGACGTTCCCAGCAGACCCTCACAATGCGTTTAGGTCTGCCAGGTCTGACCGGCATCCTCCCCCACCATCGGAGCCAACTCACCACCAGGTGGTGATCAGTTGACAGCTCCGCCCCTCTCTTTGCCCGAGTGTCCAAGACATGCGGCCGCAAGTCCGACGACACGACTACAAAGTCAATCATCGAACTGCGGCCTAGGGTGTCCTGGTGCCAAGTGCACATATGGACACCCTTATGCTTGAACATGGTGTTTGTTATGGACAATCTGTGAGGAGCACAGAAATCCAATAACAGAACACCGCTCGGGTTCAGATTGGGGGGGCCGTTCCTCCCAATCACACCCTTCCAGGTCTCACTGTCGCTGCCGACGTGAGTGTTGAAGTCCCCCAGCAGAATGATGGAATCCCCAGAGGGAGCACTTTCCAGCACCCCCTCCAAGGAGTCCAGAAAGGGTGGATACTCTGAACTGCTGTTTGGGCCATAGGCACAAACAACAGTCAGGAACCGTCCCCCACTCGTAGGCGGAGGGAGGCTACCCTTTCATCCACTGGGGTAAACTCCAACATACAGGCGCCAAGCCGAGGGGCAATAAGTATTGCCACCCCTGCCCGGCGCCTTTCACCAATGGCAACTCCAGAGTGGACGAGAGTCCAACCCCTCTCGAGAATACTGGTTCCAGAGCCCTTGCTATGCGTCGAGGTGAGCCGACTATATCTAGTCGGAACTTCTCAACCTCGGGCACCAGCTCAGGATCCTTCCCCGCCAGAGAGGTGACATTCCACGTCCCTAGAGCTAGCTTCTGCAGCCGAGGATCGGACCGCCAAGGTCCCCGCCTTCGGCTGCTGCCCAGCTCACACTGCACCCGACCCCTTTGGTCCCTCCTACGGGTGGTGAGCCCACGGGAAGGGGGTCCCATGTTGCCTCTTCGGGCTGTGCCCGGCCGGGCCCCATGGGTGCAGGCCCGGCCACCAGGCGCTCGCCATCGAGCCCCATCCCCAGGCCTGGTTCCATTGGGGGGCCCTGGTGACCCGCATCCGGGCAGGGGAAACAAGGTTCCATTTATATTACTCGTCATAAGGGGTTTTTGTGAGCTACGCTTTGTCTGGTCCCTCCCCCCGGACCTGTTTGCCTTGGGTGACCCTACCAGGGGCATAAGGCCCCCGACAACGGAGCTCCTGGGGTCATTGGGACACTCAAACCCCTCCACCACGATAAGGTAGTAGCTCAGGGAGGGGTATATCCATCTTATCAATTCTTACATGTAAGATTTAATTGGGACAACAATTTATGTGGATTTTGTGAGAGTGACATTGAAACAGTAGAGCATATTTTCTTTGAATGTTGGGTAATTTTGGTCTTCATTTCAAAACTGTTGTTAAACAAAAATAACAGTGCACCCGTTGAACTGGATGTCTATTAAGGTTGGAGTACAGTTAAAGGAGAAGAACTTGGACTTTTTGGTGAACAATCTAATCTCACTTGGGAAACATTTTATTCACAAATGTAAATACCTCAAGATGAAACCCCACATCAACGGTTGGAAAAACGATCTTAAGCTATAAAAGAAATCCTTGTATTAATTAAGTTTTATAACAAAGTTCGGGAACGGAGACCACGCCTCATACCCTCTCAATTTCCGCTCAAGTAGTACTTAAGTCACACCCTATCCGATCTATCCCCCTTCGTCTCATTTCGAATACCCCTCCCCCCTCACCCTCCTTCTACTGTTCTCTTTTTTTTCTATTCCAGGAACTGGGGGTCTGAACCACGGACCAGACGCCGAGACAGCTCCCCCACCCAGAGTCTCATCCTGCCCCGGTTCCCTTCCCACACTCACCTAGGAGACGGATACAGCATCCTGCGCCTCCTCATCAACCTGGCACCCGGCTCCAACGATCACCCACACTACATCCTAAACCTCTTTCTTTTCTCCTCCCCCTCCCCTACATCCCATCCCTTCCCCCATCCCCACAACCCTCACTTCTCCCTCCCTACCCTACGACCCCTCGACCCTAACCCTACATCCCCACGACCCTAACCCCTACATCCAATCGACCCTCACACCTCATCCCACCTCTTCGACCTTTCGACCTTCATCCCTTTCAACCCTTTCAACCCTCATCCCCTCATCCCTACCCATCTACCCTCAACCCCTCATCCCTACCCTTCGACCCTCAACCCTCACCCCATCCCTCCTTTCCTATCCCTCAACCCTTTTTCTTTTACACACAATAAATACTTAAACTCATGTCTCTGTTGGCGTGGTCTCTGTTAGTGAACATGTCGAACAATAAGGCCCAGAAACTATTTTCTTTATTGGACTTATTTACCCTTCTTGATTGAGACCCTCACATTGTTATTGTTATTTAATTTTTTTTTGTTTTATTGTATTGACTTCTTTTATTTTACATGCTGATTCAACATTTTCAAATATGATTTCACAAATTATGCCTTAAAAGTTTGTAATGTTATAAAACTGGAATAAATTAAAAAAACAAAAAAACAAAAACATACCACATACATAATGCGCCCTCTTGCGGTTATTTTAGGCAACTCAGTCATGTTTAAGCACAGTTCTCTTCATAAATTCAGTTATTAAAATGAAACTTATTTACTATGAGGCCAAACAAACAAATAATAGCCAGTAAACCCAAAGCTTTACTTGCATAGGGGTTACACAGACATAAAAAAACACTCAGAAATGGTTAAAGACAAAGCATTAGAGAGTTCTGAAATGGCCAACAATGAGTCCAGGTGTGACACCCAGAGAACACCTGTGCAGAGATCTCAAAACAGCAGCTGGGAGAAGGCATCCTTCAAATCTGAAAGACCTAGAGCAGTTTGCAAAAGAAGAGTGCTTCAAAATTCCAGTCGAGAGGTGTAAGAAACGTGTTCATGGTTACAGGAAGCAAATGATTTCAGTTATTTTTTTCCACAGGGTGTGCTACCAAACATAAAGCTGGGGGTGCCAAATGTTTTGTCCAGTTAATTTTTTGAGTTCTATGTGGAATTGTATCAAGTTTTTCTCTGTTTTTTTGTGTTTATCCAATGCAAAAAAATGAAATAAACATGTGAATACCAATACACAGTAGACTACACAGCAGGAATACAGGTTTTTATCCATGTGCAGTTGTTTTTCAAACAGGTGTAATATAATATATAATATAACAGGCTGCATAGCGAAAACACTGCTGCTCTGTCAGTGATAACTGCACACCTTTATTAGTATCATGCCAGTGCACGTGTGCCAACTGACAGCTGATCCAGCTGTGATCAGCTGCTGCTATCATCAGAAACAGATGTCGTTTCACGTGACGCTTCTGAAGAAATTACGTCTCATTTCTGTACAATCATATCCCAACTGAGAAGTACTCTTGGAGCCATAACCTCTGTCGTCTCAAGTCAGCCACTTTGTCTCAAGAAGTTGGCCATTTTTAATTTACTTAGTTTGCAGGCATTGTATTTTAACAACATCCTCCTAGACATTTGAGTCAGTTGACTTCAAATTCAGTCCGTGTCATCTTAAGACCTTTGCAATGACAAATTACCCAAGTTTTATTGAACGCTGTCACTATGGCGACACACCACATTTTGCCACGAACTAGGAAGTTGTAACTATAACAGACTAGGTAGGTAGGTCATTTCATATCCTGATAACTATATCTATCTCGATATAGCACATTTTAATTCATTCAATAAATAGTTGGTCTGTGTCCTCCCCAACACCCACCCGTCGTCTATCCATCGTTTGAGCAGATTACATTAAATTTCTCTTCTTGGCTTTTTACTCTGGTTGCTTTTATTGCATTTACAGGAACATAAAGAGTGTAACTGTCATTGCCTCGAGTTCTTCACCTGGTTCACTGTCTCTGAGGAGCCCTGCAGGGTTGAGTGGAGGTGTATGGAGGACCACAAGGTCAGAGAAAGAGGAAAAAACATTGAATTAATTAATAACTAATTGTACAATTAAAAAGAAAGAATTATAAAAAGGAATTTACAAAAACATCTTTAAATATTCAATAAAAACATCATTTAGAAAATACAATAATTAATTCACAAATAAATAATTGAATTTCAAAATGCAGTTTTAAAAACAGAAATAATTAACTGAATTTGCAAACTGGATTACAAATACAACTTTTAGTCAGGAATCTAAGAGGTAAATTCCGTTTTGTATTTGTATTTTCATTTGGCCTTCCTTATCCTATTTGCTAATCGATTTGCCTCCTCTTGCTAGATTCTGACCAGTACTTTGTAAGCCGAATTTTAAACTTGGATTAATGTAAATAAATATTAAAATCATCTCTCTTGAGGAAAATACCTATTAAGCCTATCATTTTAAGATAACTGTCATCAATGGCATGATGTCCATTGCCCGTTTCCTCCGCGCAGGCGCAAGACGGCATTTCCGGATTCGACATGTAATATAAATAGGCTGGTCTAGTCGGACGACGGTAGAACATACGAAACCAATGATTCCTATATGCCCAGTAGTATCCTTCACCTATGGTAAGTACAGTTTCACATATGGAGATTGTTAAACATTTTACTAGAAAGGCGTTAGCAACATTTTAAGAAAAGAAGCAATGTTATCATAGTAATGTTAGTGGGTATTCGTTGGAGCGCTCATTTGAGCCTGCTGCTAACAGTTAGCTTTGTGTTGTCATGTCCTGTCCTCCGCAGTGCCCAGCCGGCTTGGTGAAGATGCCAAAATGGCTACCGGCAATTACTTCGGTTTTACCCATGGCGCTGCTGCCCAGTACAGGTAAGGCCAACTTCAGTTTTCGTTTTTTTAACCTGGTGCTTAGTATTTTTCTGCCCATACATTGCCCACGTTTGTATATCGTGTATGTCACACGCATGTACAGGGTGTATGTTTCAAACCGCTGCCATTGTTCAAGCTGGGGGAGGGGGCGGTTATCCTTACGCTATTGCAGCTGGTCGTAAGCGGGTGTTCAGACTGTAAATAGAGAAGGTAATGTAACACATGAAGTCCAGTATCATTCATGGCTTTAAAGGGTTTGTAACAGTGCATAGGGGTCAACAGTACTATGATTGCCCCCCCCCCCCCCGCATCGCCATCTATTTTTTCATACCTGTTAGCAGCGCTGTAGTGTTAAATAAAAGCTTGGTTAAACCCTAGCGAGTACTGTACTGATAGATGGACCAAATAGTCTTTGTCTTAAAACATAATTTGATCTCCTATATAGATTAATATTTGGAAAATAAACAACAATTGTTTAACAATTAAAAGAATACAATTAAAAGTCGTGTTGTTTTAGTTGGTTCATTAAAAGATCTGTCAGTCCATTTATAGCAGATAGCAGTCTTGTTTTTAAATTGTGTTCATAGGGCTGTCCGTTGGTTCAAATTGGTTAACAGATTGTCATTTAAAAATATTTCATTTTATCATACATCTTGATACAGTTCATCCTTTTTCTGTGTCCTTTTATGTTTTTCTGTATGCCTTTCTTCTTTTTTGCCCCATTTAATGAAGAAGAGGAAAAAAAAAATATATATATATATATTTAAATGTATTGAAACTTGGTACTTGGACCACCACTTCTCTTCTTTAAGAAGCCTTCCAGAGTCTGCTGATTTGTAGATAATTGTCTTTTAGGTGGCATCTTTCCTTTCTCCACACCTATGGGCATGAATAAACAATGAACATGAACATTCAAAGCAGGAGAACATTACTCCAAAGCCGTTCATATTATTATTATTATTAGCCTAAGTGTGGCTGCATAATAGGCAGGCTATATTAATTTCTCAGACATTTGCTCTATTATTATTATTAACCCCATCAATATCTACTCTATATATTATCATATCTATATTATTATTATTATTATTACAACCACATATTGCATCTTCTTTTATTCATTAGTGTAACTAAGTATCCCAGACGCTAATGCACCAATGAAAACTGATTTGCGCACCGAAAATAATAAATAATAGGCTATACAAGCTCACATAGTATTGCATCGTGAGGCATTCTGGGCTTGTAACTCTTATTTTCGGTGCATGACGCATTCACGCAACTGAGTATGCTATGAATTAACAACGCCAGCAGTCTGCAGTGGTGGCTACTAGGGATGGGCATGATTAATCAATGAACGATAATTGATCGTTAAAAATATTGTCGATCACATGAAATTTTAATCGATCAAATGCTGGTTTCAAATTGAAGTTGTGTTGCGTAGTGTGAGTCTTGAAGCAATGCAATGAATTTCACTATGTGGCAGCAATGAGACACCTTACCAACGGGGGGCGATATTTGACAGAGAAAAGGGCTCAGCTACCTACCAGCTGCCATATATATCAAACGCAAACATGAATAGGTCAAGGCGAAGTTTGGCGTGGGACCTTTTCAAACTAAAAATGATGGAGTTCATTGTAAATCCTGCACCTTGGCCAGGCTACCCAGGATAGCGCGACAATGCCTCTGCAATCCCGGCGACTTCGGTCCCGGCTACTTCGGTCCCGTCAGAGCGTTTCAGCTGCTGGACTAACTCACCAGGCTGCGCTCACTGATCCCTGAGCATGCTAAAATGCTAACATGCTATCAACAAGAATCAGTAGGCTGGAGTTACTTTAGTTTGTTAGCAGTGGACAGTCACCACTGTAGCCTTTAGGTGAGTCACTGTTGTTGTTTTATGAGCCTCTAGTTAAATAAGCATAATTGTGAAGTAACACTATCTCTGTCACTCACTCTCCCTCTTTCTCTCTCGGCTCGGTTGGGTGCATTTTGGAGTCCTTTAACGTTATATTTTGGCAAAAACTGCCAGTCCGGAGTAATATTCTGTTTTTTGATTAAGCTGTTATTAGATTTGATTGTTTTTATGAAGTGTTTCTAAAATAGGCTCAATCGTGTTTAAGAGTGCTGTATTGATTGATATGTGAAGAGGTTTGGCTCGGAACTTCGGGATCAGCTGCTTTTACAAGTGTCCCGTATCATGGCATTTTTAAGATAAAAAAATAATGATTACTCGATAATTTATTGTTCATTTTCCCGATCGGTCAAGAAAATGTATTCAAATGCCCATCCCTAGTGGCTACGCAATTGAACACTCCGTGAACATTTCTCCCTTTGTAACTAATGAAAATACACTCTTACGAAACCATTTGGTTTAATATGTACAACCGACAGTATCTTTTGATGCCAGCACGTGTCGCAGGTGGTGCTAATTGAACGCTTGAAGAGAAGACTGGATTACCGGTAGGATATCGGTTTGGGCTACCGGTGGACGTACCGTTTTTAAGGTGACAAAAGAAGCTCTGCTTCAGTCGTCTCCGAGGGCCCCGACACACTCAGTACGTTTACATGCAGCAAAAAATTGGAATTTCTGATCGTATCAGATAAAGGAATGCATAAGACCGGATCACTTGTCTGAGCAATGAAGTCAGCGTTGATCAGAGTAATTTGTGGTTATTATCAGTACAAGCAGAGCGAATCACAACTTTAATGAGTGCGGTTCAGTTTTACATTATTGTCAGTCTGTTAGAAAAACTTTATTTTATTAAAATCGAAAAATAATGTTTATAGGCTATAAAAAATAATAGTCATTAAAGTAGCCAGCTGGACCTTATTGTGTAGTCGGCTATATGGCCGGCAGCCGGCGCTTGTGGAAAGCCCTGCAGGTAGACGTCTTCATACGCATGCTTTTATTTGATTGATTTATCCACTTGTCTAGTCTAAATGACATTCCGATGTCGTTGCCTGGGTTTCCGTTATCCGGTAATTACCGGACTTTGACTGGTAAAATCTGCTGAAGTCCGGTAATTTTTAACCCCTCCGGTCAAAATGTCCGGTGAAAATATTCCCACCAAGCACAATTTGAATTTTGTATGTACTTTCGATGAGGATAAACTCATCGAAAAGTGACATCGGTGCCGCAAGTGGGCAACGATACGCCTTCGCTGTAATGACAGCGCTCCGCGGCTATGGAGTTTTAAACTTCTTAACAGCCTGTGAAGTTCTGATCAAAGATTTCAGCGAAATCTACCCTGAGTGGGCTAAACTGGCCAAAATAGCCTGCGTGATCCCTGTCTCCAGTGTGCCAGCAGAGAGAGGTTTCTCTCTGTAGAACCGGGTCAAAACAGCGCAGCGAAGTCGCCTGGGGGAGAACAAGGTCACAAGACTGATGCGCATTGCAAGTTATGGAGAAACACTTGAGACTTTTGATTTTAATTCAGCTGCTGCACAGTTCACTGCAGCAAAAATGCGTAAAATGTAGGCTAAAATGTCACAAGCCAGAAACATGTTAAGGGATTTTTGTTTGTTTGTTTTCAGAGTTTTTATTGCATCTATTTGATTTCAAGTTGGCAGCACGCCGTGTTATTAAAATGGTATGAGCCAGTCCAGGTGTGTTTTTGTTTGCAATGTTTTATGTTCATGTTAAAAGAGCGCATGCTTGTGCAATATTTATTTATTTTAGAAGTTACGCATGTGAGTCAATTGACGGCACTCATTTTATTTGATATAGCCTACTTTTCAATAAAAAGATTACGCTATAAATTGACATGCCTTGATATCATTCTTATATAGCCTGCATATCATTTATCATTTTAAGCTCAATAAATTCAGATAATATTTGACCGGAATTTGAAACAAATCAATAAATTGAAAACTTGCCGGTCACGTTGTCCAGTGCCAATTTTTTCTAACGGAAACCCTGGTACATGACACACGTAATGGTAACTTGCGCAATTGGCTTTGAGAAAGCCTCTAGAGTTGTTTTCCACAGCCCCATTGAGTTCTTGATGAGTTCAACTAGTTAATTACTTACGAACATAAAATACAGTTAGATTTAGACTTTTTTCAATAAATATCTTTTTCTATATTGTTTTTGTTTCTTTATCATGGTGGGTTCTGGCAAGAGTCTGAATCCGCCCTCTTTTTTTTCACTGAAAAGGATGTAGTTGCAGTTATTTTAAGATAATTGTGATATGAAAGTTTCACATCATCCCACGCTTATGCTCAGCATATTAAGCAGATTCTTTGGATCAATTCTAAGATTTTGGTATGTGGAACACCTTAATTTTTTTATATTGACATTAAATGTATTATTATTATTAGTAGTAGTAGTCCTAAACATAGTCAAATGTTACTTTGAATGTTCTGTTTTAGCAACAAATTACAAATACCAAAAATGTTTCTTTTTCAGTGCAAACACAAGCTTCAGGTCAATGGCAAATAAGGATTTTCAAGATGATGATGTATGAGCAAGTTTCTCATCAATGTTCTCATTAATTTCAGTGTTTCCTTTTTTTGTATCTGGCTGGTGAAGTATGCAAGCGGTCAGAGTAAAAAAAACAATATAAAATTCAAAAATAAGGAAAAGTGTAGTTTCTTGCAAAATGACCTTTGGAACATATTTGTTAACGTTTATTTATACATAATATAAACCCACAATTTATAGGGGCAAATTGTAATATTTTAATTTAAAACTTTGAAAAATTAACTAAAACTACTTTGAATGCTATAAATGTATAATTCAACACATTGTAATAAAATACTTATAACACATAGCAAAAGATTCTTTAACTGTAAAATCCATCAAACCTAACGTTAGCTAGATAGATTTACTCTTGTCTCTGTTTTCTTCATATTCCCTTTTGGTCTGTGTCACCATCTAACTATCAGCTGTGCACTAAAGGTCAGACTGGAAATGTAACCACTTAAGTAAAGGATGGGGGATTACTTGTCTTTTTTGTACTATTTAAACATAAAACACATGCGTTATATCAGGATATTTAGTTGTTTTTTTAACCTTAATTTCTGGATTTAACGAATGATGCCAAATAATTTCAACTTGACATTTAACTTTTGATCTTTTCCCTTTTTCTGTTTTTCTACCAGTCAGCAGCCAGCTGCCGGGGTAGCATACACACATCCCACCACAGTGGCCAGTTACACAGTTCATCAAGCACCTGTGGCAGCACACACTGTAGCAGCGGCCTATGCTCCCACTGCTGCCACAGTTGCTGTAGCTAGGCCTGCACCTGTCGCTGTGGCAGCTGCTACTGCTGCAGCATATGGAGGATACCAGCCAACCCATGCTGCCACTGACTATGGGTACCCTCAGCGTCAGCCTGAAGTCCCTCCTCCACCACCACCAGTCACTTCACAGAACTACCAGGTACACCACTAGTTTCCCCCCCCCTTTTTTAAAGATTGCTACAAGAGATGTAACAGTTGCAATTTTCTTGGCCAATTGAAATTTCTGTATTTTAAGTCTGACCTGCCAATTCTGATTTTGGCTGATTGTGATTTATTTTCTTCTTCTAAGATATATCAATTGAACAGATGCATAAGTAATTGTGAATCAATTTCAGCTGCTTTGGTGCAAATGAAAATGACAACAGGTGCAATGGAAAGGCAAAAGCAAAACAACCCCCAATGGTTTTGCATGCGGATGCCACAGACAATTGCTCTCTCCTTATCCTTCCTGACTGATTCCTCTCTAGTTTTGTGTTCTGCTAGTGTCCTTGTCACTACTGATAGCATGAGGTGGTACCTGCAACCCAGTTTTTGAGCGTCATTTTAAGACAGGATGTGTCAGATTTTTCTGCAATATTACGTAGATGAAAAAGGAAGACATTTGTTTTATGAGGGAGTTGGACAGGTCATGATCAAGTATAACTCCTAAGTTCTTTACAGTAGTGCTGGGTGCCAAAGTAATGCCATCCAGAGTAGTTATATCATTTGATATTGTTTAGATTAGATATCTAAGTGTTTCTAAGGTGTTTGGGGCCAAGCACAATAAATTTTAAGTTTAAGTTTAACAGCAGAAAGTTGCTGCTCATCCAGGCCTTAATGTCCTTTTTAAAGAGCAGGTTGCAGGTTAGAGCCCCCATTAAATGAATGAATAGAAAAATAATATAGGAACTAGTTTTTCTTTAAAATATACTTATAAATACACTATTGAGACTTTTGGAGTCGTTTTTTTGTGAGAAAATTTAGCTTCCGCATCTGAAAAAGCCGAACCGGAAGTGATGTAATGAGAGGGAGAGCGGTGAACTTGAACTGTAAGAAAACAATGGATCCTAATACAAGCGCTGATGCTGAGGAGACTTTAAATGTGTATAATTACACATATGACAGGCCACAGCCTATAACTATGAGCCTGCTATGCGCCCAAGAGAGCAGGGAGAGGCCGGGAGGAGAATAAATGGTCAGAGGAGAGAGATTGAGCTGTGGTGTGAGGACAACCAGTGGAGAGCAGGGCAGGTGTCTTGGTGAGGGACAGGTGTTAGCTAATAGACACATTAGTCAACGATATGTAATACTGTGCTCACATTACAATATTGTACAAATTACTATCATGTATCAGGCAACTAGTATTGGTCATCTAATACAGGCAGGATACTTACCAATAACAGAAACTAATGAGCTTGTTAAAGTCGCGTCTCATACTCGTTAATATCCGCCCACACTACGAGGTATAGCACTTTACTATTACTGGGGGAGAGAGAGACAGAGAGAGAAACATTTTCCTGGTACACGTTTTGTTTGATAGGTGCTTGTGTGGGATATGCAAGCCCATGGCCACAGCTGAGGAGAACGTGTGCTGCAGGGAGGTAGATGTCGAGTTCTTTCACTTGTTCTATTTTCCATACATGAACCAAGATAATGAAGCACATAGTAATGCTGAATGTTCATCAGATTTGTAAATCTATAAGTCATAGCTTTTAAAGCATGCGTTTTATTTCTACATTTATGAAGTTTCTACATTTTCAGTTTTTGTTGACATTGTCAGGAAGGTGATAATTCTATTTTATGTTTATAATTAAGGTCATAGTGGGTGATGGTGATGTATTGGGCTGCATTATAGTGAAAGTTGTTCCCAATATTTTGTCCTCTCTATTAACATACACAAGGGGCAAAATATTAGCCATTCAATATAATGCACCCTAATACATCACCATCACTTACTATGACCTCAGTAATAAATATAAAGCAGAACTATCACCTTTCAGATAATGTTAAACACTGAAAATGTAAAAAATACATAAATGTAGAATTTATGGTTAGGCCTGCATGCAGTAGCAGCCTAAAATTGATAAACATGTCCTACATAAGTAAACTTATGTTCATGAATTAAAGTCAAGACAATTAGTCACATTCTGTACAACACATGTAAATTAAGTGTTAATAGTTAACTCAAAACCCAATATTGCAACTGTTAATATATATATGCAGCTGTACTAAATGTATATAATCAAAAGAAAAATATACCACCTGACCCATCTAAAAATAGAAAGCACTCAAGAGTGCATACTTTCAACTAAAGTTGTCTCAATCCAATCACAGAACAGGGAGGTGGGCTCAAGACGCTGATGACTGTAGAGCGACTGTTTAGATCCAGCATGGCGGCCACGGAGGTGCAGCAACCGTTCGAAGCAGCAGTAGAATACATTGTAAATAAATTGGAAGTTCACTTTGAAAATAGAACAAAAACTTGCGTTACATGATTTTCCCTTCATAAAAAGGATATGTTCTCGCTGCTCCCTACATGCTCTGAATACGTCATCGTGTATCGTTGATATGATTGGCTGTGAATTTGTCCAGTAGCGTACAGAAGCATTTGATCGACATTCGTTGATCCCGCCTTTTAAAAACGAGAAAATGAACGGCTCCTCGTGGCGTGAGCCAGGCTAGTCTCTACTATGATGAGCTCTAAAACTGTAAAAAGGAGACAAATAATTTTTGGTCAAAATGTAGGCATAAAGGTGTTGGGATTCATAAAATGTGACGTTGACAGGCGGGGTCTGCACAAAATTTAAACGGGGGGGCTGAGACCGGCGGCAATACCTGTCTCGCTCTCCATTGACCCTAATGTAATCGTCTTTTTTTTCCCCAAAAGAATCTCACTTTGTCTTCGCACTGAGCTTATGTGCTCATTTTAAGGAATATCTGAATAAAATAAACACTGTCAGAATCTGCCGGCTTCTGTGTCTCTCACAGTGTTTTAGGTTTTTGGACAGGAGTTACGGTTTTCTCACAGTTTGCAATTGTTCGGGACCTTGTCAGAAACCAAATTCTGGGGCATTTTCAGAATTTTTTCCAAGCAGATTCTCAAATCGCCGTAGCAACCGTAGAGCCTTTGCTGTCCTTGGCAGCCTGTTTCTGGTCAGAAACTACCTACTTTTTTGTGATTGGCTAATTCCTGTCTGTCTGTTTTGCCAGTTAACTGACCTAGCTCGGCCACGCTAGCGGCCGAAAGCTCTCAGCAATAGCGTCCATGTTTAAGGTAGAGGTGATGACTTTGATTGACAGGTGACACTCGGTAGGGGGTGGGGCTTCAGCGAACTTGGCGGGCACGCCCACAGCGATTGTGAGCAGAGATAGAGGTTGAATTTTACACAACATTGAAGCCTAATTTCACATATTTAGCAATTTTTTTTAATCATTCACATTTGGCAGGGTGGTTAACAACACACTTTTCTGTGGTATGTCAAACTCAGAACACATATTTATTCTTACTTTACAGGGACTTTAATTAGTTTAAATAAATATTATTTATGCTTAAATATGATTAACATTTACTTAATATTTTCAGGTATGTTAAGTTGAGAATAAAGTACATTACACTGGATACTGACTAGTAAGATGTACTTAATACTCGAAACCAGAATATGATCAGGGTGACTTTTGAACACTGGAAATAAATCGTGTACTCGTTCCGGCAGTAGCCCCGTGGCACCCAAAATTTCCCTGGAATTTTCTAGTAATAATAATAATCTTGGTAAAAAAAATAGGTCCCTTGCATTGGTCGCTTTGATCGCTCGGGCCCTAATAATAAACAACACAAAAACAATAGGGTCCTTGCCTCCAGGCAAGGGTAGGACTCCGCTGGAGTCCTCGCCCTCTTGCCTTTCGGCTCTGTCCTTAATTAGTATTTACACTCAACTTGTGGGATTCAAATAAATAGTAAAATCTGAATAAAAAAAGAATAAAATAAATCACTTTTCTTTTCTTATATCAAACAAAGATGGCATTTTAATGACTGCATTACAAGAAAGCTTTTGATTGTGCTTAGTTTTAGAAAAATAAAGAATCCCTTTATTACTTTTAAACTTAATTTAGACTTATAATAACCATAAACCTCATTTCACATCTAATAACTTCATAACAACTTCTCCTCTTTTCTCTGTGTATCTCATAGACAGTCGAGTCTCTCTGCATGCATGTCCGAATGCATGGATTTTATTGGCTGATTAGTGTCATGTGAGAAGATTGGGTATAGGCAGTGGTCTGTGAGTTTCTGAGGGCCACTGCACTTTTACTGTAATAGCTGGAGAAGCTGCACCCGGTAAAATAGAAACACTGACAAAAAAAACAAAATTTAACAATCCTCGATATTTCATCAGTTACAGGTCATACAGGCACGCGGGGGCCATACACACTACTGAGTCACATTATGAGTTTCTGTGATGAAATTCATGCAAGTTGGATCAGACTGTGATTTCAGTTCTTTACCTAGATTTTCGGTGTGATTTTGAATCTAGCCCTAAATGGATTAATGATTTTGGTTTCCATTGACCGTCGTCACGTCGTTTTGTTCTCAGCAAATGCTATAAATCACTTAAATCACGTATAAATTACTGTTTTGCTTTGCAGGACTCCTACTCCTATGTCCGGTCCACAGCTCCAGCTGTAGCTTATGACAGTAAGCAGTACTACCAACAACCCAGTGCTACAGCGGCTGTTGCTGCTGCACAGCCACAACCCAGTGTGGCAGAGTCCTACTACCAGACAGGTAAGCTAAATACACATTCAATTGATTTTCATTCACTTAAATGTCTTGGCAATGCAAGTTAATAATTTGGTTTTAAAGTTTAAATCGAATTCCAGCACAATGGATTGGAAATGAAACGGTGCATATTTCTATAAAAACTAGTAAATAAGATGCAGTCTATTTTGGGGGGAGTCAGGCTGGGAAAAACACTTTTCTATTAAAGGCTGGTTTATTTGAATGCACCAGTAGCTATTCATTTATAAACACATAAGTTTAAACAAGTTATTGCAAAACTTTCTCAGTTTACTTTTATTTGAAAAACAATCAAAACACACATTTTACACCTGAAACAGTGTGTCGGGTTTGTTATGTCACTGTATACTATTACTTTTTATCAGACACACTCGGACGCTTTCTGCTCTTATCGTGAACCTTTTCTTTATTACCCAGAACAGCCATACAGGAAGTTGCGTCACTGTAAAGGAACATTACACCAATACTCTCACTGCAAATCCCCTTTTTGAGTAAATAACCAATGTTATTATTAATGTAATCACAGTGCAACTCTGTGGTTTAATCACATCTGTAACTATTAGTTTCTTCCCATTCCATTCAGTCTTAGAAATTATTCCAGGCTGTAACTCAAACTTTTTCAACTCAAATCAAGCCAAACCAAAACTTGCCCTGTTTCTTCAGTTCTACCAAACATTTAGCTTAACATTTATTCAGTTTGAACTTTTTCTTTTGTCTAACTAGGAAGGTGGGGTGGACTACCCATTCCTTCCGCTGAGTGAGGGGATTTATTCTACCCCATGTTGTTCACTCAGATAGATGGTGCTCGGGTCTTTAACGTAACTCGGGGGGTATCTCTCTCTAGTAGGATACCGCCTTCTTGGAGGTGTAGAAGCTTGTGGAGCTGGAACATGGACTGGTGTAGTGTCCTCTGGTGGGACAGGGTTTGGTGGGTCCACAAGTTCAGCCCCAGCTTCTGGTAAGGTGATAAGATGGCCACGGTTGCGAGGGAGGGTCCCTATGGGGGTCTTGATAAAGTAAAACCGTTGTGACCCTGCTCTGGCTGTCACCGTCCCTTTCTCCTTTTATATCCATCACCCAGACATGGTCTCCTGGGTTCAGTATGGCCAGGTCGCGAGCTCTGTGTCTGGTTTTGAACCTCCTCCACTGTTTCTCTCTGTTTTTTGACATCTGTCCATCCCGGTTCGAGGCAAGAGGGGTGAACAGGCACTGTGGTACTGAGTTTCCTCCCCATCAGTAGCTCTGAGGGGCTATGTCCATTGGTTAGTGGCGTAGCACGATATGCCATGAGAGCCAAATATGGGTCTTTACTCTTTTGCATGAGGCTCTTCACAGTTCTCACCGCCTGTTCTGCCTCACCATTGCTCTGAGGATATCTGGGGCTGGAGGTGGTATGAACAAAACCCCACTCAGAGGCAAACTGGTGAAACATGGCTGCCGAAAACTGAGGCCCATTATCCGTCCTGACCTCAGCAGGTATGCTGTGCCGCGCAAATATTGACTTGAACTGTTCAATTACTGCGGCTGCTGTGGTGATGCTCAGTTTGGCAACTTCAATGTACCTTGAGAAGTAATCGATTACAACCAGATACTGGCTGTTATTCCAGTCGAACAAATCTGCACCAACCATTTCCCAGGGTCTGGCTGGAAATTCTGTTGGCAGGAGTGTTTCTCTGTGATTCAGTCTTTCTTTTGCACATGTTTGAACTTGACATCACCATATGTGCGTAAAGATTAATCTCTGTCTCCAGATTTCTGTCACCTGTAGTTCTATCTGGCGCCCTGGATAGCACATCAGCGGTTGCTATATTCTTGCCTGGGACATGTGGAATAGTGTATGCGTATCTCATCAGTCGCATTTTCAGTTTCTGTATCCGTGGGGGTAGCTCATCCATATTTTTTGAGCCCAAAAGTGGTACCAGGGGCTGGTGGTCTGTTTCAATGTGAAACTCGATGCCAATCAGGAAGTCTGAGAAGCGCTCACATGCCCAGGTGATGGCTAGACTGTTGTCTGCGCTCTTGGACTGTAAAGTGCCAAACCTGGTGGTTTACTCAACTCCTGTTTGATGCTCTCAAATGCTATTTGCTGAGGGTCTCCCCAGGCCCACATGTTTGTTTTTTTTTCAGCAGCTCTCTAAGCGGTTGTGTCTTTTCTGCGAGGTGGGGGAGGCATTTACTTAAATGGTTGACCATTCCCAGGAACCTCCTCACCCCACTCACATCTGTGGGCTCCCCCATATTGGTGACTGCTCTCACCTTGTCTGGGTCTACTTTTACTCCTGTCTCATCAATTATCTGCCCCAGAAACTTGACGGAGGTCTTGGCAAACTGACATTTCTCGCTTTTCAGCGTCACACCTGCCTGTTCCAGCCGTTTCAGTACTGCCAACAGCCGTGCGTCGTGCTGAGCCTGTCTCCACATGGACCAGGATGTCATCAATCTGACAGACCACACCATCCAGGCCCTCCAGCAGCTGTGACATTCGTCTTTGAAAGTGTTCAGGAGCTGAGGAGATGACGAAGCAAAGTCTGTTAAAGCATTACTTCCTATAAGGTGTGATGAATGTGGTGAGTAGAGCAGACTGTTTTGGGAGGGGAATTTGCCAAAATCCTGAATTTTGAGAATATTTTGGCGCACTCTAGTTGTCCCAGGGTGTGCTCCACTGAAGGGAATATATGTCTCTCTTTTGACAGAGTTGTTCAACTTTGTCAAGTCCACGCAGATGCGAACCTCTTTGTCATCTGGCTTTGGTATCGGGCTTGATACTCACTTTCTGGCAATACAGTTACATCAGCCCCCGAGTCTATTTTAAATTCACAGTTGAGGTTGTTTACTCTCACTGTAGTAAACCAAGCTTCATCTGTCTGATCTGCTGTTTCTTGACCCTAAAAATGCTACATAGACCTCCTCCTCACCTGCAATCTGGACTTCTCCCACAATCCCTGAGCTGCATACTCTGGCATAGTGCCCCTTCTTTTTGCATTTATTGTAGATTACCTCGCTGGCTGGGCACTGGAGTTTGTCGTGTGAGGGAGTTTTGCCACATCGGTTGCATTGTCCAGTCTCTTTGTCCCCTTTTGTGTTCTTCCATTTCGTCCATTTTTCTCCTTGCTGTTTGGCGGGTCTAAATGGTTTTGCCCATGCCTTGATGCTGTCCACATTGCAAGGATGGCTGTCAGACTTGAAATTATTTTTGAGCAAGTCTTGTTGTTTCTTAACACTCTGGCGAATCCTTGTGACCACTTTTCCAACGTCAGCTACGGGTCCAGTTGCACCTGTTCTGAGAGTCTTTTATCTCTTACTGCTAAATTCCACCCGATCCGCGAACGGCTGCGCTGTGTTGCGTCTCCGCCCGGCAGCGGGAGGGGTGAGGACCCACGAGATCTCCCGAATTCACGGATAATCGCGGGATGTTACTTTCTGTATCAGGTGTAGGCAACCTTTTTGACATAGTGTCAGTTTTAATTTTCTTGTTAATGAGTGTGCCATAATCAACAATAAGTTAAAACCTTAAGTTAAATTATGATACAAACTACAAAAACATCCATATAGGCCACATGGAAGAACATTTTAAAGATATTTTTCCATTATTTACAACAAGGGTTTAGGAATTATGCATTTTCAAAACACTGCTTTCAGTAACTCATTTAAAACATATTGCATTAGGAGGAAATGTCAAAACGGAGACCAAAGCGCATCAGTGTATCAAACAAAATGTGTATTATATCAGAATGCTGCTATCCACATGAAACGTCAACATCAACATTTTAATTTTAGAAGCTGACTTATGTATTTATTTATTTGAATGTGGCTTTGCTCCTCTCTCACCACGGACTGACGCGCTGTAAACTGGAGCAGGATGACACCCAGAGGTGATTTATTTAGACAGGTACTTATTATTACAAAGATGCTGGAACTTTGTTCTCTATTATAATGTAAAAAAACAACAAAGTTAGCAGATCTTTGTAAGCGGATCGGTGCTCACAATGTAGGTCACTGCTGCAGCGGTGCACTTTTACACACAGCGCTTCAACATGTGCTGCGGGTGAGTTTGGTCTGTAAATACTGAATCATCACAGCAACTAGTGTCTGAAATACATCTGTTCAACACACTGAATCATCACCTGCCTGTGAACCTTTCTGCTTTCCTTTTTCTTTCTCCGTACAGCAGTAACAGCTCATCAGTAATTAATTGCAGACAGCTGGAGCGCGCAGCTCTTGCTTGACACCGCTGTTTACCGGACGCTATAGTTCAAGTAGTGCTCTGCTCACATCGTTAGTCATTGTTACAGACATCCCAACTCTACCGCATATTGAAAGCGGCTCCCTGACGCCCGCAAATAAGATCCAATCTCCCGGAATCTCGAGTGAGCAAGCAAGAGCACGCGCTAGAGAGTGCGCGTGTTTGTGGGACTATAAATGCAGCGCGTGTGAGAGCAAAGCGTCCTTATCACTCTGTGTTGCCACTTATTAGACCGATCACACCGCACCCATCGCCCCCGCCCCGGACCGACACCAAGGGCCCCGGTTCAGATAAGTAGCTGATGGCCCGCAGCGCTGTGGGAAATGTGGGTGGGTGGCCGCGCTGTCAGTCAAACTAAAGAAGACAGGCCACGCATAGAACAGGTGCCATGGTTAACAGTTGATTTTAGCCCAAGAAGCTTCACAGTTTTTACTTGCTGTATTGTTTGACCATCTATTTGTATATTAATTTTAGGATTATGTAATAATCTATAGTTAGAACCAAACATTATACTCTTTGTTTTTGATATATTAAGAATAAGTTTATTGGTTTTGATCCAGTTAAATAATATGCTGATCTCACAAGACAACCTGATTAAGCTCTGAACATGTGGGGGCTGCATAATAAAGAGTAGAATCATCCGCATATAATACGTAGTTCTCACGATACCAAAATGAATACCCACGATACTATACCAGCCAAAGTATCACGGTTCTGGGTAGTATCACGATACCACAGCCTGTTTTATTATTATTTTTATGAACATGCAATATATTTACACAAGTTAGAATTGCTTAATATTGGTTGGTGCATGATAAACATACATTTAATGCATTACATCGTAACTCTACTGGTTAAGTAAAAAAAAAAGAGACTGAAACCAATATTTTGATGAATAACATTTATTAAAGTTTGAATTGAAACAAGTACACCAGGAGTTTACTAAAAAAAACACTTACCTGATGGCTTCTACTCTGCTGCTACTGCTGTAAACATCGTCGAAATCTCGCGGGATCTCCGGCAATAGATTTCGTGCTCTGTGCGGGATCCTGCAAGATTTCGACAATGTTTACAGCAGTAGCAGCAGAGTAGAAGCCATCAGGTAAGTGTTATTTTAATAAACTCCTGGTGTACTTACAAACTTTCCAATGCATCGATTTATGAGTAAAGACCCTATTTGTACTACTGTAGAAGTTTGATACCATTCCAGGCATTATTATTTGGGTAATTTAGGAGATACACTGTTGGTCCCATTAGCACCTGTACTAAGTCATGTTGTATCTTCAGAGTTGCCGCTGCTCAGGTCTGCTGCTTCTGCCGTGACTGTCTGTGTTTTGTGAGTGACTGCAGCTGCAGAGATGAGATGTGGCGCGAGTGCCACTGCGCAGGAGCGTGGGACAATGCAGCTGTGCTCACAAGCCAGATTTGTTTTTACAGAAACTATGGGTCCCACTGGCACTGTGTTCAATGGTAGTACTGTTGTGTAAAAATGATGGTATAGTAGGCACCGTGACTTTTTGGCACCGTGGGTACCGGTAGACCGTGCAACACTAATAATATAAAATACTTCTGAACAACACACTTAATCACCACCTGCCTGTGAACCCTTCTGGGTCTTTTTTAAATTTCTCTAGACAACATACAGCAGTAATGGGTCAATAGCCATCTATTTTCATTAGCTGCAGACACAGCTGGAACATGCAGTGTGTGCATGACAGGATTGTTTATGGGACCTTGTAGTTGCTCATATTGTTATTACAGTTAGTGTGGAGGGCATTTACAGACCTATAACCAAATGCAGATCCAACCTCTCTGCATTTTACTGCTGCATAAGATGCACTACTGTATAAGATGCACACCACTTTTCAATGAAAAAAAAAATCTTCTGGTTACTGTTTTTTACATTACAGGGTTTGACATAACCCATGGCCCGGGGCCAGTTAAAGTACATGCAGGGCAAGTTGATCAGTCATGGGTAAGTCGAAATGCATGTGGGGAACTTTTTCAGCGTCATAATATGAATTGCCGGGCCCGGGAAGAAAGATGAAAGAAAAATACGAGGCAGAGAAAAGGAGGTTTTTGTTACCCTCATGGAAGGAAGAATACTTATGGCTACAACATAGCGACGGAGGTGATATGTTCAAAAACGTTTCATGAAAAATTTGGCGTGAGATTACACAGACATTAGGGAGGTCCGTTCCGGGGGCGAGGGGGGGTAGTTACTGTCTAATAAGCAGCAACACAGAGCTATAAGGACGCTGCGCTCTTACACGCGCTGCATTGATGGTCACACAAATAAACATGCGCGCGCAGTCACTCTCTAGCGCGTGCTCTTGCTCGTTTGCTCCAGATTCCTGGAGATTGAACCTCATATGCGGGCGTCAGGGAGCCGCTATCAATATGCGGGAGATTTGGGATGTATGGATTACATTCTGTATATAATATATTAATTTCTGTGCGGTGGGATCTATCACTTCTCAGCGTGAGAAACGATAGGTGTGGCATGTGAACTGCTTGAAATGCGTGTGTCTCACGGTCAATGCATGAGACTTGAGAGGTCTGTGGACAGGTGGCTGGCAGCAGCAGACAGAAGGAGCTTGGAGTGAACAGACACGCTTTTTTCCTCTCACTGTTCTATGTGATTGTGTTCTACTCTGTGTTCTATGGCAGATCTCTCAGCATTCTTATTTATTGACACAAGAAATTATCTGAAATGTGTACAATTGATGTAAATGAAATTAATTTAATAAATCAACAAAATTTAGGTAAAAAAAAAAATTTCATTTTTTGTCGGCCGGGCCAGTGAAAATACATAAGAGGCCAGTAAAACTCTGATCTACTGGCCCAGGGGCCAGTAGGGAAAAATGTTATGTTGAACCCTGCGTTAGATTTAAATTCTGACTTTCAGCTTTAATTTCAGGCTATTCATGTCTACATTATTACAATAAGAATAGTACATGAAAATGAACAATGTTTAACTTCTCTCTGTGTTGCCTATATCCAGAGATCTGCCTTAAACTGCAAACTAAATGTGGGTCTCTTAAAACATTTCCATCTACAGTGTTATGCCAGCATAAAAGAAAAGCAGACTCTTAAAATATCATTGTATTGTAGACAGGAAGGAAAATCTGTGCTGCAACACATTTTGCAGTGCCTTTGTAAACCTGAATCTTTATCCTGGCCGAATATTATATTCAGTCTGTCAGTACCTGATGACATACATATCTGACCCATAATGGTGATGCTATAAGTTCCCCTGTATCTTGTGTTCCTGTTATCATAGGCCTTTTGAAACATTTTTCAGGGGCAATAGTGAGTTGCAAACCTAATTGCAGTGCAGACAACATGCTTAACCCATATTGTGCAGCATAATCCCATTGACAAAGCAGTATCTATAGATACTCCCGGTACTTAAGTCAAGGAAAAGTCTGTGTTCATACATTTTAATGCAATTGATCAAGTTAACATTCCTTTAAAATCTACCCTCCTTGATCTTATTTTGACCAGTAGACCACTGCCAGTGGTGTATTCAATCTTGGCATCAGTGACCACTATCCTATTGCTTGCATCAGAAATGAGAGTTTGGAGGAATCTGCATCACTAACTTTAGTTAGGAGAAGCCTAAGAAATTTTAACAAACAAGCAGTGCCATTACAAAACACTATTCACCGTTTTATTAAATCAGTTGATGACACAAGGCTGCTATAGTATAACCACACACACACTACAGACTGGTCAGTTATAACTCGATATTCTTCATTTTAATGAATTACACGGCGGGTTAGCTCATGAGCCAACTTTCTTCTCAGCAAAAGTAACTCATGTATTATTCTTGAAACACATTGCTTGGCAAATGCGCCATTATAATAGCTATCTGCCAAAGTGTAGGCACACCTGGCTTTTAAAGGGAATGAGAGATGATACTTTGATTGTTTCATCGCATGTTGTGCCCAAAATACCAGCGTTTACCTTTTCATTTCTGTCATTCTGTGAGCTGCAGTAATAAACTACAGATGTGAACCAAAAACATTGCTGACATATCTGATGTTTTCTGAAGTGAGAGTTTGACTAAAAGATGTCATCCACATATTGACCCACATGCAGCTCTAACATCTCAGTTCAAAATTCACTGAGCACAATAGAGAACTCTGTCCATACAGCTTCTGTTTCTGTATCTCTAAACCTGTACAAAATATTGTTGTACAGTATGTGTTTATCTTCCATTGTTAAATGTGTTTAGTTCAGGAATACATTTATTGAAACATATTTTGACATGTCAGACAACTCTGTGTATTGAGTGTATTCAGCCTCCTTCATTAGCTCAAGCTCAAGACCAAACACTTTGCATAATTACTTTTACATGGATTATAAGGTTTCTTTTTTTTAATAAATGGGTGGACACTATTTAGAAACAGTTAAAAATGTAAACTTCGTGAGAGTATGTATTGCCAGGTGTTTGTACTAGACTGCTTTAGTTTTGCTTTTTTCTTTATAGCTTTGTGGACTTAAACCAGAAGCTGTTTCAGAATCATAAATGCAAAATTCAGATGCAGATCTTCAAATTCAAAAGTGTGCTTTTTTGTCCTGCCTTATACGTTAATTCATCCATTATCCTGTAAACAGTAATAATAATTAAAACTGCAAGCAGTGTCGAAGGGCCCTCGCACCCCCCCGGTTTCCCCCCAACTGTAACGCCGTACGTGCAAGTCGTTGCGTGCGGCAGTCGAAGGGCTGTCAAAACTGGCATGTAGATGTCTTTGCTCCTATACCTTTAAGTGAACATTGTGTGCAGCGGTTAATGTCTCCACTAGATGGCAAACTAAGACCACAAATGAGTCTGGGTGACTTCTCAGCACAAAGGAATGTGGGTGAAGGGCCAAAAAATCATCAACATTGAGCATGTTTGCCTGGATGGCCGACTTCCTGTTGGACTTAGGGTATGGGTCCAAGAGGCTTTTTAGTGCGTCTTTACACAATACATGTGTTTCCCGAATTTTGTTTGTCTACGTCAATCTGAGTCGAGGGGTTTGATTTTTAAAATTTTCTAGGGGGCGCTATTAATACATTTTTGCGTCAGCCATTTCCGCGATATTTAAAATAGCAAATTTGGGCCGGATCGGACATGATTGCAAGTTTTGGTGAGTTTTGGGGCATGTTTAGGCTGTCAAAAAGGCGTAAAACTATAATAATAATAAAAATCATCCAGATTGAACATTTTAGTCTGGATGGCCGACTTCCTGTTGGACTTAGGCTATGGGTCCAAGAGGCTTTTTTGTGCGTTTGGACATAATACATAGGCCTTGTCGATTTCATTTCTCTATGTCAATGTGGAAGGCGGGGCTTAAACTTTGAAATCTTCCAGGGGGCGCTGTGGAGTCATCTTCTCACTTAAAAATCCCAAACTTTGTCAGTAGTCAATATGTGTGACTGTTGACGTATGTGTACAATTTGGTGAGTGTAGGAGTTTGTGAAAATGTACAAAATGGATAAAGGCATTAGGGGGCGCTATTGAGCTGTTGTGCCACGCCCAGGGGCAGTTATGGTCTCAAATTAAAGTGAACCTATGTGGTCAGTTTGGTGATTCTGTGAAGACGGGAAAGTCTTTTAAACGCTGTTGGAAAAATGGTAAATTGACGCAGGAAATGAACAATAACCGACTTCCTGTTAGAGCGAAAATTTTGAAAAAATTAATTTGGGGGTTTACCCATGAGTGCTATGAGTCCTGTAAATTTCACAAAGATCAGACAAAGTTTGTGGTCACATGACCTGCTGTTAGGGGGCGCTATGGAGACCCCTTGCCACACCCACCCCCAATGATGTTGAAATTGAAACGGCGTCACCAAGTGTGACATTTCACGCGCTGCATGTATAAACATCCGACAATGTATGGAGGAGTTATAAGGAGTTGTAAATTTCGTTCATGTACGTCCATGTAGAAGGCGGGGCTGCAACTTTTAATGTTCTAGGGGGCGCTGTAGAGTCATTTTGGCACTTAAAAGGTTGCTGTTATACCAAAAAATAATATTCGTGAGTCTTGACGAGTGTGTCCAATTTGGTGAGTTTTAGAGTTTGTCAGTACATCCTAGGTGGGAAAAGGCATTAGGGGGCGCTACTGAACTGTTGGGGCAAAATGTTGGGCAAATGTGGTATCAGATGAAAGAGCTCATGATTTGAAACGTACGTGGCAGGTTTCATGATTCTGTGAACATCATAAAGTCCTCAAAGCGGTGTTCGAAAAATGAAAATCGGTGCACGCCACGCCGCGTGGTCAACTTCCTGTTTGGTAAAAAAATTCCACAAAATTAATTTCCCCATGATCCGATAAGAGCTGTAACATATTTAAATTTCATGCCGATCCGAAAGGATTTGTGGTCACATGACCCGACGTTAGGGGGCGCTAGCGAGTCCCCTTACCACGCTTGCGTCCAATCACATTGAATTATATAAATTTTCACCAGCTGTGACGTGTGTGCAGAATTTCATGAGTTTTCATGTATGTTCAAGCCGCCAAAAATGCGATTCATTTGGCGTCATAAGAGCGAAATGATAATAAAAGAGAAAAATCCTGGCAAAAGCAATAGGTCCCTCACTGACTTGTCAGTGCTCGGGCCCTAATAATAACTAGAAAATTCCAGGGAAATTGAGTGCCACGGGCTGTGGCGCAGTCGGAAGGCGCGCAGGTAGACGTCTTCATACGCAGGCTTTTATTTAACTTCGCATGATGTGGTGAAATATCACTGCCTGTGTCCACTGTGTGGCACTAGAGATCATGAACGTATGTGATGTGGAGAAGACATCCTGTAAATTTCATATAAATCGGATAATGTTTGTCATATGATGCTGACTTCCTGTAATAATTTCTACAGATACAATAGGGCCTCGCACTGGTCAGTGCTCGGGCCCTAAATATGTGTTCTGAGTTTGACATACCACAGGAAAGTGTGTTGTTAACCACCCTGCCAAATGTGAATGATTAAAAAAAATCATTAAATATGTGAAATTAGGCTTCAAAGTTGTGTAAAAATCAGCCTCTGCTCCCAAACGCTGTGGGCGTTCCCGCCGAGTTCGCTGAAGCCCCGCCCCCTACAGAGTGTCACCTGTCAATCAAAGTCACCACCTCTGTGGGCGTTCCCGTCGAGTTCGCTGAAGCCCCGCCCCCTACCGAGTTTCACCTGTCAATCAAAGTCACCACCTCTACCCTAAACATGGATGCTATTGCTGAGAGCTAGCTTGGTTAACTGACAAAATAGACAGACAGGAATTAGCCAATCACAAAAAAGTAGGTCAGTTTCTGCCCAGCAACAGGCTGTCAAGGTCAGCAGAGTCTCTACGGTTGCTACGGCGATTTGAGAATCTACTTGGAAAAAATTCTCAAAATGCCCCAGAATGTAGCTTCCGACAAGGTCCCGAACAATTGCAAACTGTGAGAAAACCGTAACTCCTGTCCAAAAACCGAAAAAAACCGTGAGAGACACAGAAGCTGGCAGATTCAGACAGTGTATATTTTATTCAGATATTCCTTAAAATGAGCGCGTAAGCTCAGTGCGAAGACAGAGTGAGATTCTTTTGAAAAAAAAGAAAAGACGATTACATTACAGTCAATGGGGAGCGAGACAGGTATTGCCGGTCTCGGCCCCCCCGTTTAAATTTTGTGCAGACCCCGCCTGTCAATGTCACATTTTATGAATCCCAACACCTATGTCTACATTTTGACAAAAAATGATTTGTTTCCTTTTCACGGTTTGGCCGTGAGCTCGAGTTAAAAATAATAATTAAGTTCATATTTTACTGCTTCTCACACTCAAGCTAACTGACGCTTCCACTCTAACTTTGAAGAAAAAGTGATTTCCACTCCTCATTTGACTGCTCATAGTTTGAAAAGTTTACATGTTATGCAAGAACGGTTTTGTGGAGAGAGCACAAGTTTTCCTCCGTTTTAAAGTTTGAATCACATTTCTACGTGCAGGTATGAGAGAGCTAGGTGACTCTGAAAAAAGGTGAAATTTTGTGGTTTTAAAAAAAAATTCCCATTCATTTTCAATGGAGAAATTTCCCGGTATTTTGGGAATAACTCTGGGAAAAATTGGAATCTGGACATTCTGAATAATAGCACCCATCTCCCGATCGAGCAGCACGTTTTGATTTATATATTGTTGGGGTTTTCTCAAAGCTGTGGGAGGAGTTACGCGCCGAAATTTGGCGGAAGAATAATAATAAGTTTGAGCAAGATTAATAGATGCCTCGGGGCTTTGCTCCGAGGCAATCTCACAGCAGTAACACTGCTGAGAGCACCCGTGGCACTAATAAGTATGAGCAATATTAATAGATGCACTCTCTCAGCAGTAACACTGCTGAGAGAGTGCCTCGGAGCATAGCACCCGTGGCACTAATTAATAAGTATGGTGAAGAATAATCGATGCCTCGGAGCATAGCACCCATGGCACTAATAATATTTTTTGTTTCTCCATCTAACATTAACCATCATTGCTCTTATGGCAACTGCTTGTTGGAATGGCTCTCACCACCTGCCTTTTTGTTGATTTTTATTTCATTTTAAAATGATAAATGGACTGTACTTACATAGCGCTTTTCTATTCTTTCGACCACTCACATTCATACACTCATGGTAGAGGCTACCACGCAGGGTGCTAAACTGCTCATCAGGAGGGAGACTAACATTCACTCTTACATACACACCGTTGGCTCAGCCATCAGGAAGCAAGTTGGGGTTAAGTATGTTGCTCAAAGACAAATTGACATGTGGACTGGAGGAGCCGGGAATTGAATAGCCGATCCTCCAATTGGTGGATGACCGCTCCAACACCTGAGCCACAGCCACCCCAACTGACCTCAATTATCCCATTTCTGGTTATTGTGTTTGATTCTGCAGTTTTCATCACAAACTTTTCCCACTTCACTTTCTGACTGTTTGAATGCAATCTCAGGTTCAGGGAGTTGCTACAGGTTGTGAACATTAATTAGGTTGTGGTTCTGCCCTCTGGGTCAAAAAGAGGTGATAAGATGTCTTTAATTATTTACCCTTTTGGTACATCCAAATGCTGAATATCAACTGTTGTGGTTTCTAGCCCCCAAACCAGGATACAGCCAAGGGGTAACGTCATACACTCAGAGCCAGCAGACTCGTCAGGTGACTGTGATAAAGCCAGCTGCTCCCAGTCCAGCCACATCCACTTTCTCCATCTATCCAGTGACCTCCACTGTCCAGCCTGTGGCAGCTGCCTCTGTGGTACCTTCTTACTCCCAGAGCCCAACCTACAGCACAAACGCTGTCACCTACTCTGGTAAGCTTTGATCCTAAATTGAATTCTGCCTTAAATGGTATGAAAACCTAAAAAGTAGATGTTTTGTTTGTTTAAAAAAAAATCCTTTTACTTAAAGGCCCTGACAGTCTGTGCCTTTTTTAAACATTTGCGGCAAATGACAATCGCAATCTAAAGCAGTGTTCAGACCAAACGCGATGTCACGTGTTGAGATTACATGTAAAGTCAATGCAAAGACATGATTAGACGCAAATTCGTGTTGCCCGGCGCTTCGCGTGTGATTACGCGACACAGTGCCGCTAAAAATCGTGTCAACACGCAAGTTGAACATAGGCGACAGCCTATCAGCGTTGAGATTCTCCTGACGTCACTGACGTATAGCCCCTGTTAGCATAGCTGGCTTTACCTTATAAAGTTTTGAAGAAAAAAAAAAACAGCTGGCTTTCCCGGCATAGATTCAACAGTTAATTTACGTGTGTTTCTGTCAGTTGATGTGTGTCGCAGGAAATGGAAGAGCCTCAGGAGCCTCAGGGACACATATGAGAGAAAAGAGTAAGTGATCTAGTGAAAATGGGCGGGCTCGCTACATGCGCGATGACGCACATTTTACATTATGGTCATGCGTCGAAACTTGAGCAATAGCGCGACAGATTCTCATTTGTTGCACGACTTTGTCGCGATCATCACGTTTGGTCTAAACACAGCTTAGGAAATGGCAAACAATGAAAAAAAGTTTAAATAAATCAAATCAAAAACACATTTACAAAGACTAAAATGTCTTATTGAAAAAGCAAGATCTAGAACATCAAAACGTAGTAAATGGAACTAGAACAATCAGGTTTACCTTCCTAATACTCCATTCAGGTACATGTATCATTCGTTCATTTGATATTCAATTTGAGAATCCAAAATAAAAAAAAAATCATTATTTGTTTATGAATGTGATACACAAAAGGAACTTAGACCTTTTTGAGTTTAGGCTCAGGTAAAAAAAAAGAAAATAAACAAAACTCCCCTGGGCCATATTTGTTTTTGATATTTAATTTTTCCAATTTCCGTGGCCTTAAAATCAAGTCTATACTAAAAAAGCTACTGAATGTTAAACCAAATCCTGTTTTGCGATTTTATTTATTAATAATTTATTTTATATTACTATTACAGTTCCAGGGCGTTTTAACAGCTACCCGTTTGTGCACTTTTTTGCATTGTCAATTTGAAATAGTTTTTTTCTAAATAAAGTGGAAATTAAAGTGTCTTGTTTTTTTATCTGATTCATTGATTAATCTGCTGTTTTTTGTTTTTTTCCAATTAATTGATGAATCGGATAAACAAAAAAATCAAGATCTAAGATTTATAAATTTAAATGCCTTTTTAAATTTGTTTTTTGTTTTGTTGGGACAGCAGTTTGCACTAGGGGTCATGAGATCTCGCGAGACTAAAGCGTGATGATATTTCTCATCTAAGTGAATGATGTGTCGCGAAGCTATAATTAAGGGCCGCACCAAAAAAAAAAAGAAAGACGATCGATTTTCTATCGCTCATTTGCAAGTCATGTCGTCTTTTTCTAATGTCACGGTGTGGATCATTAACTTTGTTACACTGGGCGCCCTCGTTCTAGTTGAGCTGAACTAACAGCTTTTACCTGCTGAGAAGATCTCTTTTAGAAGTAAGAAATGAGGAGAGGAGCAGCGGTAGGTTGACCTCAGGTCTCTACACTGAAAGACTGAAGTAGGAGGAGCAGGGAATCTAGCGCAGCTATGGGAGCCTAATGATGCAAAAAGTAAAATGAGTCACACTACGAATGTTGTTCTGCTTGTGTAATTATGTGATACAAGATTTGTGCTATTTACTTTTATTTGTGTGTTTTATTAATTAGCAATATGTTATAATTTGAGATTGGATTTTTTTTTAATTTAAATTTATATACTAGAATTGTTTCTATTCTTTATAATTTACTTTTTGGTATTTGTGATTGTATCTAACTTTTGTATTTATGGTTGTTATTTCCATGAATACCAACATTATCTATCTATAAAATATCTATTTGGGGAAACCTTTTACAGTGCTGCATACTGCATATGATAATTATATATATAAGTGGCTATCATGCTTACTTTAGATGCTGAAAATGGTACAACATCCTCATCATAATTTACACAAACCTTTGCTCTCATTCATTGTCATGTAACTTTATCCAAATGCTATACAATGGCAAAATAGTGAGTACATTTTGAGTGAAGCTTTCATCATTTCCCAGGAACCTCATACTCAGGCTATGAGGCAGCAGTCTATTCAGCAGCCTCCAGCTACTACCAGCAGCAGCAGCAGCAGCAGCAGCAGCAGCAGCAGCAGCACCACCACCACCAGAAGCAGGCAGTGGCAGCTGTAGCAGCAACAGCAGCATGGACTGGTAACACTTTCACCAAGAAGCCCCCATTTCAGAGTAAGCAGCTCAGGCCCAAGCAGCCGCCCAAACCTCCTCAGATCCACTATTGCGACGTCTGTAAGATCAGCTGTGCTGGCCCGCAGGTGAGTTTAATACAACCCACACTGACAGCATTTTGTTAATAATAATAATAAATACTTTATTTTTGGATAGGGACAATGCACATTGATGAACATCAATATTTAATATTTAATCTCTGTAAACATTCCGGATTATAACAAAGCTGCTAATTTGCATACGTAGTCCCTAGTAAATGAATTAAAAGAATACAAATCGAAAAGACAGCAAATAAATAGATAAAATACAAATAGAAGAGACAACACACACAGTACAATACAATACACAATCAAAAGGGTACCAGATCCAGACAGGATATAACAATGTAATAAAAAGTAATGTTCAGTTAGTCTCAAGTCCATTTAGTGGTCGCACTTTTCATTAGATTTGAGCCATTGTTGAAATGCTTTAATGATTTTTATCATGTGTGTGCACTTAATCCTTTGTGTCCCAACTTATGGTAATAATGACTTTGTCTCCCTCTAAACATTGAATGGGTTAGACTTATAAGGAGCACCTGGAAGGCCAAAAGCACAAGAAGAAGGAAGCAGCCCTAAAGGTCTCCCAGAACAACAGCAGCAGCAGCAGCAGCAGCAGCAGCACTATTGGTGGTGGGGCACTGGCCCGCAGTGCTCAGAACCAGCTCCGTTGTGAACTTTGCGATGTTTCCTGCACTGGCGCCGACGCCTATGCTGCCCATATCCGTGGAGCCAAGCACCAAAAGGTATGAATATGAGTGGAATATTTCATATCTACAGACATTTTTTTTAAAATGCTGTCAGCCTTCGTGGTGACTGTGATTTACTTTAATTTTAAAAATGTATGTGTGAGAACGTTGGGTCATCTACGCACCATGAACAGAGATACTTCACAGACTGCACTCACACTCTGTCTAGTCACTGAAGCGTGTGCAGTGTATGGTCACATGACTTGCCACTGAGCAGGTGCAAGTGGATGCTAACGAGCAAGATGACAGTTAACTGGTGGCAACAAAAAAACGCACCTCTGTTAAGTTCTGCATTGTTTCAATAATAATTAACATTTGCATAAAGCAAGCATATGTATCCACTCCCATGTTAATAAGAGTTTTAAAAATTTGAAAGAGATTCCTTTTAAAGTATGTTTAGAAAAAAATTAAAAATGTGCAATTAGTTTGTGATTAATCGCTAGTTAACACAAGACAATCATGCAATTAATTATTTAAATACATTCTATTATTGATGGCCATTATCAAAGTTGAAATCTATGTAGAAAGACAGGACTGGCAGTAGCAGCACCACAGCAGCTAAGTGCTCTGTGTGGACGCCGCAAGCATGCACAAGTGCTGCCCAGGTAGATGTAGATGGTGTGTGCAAGTTGTAAAGGTGATGTTAATCCTAGTTAGATGATAAAGAGACTAGACAGTCCTCTGAAGCTCCAGCTCTTTGAAGGTTAGATACAGTATGTCTTTTTTTTCCTTAAAATGACTAACCCCTTTTTTGCTCTTTCATTAAAATAATTTGTTTTGTTTGATCAGAAAAACTATTTCTGATGTATAGTGATTTATGTTATGCCATGCACATTTTTTGCATTTGTAGTGCCCCCCAGTAGGCGATTTGAATTAAATTTCCAGGGTATATTTCAGGTACTTATGTGGACACATCCTGTAGGTTTTGTGTTGTTATTGTGAAGCGACCTTGGGTTTTGTGAAAGGCGCTATACAAAATAAAGTTGTTATTATTTTATTATTATTATTGTGATGAAAGGCCCAACAGTTGTTGACTTTTGTGTATTTATGTGCTGAGCCACACCCTTTTGAGGTTCATTCATCATTATCTTAAAAACTAAACAAGATATTAACAAGCGTCATACAACTTTTGCTAAGCTTTGTCGGATGATGATCAACATAAAATTTGGTAGCAATCACACCTATAGTTTGGGAGGAGATATCAAAATGTATTTTTCAAAAATTTAAATCCATCATGGTGGACTTTTTTTAGAGCACTTTGAGCTGGACTTCGGTGTCAAATTTCAAGTCAGTCAAGCTTACAGCGTGAGGGGCATGGCATTTCCAAAAAACGAAATTATTTGATTTAGTTTTCAGGAGAAATTATGTATTGTTTCAATAAGCTATAAGGGGACCAACATATTTGTCCGTGTCTGTACACAAGTCTGCCCCTTGGGAATGCATGCAACAAACTGCCCATTATGTAAGCCACTTTATCCTATGCAGTGATTTGGTGACTGAAGCCTATCCCAGCTCACATTGGATGAGTGACAAAAGGACCGTTAAGTCACAAATGTGTCTTTAGGGCGTACTCACACTAGGTGATCCGTGCCCGAGCACGTTTGACCACTAAAGTCCAGTTTGTTTGACTACTGTGATCACTCTGTACCATGCCCAGGCTTACTTGAAGAGTTGGGCCCAGGCACGGTTCAGTTGGACGTGACGTCAATCATGCAACTGTCCCATTAAATCACTGCGTTGCATAATTGCTAGGGCTCTATAAGGCGTGTGTGAGGGCCGTGTGTCAGTGTGTACAAAACGATTCCAAATAAGCCACAAAGTAAATTTATGAACTCCATTCTGCTGTGCAAGAGCGCTTTCTTCAACACAAAAAAATTGCACTGTGATGTAGGTTAGCTCAGGCCTGGATCATTATATGCAATGTGAGCGCAGGTCAGTGGGGGAAGGGAGGGCAATCATGTTCGGGTATGGTACAAGGCAACCGGGCCTAGTGTGAGTACGCCCTTAGACTTTGGGAAGCAAATGGAGCACCACTTTTATAGCTTAACATGCAGCCGGAATATAAAAACGATGAAATAAAGTGTACAAACCAAAACGTCTGTTACAAAACAATTAAAGTTATGAAATCAAGAAAAAAACATTTCTTTTCAAGCCATGAATATGTTTAAAATCTTTTGTCTGTGTTGTTAGTAAGATAAACAGAAACACAAACCTGCTGAAATTCTGTAATCTGTATTCTCTTTTCTCTAGGTTGTGAAGCTTCATACCAAACTTGGTAAACCTATTCCCTCTACTGAGCCCAGCATGGTCACTCAGACATTGTCCTCCACCACAGCTGCCCCCAGCAAAACCACCACTTCTATTCTGTGCAGCTCCACTACCACCAACTCTCTGTGTGTGGCTGCCTCTTCATCCCTTGCTGCCTCCAGCCCCCTCTACCCGAAACCTGTCAGCAGTAGTGTGGCGGGTGTCAAGAATCTGTTAGCCAACAGCCTCTCTACTGCCAACTCTGGCACAACTGCAAAGAAAGTCAACACCCCCAAGATCAATTTTGTTGGTTAGTATCTATCTATCGCTATATCTATATCTATATCTATATCTATATCTATAATTACATTATAATTTCTTGAATGTAGGTGGAAACAAACTACACAACACAGTGAAAATGGAAGAGGTTAAAGTGGAGGCATCTAAGCCTGCAATGCCCTCTTCAGGTGGTCAAGACGCCAAGACAGAAGTTTCAGATTCTCTGACTACGTCGGCCCTGGCTGCACTGCAGAGTGATGTCCAGCCTGTCGGCCATGACTATGTTGAAGAGGTAAGCCTTGAGGCAGGGCTAGAACCAACCCATACAAATGGGCAGAAAAGCATCAGTGAGAATAATATGTCAAACTCATTTTTAGGTCCGAAATGATGAAGGCAAAGTCATCCGCTTCCATTGCAAGCTGTGTGAATGTAGTTTCAATGATCCAAATGCAAAGGAAATGCATCTAAAAGGACGACGGCATCGTCTGCAATACAAGGTTTGTTGCTGACACAAATTTGTGCTTGAGATATCTCAGAGTTGAAAATCGATCCTAATCAGTCCAGTTACATATTCACTTCTTAAAGTGATGAATATTTGGGCCTATGTCATATGTCATTTGAGTAAAGTGAATCATTTGTATGAACAAAGAGAAGGTGGCTTGTCTCCTCCATGATGTTTGAGAGCTGGAGGGCTCTGAAGGGAGTTTTTTTTTTGTGTGTGTGTTTCTGTGTTCTAAATTACATCCTTGAAATTTTGAGTTTGTATTTTGTTGTTGTTTTTTTAACATATTTTGTAGAAGAAGGTGAACCCAGATCTGCAGGTAGAGGTAAAACCCAGCATCCGAGCTAGAAAGATTCAGGAAGAGAAGATGAGAAAGCAGATGCAGAAAGAGGAGTATTGGAGAAGAAGAGAAGAAGAGGAGCGCTGGAGAATGGAGATGCGGTATGGCTATGGTCACTTGTTTTCAATAGTTGTTAAGGAGGGGAGACAATATATAAATATTTACCATGTTTGGCTAGAAATTGAAATACAGTAATACAGGTCTATATATGTGCGTTTGTCGCATATCTCTTGAACCATTCATCTTATTGATTCCACATTTGGGAACAAATGCAGTGTTGAATTTAGTGCAGTTTATATTAATAAACTTTAAATAAACTAAACAACATGGAACAACATTTTCATCAATATTCATGAAGGCTTCCATGACCATTTGTGTCACTGTCATTGTGATTTATTAAGGGAAATGTACATTAATTCATGGGTGCACAGTTTTATAGATCTATTTTTGGGCTTTTGTGCATTTGCTAAAACCGTATTGGAGAACTAACAGCGGAATGCTGAATATCGCTCTGAAGTCTCTGATAGGTCCAGGGATTGGACTGCCAAAAGGCCATATAAAAGTCGGCCATTTTGAATCAAATTATTGATTTTGCTGCCGATTGTGGCATCATATTTGAGCGAACTAATCCTAGGGATTTTATCACACCAACTTCAAATTAGCACAGAATCATCTTGAGACATTGGAGATGAAAAGTTATCAAAAACTTTCTGATTAGGGATTCGGTTTGGGCGTGGCAGTGCCGACAATTTCCTTCGTCATTCGATCCTTCGCCAAAAAGCAGGAAATCCTTAACTCCTACAGAAATCGTCCGATCTACACCAAATGAATCACGCATGTAGAGAGTCCCGCCCTGAACACTTCTATGCATCAATACTGTGTCATATACACAGCGCCACCTACTGGACACAGGAAGTCAGCCTCATATGGCAAAGACTCCTTTATTGCTATGATGATGATCTTTGTATTAAGGAGCCATATGTTTCACCTCTGGTGGAGCTGAGCACTCAGTGTGTGCTGCTCACACAGAGACAGTGAACCAGGTGAAAACTGGAGGTACATTTTTTTTCCTAACCCTTTTTTTGGTCAAATTCGAGATGAGCAGAAATTTAAAAATGGTTCGATTTTCTTTTCATATTTAAAATAGTAAAAGATAAAATCACTGGCAAACAGAAACAAAAAATGACCACTTTTCTCAACACAAACCATTTCTGAACATTTATACCTCCGACACCACTGTGGTTATACAGACCGCAGTATGCCTTATATTGCCTGTAAGATTTTCCATTTCATTTAGAAAAGAGCAGCCCTGTTTAGTGGCTGAAATATAATCTTTTTCAGCAGGAGAACAATTTGCCGTTTTCTCAGCTGTTTCCACCTTGTTTTACCTTTTTAAATCCTTACGAAGCAGGTTTTTATGGTTTTAGGTTTCTATGGAAAGGTAGATGGTGAACAACTTATGACTCAGTCAGATTTTTTTCCCAAATGAATCCAGGTCGTCAAATTTTTGTGTAAAAAGTTCACTTGTCCCAAAAAAATTATAATACACCCTAAATATACAGGCCTATGCCCAAAATTGCTGCTGTACCACATGCATGTATTGAAACAGTCCCTCTTTCACATGTGGATGCTGCTTCTATGTGACATCAACAGTGAAAAAGACAATAGCATAAATTCCACATTTATCAGCATGATACAGTGTTGAAAGCAAATGTTTTATAACTCCAATTGTTTGGGTGATAGCTATGCTGTGATGCTAAAGACGATGGAGCTGAGTTCCAGCAGTATGTGCTTTCAATGTAAATAGCTCAGTTCCAGTGGGCTCTGGCCCGATTTGCCAATACTAATGACTAGGGTTGGGGAATCTCTCTGCACCTCACGATTCGATTAAAATCCGATTCAGAGGGCTATGAATCGATTCTAAAACGATTATTGATGCATCTAGATGCATCACATCCTCATTCTTACTGCGAGGCAGTTTTTCATCAATTTTCAATCTCAATCAATCAATCTTTATTTGTATAGCGCCAAATCACAACAAAGTTATCTCAAGGCACTTTACACATAGAGCAGGTTCTAAACCGAACTCTTCAAGTTTTAATTTATAAAGAGACCCAACATTCCCACATGAGCAAGCATTTAGTGACAATGGCAAGAAAAAACTCCCTTTTAACAGGAAGAAACCTCAGGCAGAACCAGGCTCAAAAGTGGGCGGCCATCTGCCTCGACCGGTTGGGGTAGAGAGGAGAGAGAGGAAGAATAGGAGAGAGAGAGAATCACATAGAAAATAAACATTGAAGCTAGAAGGTCCGGGACTGGAATCTGTCATCCGGACGTCTACAGGCCCAGATTGCCTGTGAGATGAGAAAGCACAGACAACTCCGGGGAAGAAGTGTAGGTTACTGAATGCATTAATAGTACATGAATGTTATTGGATATAGATGGATGGATAGAGAGAGAGAGAGAGGAGGAGAGAGGAGCTCAGTGCATCATGGAGGTAGGAGTCCCCCGGCAGTCTAAGCCTATAGCAGCATAAACTAGGAGCTGGCTAACTATAAGCTCTATCAAAAAGGAAAGTTTTAAGCCTACTCTTAAAAGTAGAGAGGGTGTCTGCCCTCCGGACCGAATCTGGGAGATGGTTCCACAGGAGAGGAGCCTGATAACTGAAGGCTCTGCCTCCCATTCTACTTTTAGAGATACTAGGTACCACAAGTAGGCCTGCGTTCTGGGAGCGCAGTGTTCTGGTAGGTACATAAGGTACTATGAGCTCTTTAAGGTATGATGGAGCCTGACCAGTAAGAGCTTTAAAAGTGAGGAGAAGGATTTTAAATTCTATTCTTGATTTTATGGGAAGCCAATGCAGTGAAGCTAAAATAGGAGTAATGTGATCTCTCTTTCTAGTTTTTGTCAGAACGCGTGCAGCTGCATTCTGGACCAGTTGGAGAGTCTTTAGAGACTTGTTAGGGCAGCCAGATAATAATGAATTACAATAATCCAGCCTAGAAGTAACAAATGCATGGATTAGTTTTTCAGCATCATTTTGAGACAGAATATGTCTGATTTTTGAAATGTTACGCAGATGAAAATAGGCAGACCTTGAAATTTGTTTTATGTGGGAATTAAAGGACAGATCCTGGTCAAATATAACTCCTAGGTTCCTTACAGTAGTACTGGAGGCCAAAGTAATGCCATCCAGAGTAGTTATATCATTGGATAATGTGTTTCTGAGGTGTTTAGGGCCAAGCACAATAACTTCAGTTTTTTCTGAGTTTAACAGCAGGAAGTTACAGGTCATCCAGGCCTTTATGTCCTTGATGCATGTTTGTAGTTTAGTTAACTGGTTGATTTCATTAGGCTTTATTGATAGATATAATTGAGTATCATCTGCATAACAATGAAAATTTATTGAGTGTTTCCGAATAATATTTCCTAAAGGAAGCATATATAAGGAGAATAGTATTGGTCCAAGCACTGAACCCTGAGGAACACCGTGTTTTACTTTTGTTTGCATGGAGGATTTATCATTAACATTTACAAACTGAAATCTATCTGACAGATAGGATTTAAACCAGTTTAATGCTGTTCCTTTAATACCAATTAAATGTTCAAGTCTCTTTAACAGGATTTGATGATCAATAGTATCGAAGGCAGCACTAAGATCTAACAGGACGAGGACAGAGAGAAGTCCATTGTCTGATGAAGTTAGGAGGTCATTTGTAACTTTTACCAGTGCAGTTTCTGTACTATGATGAGCTCTGAATCCAGACTGAAAATCCTCAAATAAGCTGTTATTATTTAGAAAGTTACACAGCTGATTAGCAACTGCTTTCTCGAGGATCTTAGAGAGAAAGGGGAGGTTCGATATGGGCCTATAGTTAGCTAGAACCTCTGAATCAAGAGTAGGCTTCTTAAGAAGTGGTTTAATGACAGCTACTTTAAAGGACTGTGGTACATATCCAGTTACTAAAGACAGATTGATCATATTTAATAAGGAAGTACTAACAGAGGGAAGGACTTCCTTAAGCAGCCTAGTTGGAATCGGGTCTAAAAGACAGGTTGATGGTTTAGAGGAAGTGATCATTGAGGTTAATTCTATAAGGTCGACTGGAGAGAAACAGTCTAAATAAATATCAGGTTTAAAAGCAGTTTCTGAGTTTCCTATGTTAGAGGATGAATCAGTGCTTATTGAGGGCAAGAGGTGATTAATTGTGTCCCTAATAGTTAAGATTTTGTCATTAAAGAAACTCATGAAGTCATCACTACTGAGAGTTAAAGGAATACATGGATCAGTAGTGTTATGACTCTTTGTCAGTTTAGCCAAAGTACTGAAAAGAAACCTTGGACTATTTTTATTCTCCTCTATTAGTGATGAGTAGTAGGCAGCTCTGGTGTTACGGAGGGCCTTCTTATATGTTTTAAGACTATCTTGCCAGGTTAGGTGAGATTCTTCTGATTTGGTGGAGCGCCATATTCTTTCTAGTTTTCGTAAAATTTGTTTTAATTGTCGAGTTTGGGAATTATACCAAGGAGCTGTCATTGATTTTTCATCAATTGATACAAGAAGTCCGATAAATATTAACTACTTTAAAATCTGAATGTCAGTCAACATGCATGTTAAACATAAATGTTTTCACATTTAAAATAAGTAGTCCAAAATAAGTCAACATTATAGACATAGTAGGCCTAGCTGTCTGTATGAGACTAACAAACTGAGGGCGGAGTGTAGCCGTTTATCATGATTCCATCAGTGGAGAGCTGCCTCTCTGCTGCACTGTTAGCTCCGGGAAAGACATCACTGTCCAACACGCTGAGCAGCTGCAGGGTTGTTGAGGTGAGACAGACTGAGCACCCGAATTATTTTCTTCACTTCAGAGTTTACATTGTTTCATGCGGCAGTGTGTGCTGGTCAGCTGCTCTCCTTAGCTGCGCCGCTCCGCTAACATTAGTGTTAACTGAGTAACAGCGTTTAAAGTTCACAGTCAACTTCACAATAGTCTCACAAAGGTAATTATTTTGTTATTCAATAAAAAAGTGCTGCAGTCACTTCCTTTTTTAAGATAAACTACACATTAACTCCGGCTGCTTCGCTGCCCTCACTGTTTGGTTCTGCCTTTTGTAGTCAACATCAAGTTAATAACTAAAGTTTAAATAATCGATTCTTGACTTTTGTTAATCGATGCAGCGTCGTCCACGTCCGCATCGGGATGCATCATATAATCGAGAAATTTCCCCAACCCTAATAATGACACACACAGTGTAAATTACCCTAAAGAGGTTGCCTACCTGGGCATCTCTACCAGTCAGAACCAAAGATTCCCTTCAAATGAGCAGCGGAGCAAGCACAATTTTTGATGTAGCATTTCTAGATATAACATGATTTTGGATGACATACCAAATGAGGAAATATCTTTGGGAAGAATGGTGTTCATCTCTCCAGTAGAGTTCCACAGACTTGGGCATGTTCTTGAGTCTTACACCACGTTCCAAATTATTATGCAAATTGGATTTAAGTGTCAAACATTTTTCATTTTTCAATTAAACTCATGGATGGTATTGTGTCTCAGGGCTCTTTGGATCACTGAAATCAATCTCAGACACCTGTGATAATTAGTTTGCCAGGTGAGCCCAATTAAAGGAAAACTACTTAAGAAGGACATTCCACATTATTAAGCAGAGTACAGGTTTCAAGCAATATGGGAAAGAAAAAGGATCTCTCTGCTGCCGAAAAGCATCAAATAGTACAATGCCTTGGAAAAGGTATGAAAACATTAGATATTTCACGACAACTTAAGCGTGATCATCGTACTGTGAAGAGGTTTGTGGCTGATTCAGAGCACAGACGGGTTCGTGCAGATAAAGGCATAATGAGGGAGATTTCTGCCAGACAAATTCATCGGATCAAGAGAACAGCTGCTAAAACGCCATTACGAAGCAACAGGTATTTGAAGCTGCTGTTGCCTCTGGAGTCCCTATTCCAGTCTACTATTCGGCCACCCTTAACCAATGCTCAGTGGGCCCAGAAATACATGAACAGTAGTGGATGGTTGGTGAATGGCCACCATGTCCCAACAAGGAGGTGGGGGAGTCATGTTTTGGGCTGGAATCATGGGGAGAGTGCTGGTAGGCCCCTTTAGGGTCCCTGAAGGTGTGAAAATGACCTCGGCAAAGTATATAGTTTCTGACTGACCACTTTCTTCCATGGTACAAAAATAAGAACCGTGCCTTCCGTAGCAAAATCATCTTCATGCATGACAATGCACCATCTCATGCTCTAAAGAATACCTCTGTGTCACTGGCTGCTATGGGCTTAAAAGGAGAGAAACTCATGGTGTGGCCCCCATCCTCCCCAGACCTCAACCCTATTGAAAACCTTTGGAACATCCTCAAGCAAAAGATCTATGAGGGTGGGAGGCAGTTCACATCAAAACAGCAGCTCTGGGAGGCTATTCTGACATCCTGCAAAGACATTTCAGTAGAAACTGTCCAGAAACTCACAAGTTCAATGGATGCAAGAATTGTGAAGGTGATATCACAGAAAGGGTCCTATGTTAACATGTAACTTGGCCTGTTAAGATGTTTTTTTTATTGGAATAGATTTTGATTTAAGTAAATATGACCTCCTAATGCTGCAAATTCAACAAATGACCATTTTCAGTTATTTACAACCTATAAAATGTTTTGAAACTGCGTTGTGCATAATAATTTGGAACAGTGCATTTTGAGTTTTTTATTTTTGAAAAAAATACTGTTATCATTGGGACGTTTGTTCAATAAAATTATACTCTAAAGGTTGATGACTTAAATTATACTGACTGTCATTCTCATTGACTATTTAGGAAAATCAGAGAAAAATATCATTTGCATAATAATTTCGAACGCGGTGTATAGTCGAACAACAACTTACTAAGACTCATTATTTTTTTGTGCTATTTTGTCAACCTTCTCTACACTAGAAACTAGTTAAACTGCTGTAAACTAGAAGGAAGACAAGCTGTGGTTTATATTTTCAGGCGTTACGAAGAAGACATGTACTGGAGACGTATGGAGGAAGAGCAGCATCACTGGGGTGAGCGACGTCGTTTACCAGATGGAGGGTATCCACAGGGCCCTCCTGGTCTACTCGGAGTTAGGCCTGGCATTCCTGGCCTGCAGCCTCAGGGTCCTTTGGTAAGGCTTTATGATTATGCATATTTAGTGTGTCTCAGTATATTTCTTAGTTAAACATTCTTGTCAGACCACCCTGAATTGTCTAGCTCTGTGTTGGCTGGATTGGCAGGCTGTGTGTGTCAGCAAAGCTAATATTAGATTGAATGTTGCCAAAATTGCTAACACGTAATATTTTACTTTATAAAATGGTATGCAGTTGGTAATTGTTGCCCCCTAATGACAAAATTTGTACTTATTGGTACCTGGTTGTTGACATCTAAACATCACATCCTTGTCAGAATAGTTTTCTTTGCCACCTTTTCCCACTAGAGCTTTGATAAATTAATTTACATATATTCCAATTCAGCCGCTACTTCATATAAATCTAAAAAACCTCATGTTTTTGCACCCTGACCCAGTGGCCTCACTCGCGTGCCTGAGGAAGGCACTCTTACTTTAAATTCATTGCGTGAAACACAAAGCACTTTATGACTGGATTTGCATCTGGTTACTGGTAACTCTGTAACAAACCTATTTTTTGACAGCTGAATTATTATTTTTAAATGTTTTTAAAATAAAAATCAAGTCAAGTGGAAGCAGCTGTGACTGTTACTGACGGGGTCGTTTTGGTCCCAAGCAACACCAACATTATTTTTTTATTTATTTCTGCACTTCACAGTTCAAAAACCACATGTGAAAATACAAAGTGCATTATAAATGGCCACAAGGTGGCACGCTTGGTTATTAATGTTAATATGTGGAGTGCCAGCTTATTTTGCTCAACACAATCTCTTATTTAGCTTTTCTTCCATCAGTCTTCCATCAGTCTTTCTGAATAAGTGGGTTTACTTCCAATATTCTAGGACAAATTGGCTGCACTACAGCCTTTTCTATCAAAGGTTAAACTTATGGTTTACTGTAGAATTTCAATGTTTTATTTCATACTTTTGATGAATGAGTAGGTGTCCAAATTTTTGACTTTCATCTCAGTAAGACCATGCAGAGTGTTAATTATTATCTTCTTTTATCTGTGTCAGACCTCAGAACATAATCGAGCTAAAATTGAAAACAAACCTGTTGAACCTTTGTGACCTTTAGCCTCCACGTCGGCCTGATTCTTCAGATGACCGCTATGTCATGACCAAGCACGCTGCTATCTACCCCTCAGAAGATGAGCTCCAGTCTATTCAGAAGATCGTGTCAATCACAGAACGTGCCCTCAAACTGGTCTCAGACATAGTTACAGACCAGGACAAGGCCAAAGAAGAGGACAAAGAGAAGAAAGAACCTTCTAAAGACAGGTGTGATATCTAGACTGCTTAGAATAGTAAGCCTTCCTTTGGACAGGACAACATTTTCTCATACTCAAGCAAATGCTGAATACACCTTAATAGTCCTGTATAGGTCATATTTAGCAAATTCCTCCCTGCCCCACACATGCAATGCTCAGTACCAGAACCAAACCATCACCCCCAAAACTGTATAAACATGTTCAGTGATATGAGTTGAGTTTTACTTTCAGTCTGATACATTTGCATTGAGTTTGACAATGTACATCATCAACATGATTACTTTCATTTTTTCCCCCGTGTTCTGCTGAACATACTGCAGATTCCAGGTTTATAAGTAATATAATTTGGAGCATAGTATAATTACTTAGGATAAAAAAGTCCCTACCATATGAATGTGTGTGGCTATTTTTCGCCCAAACTGGCACAGGAGATTAAAAAGTTCTGATATTCTTAGACTTGATCTGCCTACCCTCTGTTTTGTGCAATGTAAGCTAGATCATACAATGAAATTAATAAAAATGCGGCCAATAGCAGAAGCAAACGACAGTTTCAGTTGGGTTTAATTCAGCAACTGAATGATGGTTTAGAACATTTGAGAGTTAACCAAATTGTGTGTCCTCCATTAAGTCTTTCAAGTAGTAAAACCTTACATTGTTGCCATTAAAATGCTGTATTTGATGTATTTACGTTTTCAGAATGTTAACATAATTGTTGTTTCTTTTGCTTTGCCATAATTTACCACACATCTTTCTTGTGTATCTGTCTAGAGCCCTGAAGGGAGTGATGAGGGTGGGAGTCCTGGCAAAAGGCTTGCTGCTTCGTGGGGACAAGAATGTCAACCTAGTCCTGCTCTGCTCTGACAAGCCCACAAAGGGACTCCTCACCCGCATTGTGGAGCACCTCCCCAAACAGCTAACAGTAACATCTTTACAAATGTCACACCACAGTCAATTTTTTTCAGTGGTCATTTTAATAGATACCTCCTAGAGCTTTCCTGTTTTCCTCAAAAACATCCAGAATTCTTGCAGAGTGAACATGATGCTAGAAAGGAAAGGGATTTTAATCCATAACCATTATGCACACGCATGGATGAACCTCTGTTTAACCTAATCCCACAGGTGTCCACTGTCAAGTATTTCTGATGTTTTTAAAATTGGGGCTTCCCCCTGAATTTTATCATTATTCAAGAAAGCACCCTCAGTCAAATCAATCATTTTCAATTCACAGAATGTTGGGTCATTAAAATTGGTAGTCATAAAAATGTATTGACCAAAATGTGTATGGAACCCCACAGAACCTGCCTTATTCCACACAACTTGAGGTGCAATGAATGCCGACTTGTTAGAGATGTAGGTGGTTTTAGAGGACTAAGTAGTCTTGTAATTTGTAAAGAATGTCTCCTTTTAAAACCACTTTGCTCTGTTTACGTCAGAGATTAAATGAAGATTCCGGTTTGATGTAGCTTTAAATAATTTTTCTTGTTCCTTATTTAACCAGGTCAAAAGTCTCATTAAGACTAAAATCTCTTTTTCGAGAGACTTGACCAAGATAGCAACAAACCTTGTTAAAACAATAAATACAAACAACATAAACGGATGAATACAACTGTCAGGGACATCACCTACACACCACAAACTGAACACAGTATCCAGTTGATAATCAATAAAAGAGTTAAAATGTAAAAAAGTAAACAAAATACCCAGTAATATGCAGAAAATTCATTAAAGATGCATAAGCAAGTATGAATTTCCGAGAATATTCCAAATGAAGTAAAAGCAACCTCATTGACAAAGCACCATTTTCACGATCCTTTAGAAGTGACTATTTCAAGCTCTGCTCTACATTGTTCCAGAAGGAAGGGGCAGCGCATTTAAAAGCTTATTTGACTAGCTAAGGCAGGTTGGCAGCATGCATGGCAGCTTCTGACATTAGTGTGTGTGTGTGTGTGTGTGTGTGTGTGTGTGTGTGTGTGTGTGTGTGTGTGTGTGTGTGTGTGTGTGTGTGTGTGTGTGTGTGTGTGTGTGTGTGTGTGTGTGTGTGTGTGTGTGTGTGTGTGTGTGTGTGTGTGTGTGTGTGTGTGTGTGTGTGTGTGTGATTTTGAGTGGTTGGTAGACTAGAAAATGCCTATATAAATACAGTCCATTTACCATGTACTCAATCTACAAAGAAATAATGTTTGTGCAATTGCATCTACACCATTTCTTCCCAGATGGTCACACCTGAAAAATATGAGGTCACAGGATCTATCCAGGAAGCAGCCATTATTCTGACATCCTGTACAGAGCCACCGATGCAAGTGGCAATTACACTGACTTCGCCTGTCATCAGAGAGGAAAATGGCCCGGATGGAGGTTGGGAAATCCATAACAGCCCTTCATATTGCCCCTCTTTTCTTGTCCTTCTGCTATCTCCCTATAAATCAATTTCAGTATGTTGGTTGACACACTTAAAGAGCACTATTCTGCTGGCACTCCACAAAGATGTAAAACAGATCATCCCTCAAACTTACACTTTTTGGTCTTTCTTTCAGAATTGGTAGTAATAAAACTTTCATTTTTAATACAACCTTGGTGTGACCAACTGAAACCATTTTAGGGACTTATTTCAAGGAAATACTTTTATAATCTGCTTTTATAGGTACAGCTGATAAAAAGTCCTTTTGTTGTTTTGTTTTGTTTTTCTCAATTGATTCCCTTTCTCATTTTGTGGGGGTATGTCAGTTTAAAAAAGAGGTGAGTGCCAGCAGTATTGCTCTTAGGCTTTTGCTCTGTACCTCTTACTTCTCAAATGCTATCTTTATCCCTTTGAACAAAGCATGATCAGTGTTTGCATTGTGTTAAGTCTAGTTATTCCCAGATGAGATACTTATTTTGTTTCCTGTGTTCCAGGGGATTCTGTTTAAATTTATTGTTAGATATAATCAATGGGAGACACGCATTACAGTATCTTTTCTCCAAATTTTTCTTGAGATGAGGAGAAAAAAATGAATCCTCCACAAGATGGAGAAAATAGACATCAGGAGTCACTTCTGTTCAAGTTTAATTTGGAATTAATTGTACAAAACAAAAAAAAATCAACTAATTCTTAAATCAAGAATTGGCATAAGAATCCCACACAGCAAGGGACAAGGAATTGGGTGTTATTTTCCCACAGGAAACAAATCTTCCTTTTGTGTACTGGTGAACAGTTCACCATGCTAAGGTCCCCTGTTCTGAAGTGCTCCCCTGAGTAGATTGACATCTACCTTAGGACTCTAAATTGGGCTCGATATAGAGATATTTTAGATTGATTCAGAAAAAGCCTTTGACAAGTTCTTGTCATTTCAGTTTCACTGATGATGGAAAGACGAGGACAAATAATTTTAAGATAGACCATTTTTTCCTGAATTAATTGACAACAGAAATATGAAGATATAGCTAAAAGATTGAACCATATTGTTTTGAAATCTGATAATTTCCATTTTTCTTAGGGGAGTATTGTTAAATTTCAGGTAAGAAGGCTATGACAGAGGAATCTTTGGTTTGAACTGAGTACAGCCTTTGGTATACAATGACTGTTGGGTTCTTATTCCAACCTACTGGTACGAGGTATGCATGCAGTGATATCCTAACCCCTTTTGTTTGCTAGTAGTTCTCCTGTTTTTTCTCTTCTTCAGCACCCATTGCTGCTACCATTTTAAAGATCATAGTCGTATTTACAAGTCCAGCATAAAGACACCTTTATTTCTTTGAACAAAAAAATAATGAATTTGTCCAGTACATTGTCTCCATCAGAGGTTTAATAGGGCCCAACCGCTCCGGAAGGATTTTTGACCAAGGTTTTCCCTCATCTCAAAAACTTTGCCACACCTACCATTGCCATGCCACTTTTTATCAGGTCACTCCCTGTTGCCAATAGCAATTTATTTCTCTCTGGCACACACTATTCCAAATAGTCATTTGCCATGGAATCCCTCTGCTATCCCAGTGCTTGAGCAAAGAAAATTCACAAAAATGTCCATGGTAATTTACAAGTTAGTGATCTTTACAACACAATTACCTGATAACATGGTATTGGCTTCAAAACATCTGTGAGTCTAAACCGATGTAAATTTAGCTAGATTGTTGCTTTCCAAACTATTTATCTAAAATGTTGAATTTATACCCCATTTACAGAATATAATGACTCAACATGTCCAGCATAAAGATACTGTTGGTCTGCATCCATTCACTTTGACAATGTTTTGGTTTCATTCTGTTTAATTATAGTAACCTTTTTGAAATAACCAATGAGTAAGCAGTCAGTCGTAGGTTGTCCTGGAAAGAAACATTGGTATGTGTGGCAATGTGTTTGTTCTTTGCCAGCCTTGCTGACCTGGTCAAACACCCATTCCTCATCATCATTTTGACACTTCAAATCCATTTTTAGATGTAACCTCGGGTATGGTGAAAGACCCAGCGGACGTCTTGGACAGGCAAAAATGCCTTGACGCTCTGGCTGCTCTGCGCCACGCTAAGTGGTTCCAGGTTCGGAACATCATTTTACTTTCTTATTGTAGCCTTATGAGATGCATTATTTGTTTATTCATTTATTTGTGTTTTACACATTTGGTTTCCATTTTATAATAAGGAAAACTTTTTTACGAGAAAAAATATTTGTAAAACAAATATCTGAGGGTGACTCCTACAAGAATTTGGTCAATGTACATTATCATATGTATTGATCATGAATCTAAGTGAATCAGAACTTCTCATATAAAAAATTACTCGAGCAAAGGACTGGCATCCTTGTCCTTGTCAATTTTCCAAGTACTGCATTGTAGTAACATGTGATTCCATAAGGCTGCACAATAACTTGCACAGAGCTGTGCAAAATTTGTATTGTTTTTATTCTTTATATTTTTTATAGAATGGGGATTGAGAGAAAAAGGAATATTTGAGTAGTTTCCTGTGATTCTGCTACCTGAGCAAAAGCACAGGCAAAGTAATGCAGATTTCCTTAGCTCTTTCAGTCCCTATACTCTCCTTTCAGGTGGACTTGTACTTTTAAGTACCTTTTTGTGAGATACCCGGATAAATGTGGGGTCAGGGTTTAGAAGATGGCAAGGAAAGTTCTCATTTCTTGTGCATCTTGCAAACTTTGAACTCCCTTACTAACTGTGAGGTACAAGACTACTGGGAATGGCAGCTGATTGCAAACTGTTATGGCGCATACACCCCTCAAACCATACTCAAGCTTCCATTATGCACAGTAGTTTTTGGACCTCTAAGACAGAACTGATTCACTTGTTTGGTCCATCTCTTGTCACTCTTGGCCACTTGGTAAACCTAACTTTATTGCATCACAAGGCTAGAGCCAATGGACTCCAGTCCTGTGTGATCATCATTCGGATCCTGCGCGACCTTTGTCAACGAGTTCCTACATGGTCGACCTTCCCAGGATGGGTATGTTATATAATTGTGCTAAAAAAAAAAGCATTTAAAGGTCTCAGTCCAATGTGTGATTTATTGCTGTGCCTGATAAGAGTCAACATTCTTAACAGAAACAGGAAATCTTTGGTTAATTGCTTTGGTGACCAAAGCTAGTGTTGCAATTCTGACAGTGTCTGGTATTTAGGACCCCTTTACTGCCTGTTTTTGTTTTTGTTTTTACAAACCTTTCACAGGAACCTTTAGTACTTGACCTTTCGTAACTTAAGGTTGAGTACTAAAGTAACCTTAACCCTTAGGTTCATAGGTTTTATTTGATATTTAAAGTGATTTACGGTTTTGCAATTAAATTACATTCTGGTAGCTCATAGACTATAATAATTGACAAATGTTACAAATATAGTCATCAATTTTATGTATATTGTGTAAATCATAACAGAAGTTATCTCAGGGCATGTCAGAGATAGAGCAGGTCTAGACGGTACTCTTTTCGGTACCATTCTCCCATGAGCAAGCACTTGGCCACGACAGCAGTTTCTTCCCTCTTTAACGGGAAGAAACCTCAAGCAGAAACCAGGGTTGAGAGAAAGAAGGGGATGTGGAGAAAAAAGAAATTTGCCAACTGTGGTATGAGCTAATGATGACAGTTATATAAGTTAATCACTCTTTTTTTGAATAACTGATGAATTAGCTTTAGCATTAGCGTTTTTTTCTGCTACTGTGATCCTCATTGTGGAAACACCTTCTTCCTCAGAGATACTCCAGTCATTGAAAAAGCCACGGCTCACTTAGCCTGCTGCATCCTGCCTACCATTTTCTTAGTAGTAAACTTTAACAATTAAGTTCCTGTGACTATTTGTTCAAAAAAGGTCAATCATTTTATTGTTAAGGGGCCAGTATACTGGTTGAGAACTGCTCGCTGGACAGACTTTTTTTTTTCTTTTTCTTTTTTTATATAACCAGAATTTATATCGCTGGACAGTCAAATAGAAAATTCCCCCAACTCCCTAGTTCTGCTTGACCCTTGGTCCCTACACATAATTTTTTTCCTTCCTCATAAGTCCCATCAGAGTTATAATCAAGTGATAGAGTTGTGATTAGGGCCGTGACAATAACCACATTAGGGTAGGATAAGCGAGAGAAGCACATTGAAAAAACAATCAACATTGAAGTTAGTAGGTCCCAGATGAGAGAATAGCGGGTCCAGGGCATGAATCTGTCATCAAGACATCTACAATCCCAGGTTACCTGTGAGACGAGAAAGCACAGATTCAGTCCAATCACATTTGGAAAATCTAGAAGAGCCGCATGCTTTATCTTCATTCAAGTTAGCCAGGGCTTAACTGGAAGTAACTGGCGCAAGTCGCAAGGGTGCTTGCTCTATGGGCCCCCACAGATGTGGAAGCTATGCAGAACTTTTTTTACTTAATTTGCCACTGAACAACCTTCATAGGAATGAATGGGGCCCCAACTCTGACACTATCCAGTTGTCTTAATATATCAATGCTTGCTCTGGGGGGATGGTAAATTGCTGGGATACACTGCTATTTCACCATGGTACATTGGTAAGAAAAAAGTTGAATGTCAACTTGAGGCTGAGAACAGCCAGCTCTCCTTTTCTAGCAGTATTTGCTACAGTGAGTCTTTGACCACCAGCAGCAGATGGAGGAGGACAGACAAAAACTGAAATTATTCCACAGGGCTGTTCACCAATTTGTTGTTAAAACATGTAGTCTTTCTAATGGTACCCCTTTCCAAAGGGTTTTGTCAACAAGGAGATATGGTCTGATAGCGTCTATATATAAAAAAACAGACTACATTTGTTACAAAAAGGTTAACAATAAATAAATGTATTCTTAATTGTAGATATTGGTCAATGGTCTAAACATTGTTGTTGTATGAGAATAAAAATAACCATGCTAGTCTAAAAATACATAATTGTCATCTTTACAGTATCGCATTTGTAATAAATATGTTATATCGGTCTCAACAGATAATTGTTTTTTGTTTGGGCCTGAAATACCATATCAGTGTGTCTGTAATGGTAATGCTAGCAGAGATTGTGTGTGTTTTCCAAGCATCTAAGCCATTTTCACTCTTTACTTTGTTCAGGCCATGGAGCTTCTAGTTGAGAAGGCCATCAGTAGTGCCTCTGCCCCCCTCAGCCCAGGTGATGCACTGAGGCGTGTCTTTGAATGTATTTCTTCTGGGATTTTGCTCCCTGGTAAGATATTACTTCATTTTCCTATATATTGATTAGTGTTATACTGATTAGGCTCTTGTACTGTCCTTCAGACCAAATAAATGTGGTTCTGTTTGAGAACCAAAAAATGTCATCTGAAAAGGGGGGCTTGTTCTTTGTATTCACACTCACTGTATTTACATGCACTAATGTAATCTGACTACTACTGTCCTCTTTTGGTAGTAACAGAATAACCTGACAGAATCAAATATTATTTTCTCAAGAGTTTTCTCCAAGGAATTCTGTGCTGAGAGACAAATAACCTGGTTTTGGTTTTGCACACAATAGATGCAATATTTAATCCAGCAGGTACTAGGTTTGCCCCAGGGTGGTTGTTACCCACCTGAAAAACCTTCAAGCACAAGTTCATCATTTTGAGAAATGTACTTGTTCGTTTTCTGGCAGAGCCCATAGGGGACTTTATTAAAATTATATATACTGAATGATGTAGACTTAACGTAATTCCAGAACAACATAATTTTGCACATATGTATGTTATGAGCAAAAAATGTCAATGAAAAAAAATCGTATTGTATGTGCATTCTGTGACTATATTAAAGTGAAAATGGAAAACATTTGACATTTAATTTTCAAATCTGTACCCCACTATATAATATTCAGATCTTGAACATTTTAAATGCAATATAAAGTACAACCTCATTTACCATTTATATAATCAATATTTAAGTCACAATGAAAATAAAAAAGGCAGTTTTCTAACAGTCTGAAAATGAAATGTCAAATCTATTTTCATTTTCAAAGACCTAACCTGATTTGCAGTGGACAATAATTAAATGCAAAAAGGGAAACGGAACCCCCAATCTATTGCATCTACATATCAACGCACTATTTATGGGGTCAGAATGAAAATGAAATTTGGCATTCCTCTCACCAAGGCAGGTCTTCAGGTCTTCTATTCTTAATAGCACACAGTCCCAGAGAAAGGTCTGACTACACTCCACTGTGTACATTTGCACTTATTTCACCTTAGCAGTGCACTATAATCTATTTCTAAACAAATTTAAGGCAAGAAAGAAGCCACACAGTTGCTGAGTCTTCACTCATATTAGATCTACAAAGCCTAACGTAAAAATGTGTTCTTAACTTTTATGTGTGGTACTAATGTCAAACTGCACAAATCTGTATAAGAAAACGTGTGTCTGACTGTGGATAGTGGAGCTGTTGGCTGGATTTTGTTGGTTGCAGCAGAGGCTGGAAGTTTGAAATGTGAAATGCATTTTCATTACACCCTCAACAGCAGGGAATGGCCCATGGTTGAGCCATGCTGCTGAAGTACCAACCTGCGACGACCCCCACTTTCCTAGTCTCTCTTGAACAAACCGTGTTATTGTAAGACTCAACCTTTGTGTCTGTGCTGTGGACACCAGGCGGACAATCTAACTGGAGGCTATTATTCAATTAGCAGAGCTACATTAGCTCCCTCCCCTCTGGTTTAGTTATGTAATGATGGGGCTTCTGATCCGGCCTGTTCCTTCCTCTTCTGGCTTGTATAGGCAGCAGAGGCTTCTCAAACATGCAACATGGGTCTGTTGGGGTACAATTTTATTGTTTTGAGTAATGAGTTGAACTAAATACTGATCAGCATACCAATTACTCAGTCAACTTAAAACCATGTCAGCAGTTATGTAGTTCAAATCCAGAGAATACTGAGCTGTCATTAAATGAAACATGCCTAATACAGTTTTATTTCTTTTCACAGGTGGTCCAGGATTGGTAGATCCATGTGAAAAGAATCCTTTGGATACCTTAACACCTATGGGAGAGCAACAGAGAGAAGACATTACCTCCAGTGCCCAAGTACAAGCTCTTGAATTCATAAACTTGTGACGTTAAGACATTCATCTGTAATTTAGGTATTTATGGTTATTTCCATAAATACCTAAATTATTTATCTATAATACTGCGTATGATAATTCACACTTAGAAAGTAGAACTAAAGTGACATTCATTACAAGATGATTAGTTAAAACATTTCAAAATGCACTTGCATTATTTTGCATTTTGTGACTTTCAAATAAAAGAAGTCATATATTTCCTCATTGAAGTTTTCTTAAAAATAGTGTTAAAATCTCGTCTCATCTCGATCTCGTGAACCCAATATCGTGTCTCGTCTCGTCTCATGAGCTGAGTGAATTGTCACACCCCTACTAATAATGTAAAATTTTGAAATTTATTTTAAGTTACAGGAACCAGAAGGTAAGGTATTTAGAACATTTAACTGCTTGACACTGAGAGAATACTGCCAGAAAAAGGAACATCTTCAGCCAGAGCTACAATAGAATGGTTCAGACCAAACATATTCATGTGTTTAGAATGGCTTAGTCAAAGTCCAGACCTAAATCCTATTGGGAATCTGTGGCAAGACTTGAAAATTGCTGTTCACAGGCGCTCTCCATCCAATCTGACTGAACTTGAGCTATTTTGCAAAGAAGAATGGGCAAAAATTGCAGTCTGTAGATGTGCAAAGCTGGTAGAGACATATCCCAAAAGACTCGCAGCTGTAACTGCAGTGAAAGGTGGTTCGACAAAGTATTGACTCAGGGGCTGAATACATATGCACGCCAAACTTTTCAGATTTTTATTTGTAAAAAATCTTGACCACCACGTATCATTGTCCTTCCACTTCACAATTATGCGCTACTTTGTGTTGGTCTATCACATAAAATCCCAATAAAATACATTTAAGTTTGTGGTTGTAACGTGACAAAATGTGGAGAAGTTCAAGGGGTATGAATACTTTTGCAGGGCACTGTACATATTGTGTTTATTTTGGCCACAGGGACCATTTTAGATTAATTCCATGATTAATTCCATTCCAATTTGATAAATTGGAAGGGAATCTAAAAATGGTCTTCAGTGCCAGTTCATTTCACTATCTTTGAAAGTTAAATATTAAAATACATATGTTTTTTGGGATTTGATGGTTCTTAAAGGATAGGCTCTGTTTTCAAGTGTCTTAAAACAGCCAGGTACCCACAAATAGACTTTGAAACATGTTTTCTTGCTGTAATCATTCCTTCTGTTCATACTGACCATTAGAAGATCTGTTCATGATGGGGAACGGAAACCACAGTTCTTCATCTATGAAAACATTAGGGCTGCAGCTATCGATTATTTGTGTAATCGATTATTCTATCGATTATTACATCGATTAATCGAGTAATCGAATAAATTATTTTGCCTTATTAAATAGTGAAAGTAAAGATGAGAAAAAGGACAAAAAAGACGTCTCTGAAAATGAACAATCAAGTGGGTTTTATTCTTAAACTAAACCCACTTATTACATTTAACTTCAGTACCTTCTGAAACAAATAAATGAAAATAATAATGCAGTAAAGTCAAATGACTTTGAAACAAGACATATTTAAGATTTATAACTTAGACAAAGGCTATTTGGTCTGAATATTCAATTGTTTTAATCAAAACTAAACCCATTTATTGCATTTAACTTCAATGCCCTCTGAAACAAATACATGGACCTACTAACTTTTAGTGTGATTGATTTTAATTTTTGCATCATTATGCTACCATACTATTAAATGCACTAGATTGCTCCGCTCCTCCTACCTCAGGTTTTCAGTGTAGAGACCTGAGATCAACCTCCCTGCTCCTCTCCTCATCTCCTACTGCTGACTGAGATCTTCTCAGCAGGTAGAAACTGATAGTTCACTAACTAGAACAACAACCTTAATGATCTGACGTTATAAAAAGAAGACATGACGGGCAAATAAACGATAGAAAACCGATCAGTTTGGGTGTATGTGTGTGTGCGCGCGCGCACGCGCCCCTTGTTGTCCCCAACTAGATGCCGCACACACTTTGTAGTTTTCACTCTCTAGTAAACTGCTCCGCGACATAGCGAGTGACATGATGTGCGTCAGTAATAATCATCCGTGTAAAACACAAGCAGAGCAGGTAAAATAAACGAGTGAAATGAATTAAACGAAGCTTCGATTCATGAAAAAATGAATCGATCATTTTTTGTAATCGAATTATTCGAATAATTCACGTAATCGTTTCAGCCCTAGAAAACATTTAAACGTTTATTTGAAAATAATATGAAGCTTAAACCGTTTCTCACCTCTAAATCTGACATGGATGAATTAAATTAGGTATGCATATGTCATGTCTCAAAATAAACCTGTTGGAGCCATACATTAAGTCCAACAGGAGGCCACTTTGAATTGACTTAACAATTTTTGCGCCTTCTTTGTCATTTGCAGGCATTGTATTTTAACACATTTCTCAGACCTATTTGACCTGACTCACAAATTTAGTCAAAACCTTTTGCAATGAAAATGTATCGTTTAAAATTCCATCACAGCTCAACAGGGAAACGGTATCTGAGGAAATGCATAGTGATAGGGATTTTTTTTTAATTTATTTTATTTATTACAAACTTTATTTGACTCAGATGGTGGAAGCTTCATAATCTTCAAACAAACTTTTAATACATTTTTCCTTAAAATGGGCACTGGATTTTGTCCCCCATCCTCTTAATTGTCACTATGAGGTTCGCAGGGTTAAGTTAATTTAATGTCTTGTCAAATTGATTCAGACATTTGCATTCCCACGTACAGTTCCTCCCTGTAATGCCTAGATGATTTCAGGGTTGGTGTACACGAGGGACTATATGAGACACCCTCGGTTTCTTTTGGCTGCCTTCGCCTACACTAAAAGAGTAACTGTTTTGAAATGTTATTTCTTTTTCTCTATACAGTTTGCTCTGAGACTGCTGGCATTCCGTCACATACATAAAGTCTTGGGTATGGACCCTTTGCCGCAGATAAACCCTCGCCTCAACATCCGAAACAGCCGCAAGCGTCGCCGTGACAACAGTGATGGGACAGACGGCTTTGAGGGTGAAGGCAAAAAGGACAAGAAAGATTATGATATTTTCTAAGCCTCTCAGTTACTCATTCAAAGTAATCTACATGAAAAAATGTACTAACATGTTGTATTTAACAAATGGGGTGTGCTTTCTTCTGTGTACTGGCTGAGGTCCAGTGTTTTGTTTTTTAAAGCTACAGATATACCAATGTAATTGCAACCTCAGTATCACAGGAACAAAAATATCTATTTGTGTACTGTTTTAGTTATAGATTTAAAGTTTGGGTTCAAACTTAAACTGTACAAGAAAAAGCAATTTTAACCTTGAATAGAAGTGTTGACTGGTTTCTTAAGCTTCTGCTGCTGCTCTGTTCTTAAATATGTTTGTCAACTTTTACTTTGAGGGGAAAGGTAGGGATCATATGATCAAAAATGGAGCCAGACTTGTTAATTAAACTGTATTTTGGATTAGGAGAAAAGCAATGTTTAAATGTCAATGCCCTCAGTCATTTGTATAGTTGCGTTCAGAGGTGGAGTATGTTGTTGTACTGTTGTGAAGCATTCATTTGGCCAATTTAATTTTCAGTTATGTTGAACATCAGTTACTCTGTGCTTAATACAAGTGATGTTTGATGCTGTGGTCTTATGTCTCAATGCTAGGCTACACTTACACAAATTCAGGAGAACCTTAACTGTTGAAGGATCTGTGTTAGTAGTGAACTTGTCAGCCCTAAATGTAGTTTGTCTTATTTTCACATGTACAAAAGTATTTGTATAATCTTTAAATAGATTTAAAAAAGAAAAAGAAAAAAATAATATTGGGTTGTTAAAAAGCATGGCCATGTTCAGATTGCATTCTGTTTTCTTATTTAAATTTTTGTTTTCCAGGTTAACTTTATCAGCTTGCTTGCTCTATCTTGGTTAGGTGCTAAATTAAATTCAGTCCTGGAAATAATAAGAATTATGCCTGATAATGGGAAGGGCTGTAATGTGCTTGCCCTTAAGTGTAATGAATGCCTATCTGCATTGTACATTCTGTTTTACAGTTCTAGTAACAGAATAAATCCAGATTGAAGAACTGTGTATATTTTTAATGAGTACAGTGTACCACCAAGAGAGAAACCAAGTTAAAGGCAATATATGTACTAGTTACTCTGTATTTTGATGCCTCCATAAAGAATTCCACTTCATTTATGTTGCATCTTAAATTATTTTAGTGTCACTGTAGAGTTTGCACAGATTAAATTATGAAATGTAGTGGTAGCCAACCTGTATTACTGTTAAAAAAAAAAGATGTATAAGACGCACCTTTTTAACGCAATCATTTTTTCATTAAAAAGTGAGGTGCGTCTTATACACCAGTGAAACAGAGGTTCGATCTGGATATGATTATAAGTATGTAAAAGGCTGTCTACACTAAGAAAATAGATATTGAGCTGTTACTGCTGTATGTTGGATGTAAAAAGAGGAAAGAAAACCAGGCGTGTTCATTGCGGGTACTGATTCAGTGTGTTGATCAGAAGTATTTCAGACAGTAGTAGCTGTGATGTTTCAGTATTTACAGACCTGACTGACAGCAGCAGATGTTTGAAGCATGATGTGTAAAAGCGCACAGATGAGCAGCTTTTATTGAGCTGTGGCAGAGACACACAGTATGAGCACAGAAGAATAAAATATTCACTAACTTTGTTGTTTTTCCACTGGATGGAACAGAGGACGATGCCTTGTTTGACTCTGGGACTGACACAGAGTCCGAGGACAGTGAGTTTTGTGAGACTTGCACACTATTAATTAGTTACTGTGTTCTTTTAAAAGTTTTAATTGAAACTCATAGTCTTATCCGAATCCGGTCTGACTTAATATACTGAAACAGTCTTTAATAATAATTTTTAAAAAGCGTTTTTCCCAGCATGACACCCCCACAAAGTAGACTGCGATTTACAGGCGATTTTTACCGTAAGTGTATTAAAATTAGGTACATATTTACTTCTTGACTTAATCATTTCTGATTAAGGTTTTACCCATCAACAAAACATGCATGCTTACTGGGCTGTGTTCTGGTAAAAGGGGTATGTAACTTTGGTTGGGCTGGAAAAAAAACCCTGGGGCCTTTCTATACACCCTAATGCAACCCTGTGAAAAAGCCCTATAATAAAAACAACTGGTTTTTGCTTCCATCAATCCATCACCTCCTGAGTAACAGCTGCCACATTGCTTTACTGGTTGAATGTAGATTGTGCGTGATGCCTCACAACATTGACATTGCTGTGTTAATCCTTCAATTTAAAATACAGCCTTTTTTTAACAGTAACACTTTAACATTCAACTTAATTGCTGTAGACAAAGTAAGGGTTTTCAGTGATTGAAGTTTGGGTGTCAGACACTTGCCTCAAACTAACACACACCATCTGGATCATTTGAAATATGGAGGCAAGGCTACTGAAATGTGATCTACCTCCATGATGAGATGTTTTTGCCCCCTGCTGTTCTTTATTTAAAGTAACAGGTTAGACTCAATAATTTAAACTGAATAATAGTATATCTCTGAATATAAATTTACACTAAACCAGTAACAGTTAAACATAGTAAACTCAATTGTGTGTGTGTATATATATATATATGTGTATATATATAATGTATATATATGTGTATATGTATATATACACATATATATACAGTCCCCTCCAAAAGTATTGGAACAGTGAGGCCAATTCCTTTATTTTTGCTGTAGACTGAAAACATTTGGGTTTGACATCAAAAGATGAATATGAGACAAGAGATCAACATCTCAGCTTTTATATCCAGGTATTTACATCTAGATCTGATACCCAACTTAAAAGATAGCATTATTTGTAACGGAACACCACATTTTTAGGTGAGCAAAAGTATTGGAACATGTGAGTGACAAGTGTTTTGTTGCCCAGTTGTGTCCTATTACATTGATTATTCAAACAATACATAGCGCTGAATGTCTACGCTCAGTTTTATATTTGGGTTTTGCCTGTGCAGACTTAGTTATAGTTAGAGGTGTAACCAACATGAAAACCAGAGAGCTGTCTATGGGTGAAAAAAAAGCAATTGTGAAGCTGAGAGAAAATGGAAAATCAATCAGAGACATTGCACAAACATTGGCCATAGCCAGTACAACCATTTGGAATGTCCTGAAGAAGAAAGAAACCACTGGTCTACTAAGTAACAGACGTCGAACGGGTAGACCAAGGAAAACAGCAGCAGTAGACGACAGAAACATTGTGATAGCTGTAAAGAAAGATCCTAAAACAACTGTTAGTGACATCAGCAACAACCTCCAGAGGGCAGGAGTGAAGGTATCAGAATCTACTGTTGGCAGAAGACTTCATGAACAAAAGTACAGAGGCTACACCAGAAGATGCAAACCACTCATTAGCAAAAAGAATAGGAAGGTCAGGCTGGATTTTGCCAGAAAGTACAGAGACAAGCCTCAAAAATTCTGGGACAAAGTTTTATGGACTGATGAGACAAAGATTAACCTTAACCAAAGTGAAAGAAAGGCTAAAGTTTGGAGAAAGAAAGGATCTGCTCATGATCCCAAACATACAAGCTCATCTGTGAAACACGGTGGAGGTAATGTCATGGCTTGGGCTTGCATGGCTTCTTCTGGGACGGGCTCATTAATCTTCATTGATGATGTAACACATGATGGCAGCAGCAGAATGAACTCAGAAGTCTACAGAAACATTTTGTCTGCTAATTTAAAGAAAGATGCAACCAAACTGATTGAGAGATCCTTCATCATGCAGCAAGATAATGACCCAAAACACACTACAAAAACATCAAAGGATTTCATCAGGGGCAAGAAGTGGAAGGTTTTAGACTGGCCAAATCAATCTCCAGACTTAAACCCTGTAGAGCATGTATCTTACCTGCTAAAGAGGAGACTGAAGGGAGTAACCCCCCAAAATAAACAACAACCGAAAGAGGCTGCAGTGAAAGCCTGGAAAATCATCACAAAAGAAGAATGCAAAAGTTTGTTGATGTTAATGGGTCACAGGCTTGATGCAGTTATTGTAGGCAAAGGATTTGCAACTAAATATTAAGTCTTATTCATTTTAATCTATTTTAAGTTTTTCTGTTCCAATACTTTTGCTCACCTAAAAATGTGGTGTTCCGTTACAAATAATACTATCTTCTAAGTTGTGTATCAGATCTAGATGTAAATACCTGGATATAAAAGCTGAGATGTTGATCTCTTGTCTCATATTCATCTTTTGACGTTAAACCCAAATGTTTTCAGTCTACAGCAAAAATAAAGGAATTGGCCTCACTGTTCCAATACTTTTGGAGGGGACTGTATATCTCTATCAGAGGGAGACGGACTGTAATAAAGAGTTATATATACAGTCAGAGGGAGACAGAGGCTGTAAAACAGAGGTATATAAATGCAATCAGAGGGAGACAGACTCAGAAAATTATGGATCAAAGGGATTTTACAGTACAGTAAATATCTAGCATAATGTCTTTTTTCAATGCAAAAAAGGAAATTTGAGGCTGAATTTCTCAAAAATGATTTAGTAAATATGCTTGATACTGACTGATTGAACAGTCAGGATGGTCCTGACATCAAATGTATCAACCTTTGTCAGAAATTATGGATAAAAGGGATTTTGCAGAATAGTAAATATTGCGCATAATGCCTTTTTTTAATGCATAAAATTGAACTTTGAGGTTGAATTTCTCAAAAATGATACAGTAAATATGCTTGATACTGTGTGAGTTACATTGAGTTAGTCAGTTACGATGGTGCCGAGGACAACTGTATCAACCTTTGTCAGAAATTATGGATAAAAGGGATTTTACAGTCGTGAAAAAATGAGCATGAGCCTTTTTCCTATGCTAAAAAACTAACTGTAAAGCTTAATTTCTCTAAAATGATACATGCAAAATGTTTGATAATGAGTCAGTGAGTAGGGGAGACTGGGTACAGTTGAGGGGACGATTGCAACAAGTCTTATTTCTCCAATCAGAAGCATGCTAGAGTGATGACACTCACACTGCACATGCTCAGTTAGACCCTCAGCCCACCAAGAAGAGAGAGGCCATGTTGAGCATCTGGTCCAGCTTTTATTAAGAAAAGTTGTTTTGGAGGCATGAAAGTAGCTTTTTTCATGAGCTGTATTTTTATCATACTGTCCTGACCTTTTGTATGAGTGAATCCAAACTTAGCTAGTTTGAATCATTGTTTTGTTGAAGATTTTAAGTTCATAATTGACATAATTTATGTATTTTATTGTGCCTATGCTCATGATGAACAGAACTGGCAATTATATTATAAGACAATGAGAGACTAATGCTATTGATAAACAAAATAATTCCCCAATTATCTAGTTGAGCAAAAATGAGAAATTATTGTTCTCTCTGTTGTGCTATGGGACAAACTAGCCACATAAATTTTCCTGTGAAAACAGGAGAAAAGTCAATTTATATGTTTTCCTATAGTGAATAAATCATCTAAAAGTAGAAATTGTATTCTCTTTGTTTACAGTATGCCAACAGTGAGGAAGAGAGTCACTAACAGAGGGGTTCCCCTCAATATTTTGGAACGAACCTCAGATATTGTAAGAGATGAGGGCAAATCAGTCAGGGAAGTAGCCAAGGCCTTCGACATATGCCACACCACATTATTCAGGTTCCACAAAAAAAGAGAGAGACTTGCAAGCGGGACATCAAATAAGATACTGCTTGCAGGGTATTGGACCACCAAAAAAGTATTCTCAGAGGAGCAAACTAATTATTCCATTCTTCTTGTCTCACACTCAAATTGAAAATTGAAAAAAACGACAGGGCCGGTAGTGTCGAAAAAGTCAAAAATGGGGATTTTCCCAAACCTTGCTAAAAGGGGCCAAGGGGGCGGGCTGAGTGAGAAAGAAGCAAAATCAAGCAAAGTTGGGGCGTTTTGGGAAAATTGTGAAGGATTTTCCAAACCGGGCAAAAATTTAATAAAACGACAGGGCCGGTAGTGTCGAAAAAGTCAAAAATGGAGATTTTCCCAAACCTTGCAAAAAAGGGCCAGAGGGGCGGGCTGAGTGAAAAAGGAGCAAAATCAAGCACAGTTGGGGCGTTGTGTGAAAATTGTGAAGGATTTTCCAAACCGGGCAAAAATTGAAAAAAACGACAGGGCCGGTAGTGTCGAAAAAGTCAAAAATGGGGATTTTCCCAAACCTTGCTAAAAGGGCCAGGGGCACGGGCTGAGCGAGAAAGGAGCAAAATCAAGCACAGTTGGGGCGTTTTGGGAAAATTGTGAAGGATTTTCCAAAGTGGGCAAAAATTGAAAAAAATGACAGGGCCGGTAGTGTCGAAAAAGTCAAAAATGGGGATTTTCCCAAAACTTGCTAAAAGGGGTCAGGGGGGCGGAATGAGTGAGAAAGGAGCAAAATCAAGTACAGTTGGGGCGTTTTGTGAAAATTGTGAAGGATTTTCCAAAGTGGGCAAAAATTTTAAAAAACGACAGGGCCGGTAGTGTCGAAAAAGTCAAAAATGGGGATTTTCCCTAAACTTGCTAAAAGGTGCCAGACAGGCAGGCTGAGTGAAAAAGGAGCAAAATCAAGCACAGTTGGGGCGTTTTGTGAAAACTGTGAAGGATTTTCCAAAGTGGGCAAAAATTGAAAAAAACGACAGGGCCGGTAGTGTCGAAAAAGTCAAAAATGGGGATTTTCCCAAACCTTGCTAAAAGGGGCCAGGGGGGCAAGCTGAGTGAGAAAGGAGCAAAATCAAGCACAGTTGGGGTATTGTGTGAAAATTGTGAAGGATTTTCCATACCGTGCAAAAATTGAAAGAAAATGACAGGGCCGGTAGTTTAGAAAAAGTCAAAAATGGGGATTTTTCCCAAACCTTGCTAAAAGGGGCCAGGGGGCGAGCTGAGTGAGAAATGAGCAAAATCAAGCACAGTTGGGGCGTTATTTGAAAATTGTGAAGGATTTTCCAAACCGGGAAACATTTTTAAAAAATGACAGGTCCGGTAGTGTCTAAAAGTCAAAAATGGGGATTTTTCCCAAACCTTGCTGAAATGGGCCAGGGGGGCAGGCTGAGTGAGAAATGAGCAAAATCAAGCACAGTTGGGGCATTGTGTGAAAATTGTGAAGGATTTTCAAAAGTGGGCAAAAATTGAAAAAAACGACAGGGCCGGTAGTGTCGAAAAAGTCAAAAATGGGGATTTTCCCAAACCTTGCTAAAAGGGGCCAGATGGGGGGGCTGAGTGAAAAAGGAGCAAAATCAAGCACAGTTGGGGCGTTTTGTGAAAATTGTGAAGGATTTTCCAAACCGGGTAAAAATTGAAAAAAAACGACAGAGCCGGTACTGTCGAAAATGTTCAAAATGGGGCTTTTCCCAAACCTTGCTAAAAGGGGCCGCGGGGCGGGCTGAGTGAAAAAGGAGCAAAATCAAGCACAGTTAATGTGTAATGTGAAAATTGTGAAGGATTTTTTAAAGATTTTTTAAATTAAAACGAGAGGGCCGGTATTGTCGAAAAAGTCAAAAATGGGGAAGGGTGGGCGATTTTCCCAAACCTTGCCAAAAGGGCCCAGGGGTTGAAAATTGTGAAGGATTTTCCAAAATGTAGATAATGCAGATAATGCAGAATTCACCACATTTAACTGTTTCTGTTGATAAAACAGCATTTCCAGCAGTTCTGTTAAGAGAATAGCTTACAAATAAGTTGTTATGGCTTAAAACGTCTTTTCTCACCAAGATCATCCAAATGTACACTGAATCACTTATTCTGTCTGGAATCCACAAAAAACCCAGATAATGCAGGATTCACAACATTGAACAGTTTCTGTTGATAAAACGGCTGTTTTAGCAGCTCTGTTAAGAGAATGTATTACACATACGTTGTTATGGCTTAAAACGTCTTTTCTCACCACGATCATCCAAATGCACACTGAATCACTTATTCTGTCTGGAAATCCACAAAAAACCCAGATAATGCAGGATTCACCACATTGAACTATTTCTGTTGATAAAACGGCTGTTTTAGCAGCTCTGTTAAGAGAATGTATTACAAACATTTTTTTATTGCTTAAATCGTCTTTTCTCACCAAGATCATCCAAATGCACACTGAATCACTTATTCTGTCTGGAAATCCACAAAAAACCCAGATAATGCAAGATTCACTACATTGAACTGTTTCTGTTGATAAAACGGCTGTTATAGCAGCTCTGTTAAGAGAATGTATCACAAACATATTGTTATTGCTTTAATCGTCTTTTCTCACCAAGCTCATCCAAATGTACACTGAATCACTTATTCTGTCTGGGAATGCACAAAAAACCCAGATAATGCAGAATTCACCGCATTGAACTGTTTCTGTTGATAAAACGGCTGTTTTAGCAGTTCTCTTAAGACAATGGCTTACAAAATAGGTTTGTATGGCTTAAAACGTCTTTTCTCACCAAGATCATCCAAATGCACACAGAATCGCTTATTCTGTCTGGAAATCCACAAAAAACCCAGATAATGCAGGATTCACCACATTGAACTGTTTCTGTTGATAAAACGGCTGTTTTAGCAGCTCTGTTAAGAGAATGTATTACAAACATATTTTTATTGCTTAAATTGTCTTTTTCACCAAGATCATCCAAATGTACACTGAATCACTTATTCTGTCTGGAAATCCACAAAAAACCCAGATAGTTTAGAATTCACCACATTGAACTGTTTCTGTTGATAAAACGTCTGTGTTAGGAGCTCTGTTAAGAGAAGGTATTACAAATATATTTTTATGGCTTAAAACGTCTTTTCTCACCAAACTCATCCAAATGTACACTGAATCACTTATTCTGTCTGGAAATCCACAAAAAACCCAGATAATGCAGGATGCACCACATTGAACTGTTTCTGTTGATAAAAAAGGCTGTTTTAGCAGCTCTGTTGAGAAAATGTATTACAAACACATTTGTATTGCTTTAATCGTCTTTTCTCACCAAGCTCATCCAAATGCACAATGAATCACTTATTCTGTCTGGAAATCCAGTAAAAAGCCAGATAGTGCAGAATTCACCGCATTGAACTGTTTCTGTTGATAAAACAGCTGTTTTAGCAGTTCTGTTAAGAGAATGGCTTACAAATATGTTTTTATGGCTTAAATCGTCTTTTCTCACCAAGATCATCCAAATGCACAATGAATCACTTATTCTGTCTGGAAATCCACAAAAAACCCAGATAGTGCAAGATTCACCACATTGAACTATTTCTGTTGATAAAACGGCTGTTTTAGCAGCTCTGTTAAGAGAATGTATTACAAACATATTTTTATTGCTTAAATTGTCTTTTCTCACCAAGATCATCCAAATGTACACTGAATCACTTATTCTGTCTGGAAAGCCAGTAAAAAGCCAGATAGTGCAGAATTCAGGGCATTGAACTGTTTCTGTTGATAAAACAGTTTTCAGCAGTTCTGTTATAAGTGAATGGCTTACAAATATGTTTTTATGGCTTAAAACGTCTTTTCTCACCGAGATCATCCAAATGCACACAGAATCGCTTATTCTGTCTGGAAATCCAGGAAAAAACCAGATAGTTTAGAATTCACCACATTGAACTGTTTCTGTTGATAAAACGGCTGTTTTAGCAGCTCTGTTAAGAGAATGGCTCACAAATGTGTTTTTATGGCTTAAAACGTCTTTTCTCACCAAGATCATCCAAATGCACACTGGATCACTTATTCTGTTTGGAAATCCATAAAAACCCAGATAATGCAGGATTCACCACATTGAACTGTTTCTGTTGATAAAACGGCTGTTTTAGCAGCTCTGTTAAGAGAATGTATTACAAACATATTTTTATTCCTTAAATCGTCTTTTCTCACCAAAATCATCCAAATGCACAATGAATCACTTATTCTGTCTGGAAATCCAGTAAAAAGCCAGATAGTGCAGAATTCACCGCATTGAACTGTTTCTGTTGATAAAACAGCTGTTTTGGCAGTTCTGTTAAGAGAATGGCTTACAAATATGTATTTATGGCTTAAAACGTCTTTTCTCACCAAGATCATCCAAATGTACACTGAATAACTTATTCTGTCTGGAAATCCACAAAAAACACAGATAGTGCAGAATTCACCACATTGAACTGTTTCTGTTCATAAAACAGCATGTCTAGCAGTTATATTAAGGGAATGGTTTACAAATAGATTTTTATTGCTTTAATCGTCTTTTCTCACCAAGCTCATCCAAATGTACACTGAATCACTTATTCTGTCTGGAAATAGAGAAAAAATGTACATAATGCAGAATTCACCACATTGAATATTTTCTGTTGATAAAACAGCCTTTCCAGCAGTTCTGTTAAGAGAATGGCTTACAAATATGTTTTGGCTTAAAACGTATTTTCTCACCAAGATAACCCTAACCCTAACCCTCTTCCAGTTGGGGCGTTATGTGAAAATTGAGATGGATTTTCCAAACCGGGCAAAAATTGAAAAAAACGACAGGGCCGGTAGTGTCGAAAAAGTCAAAAATGGGGATTTTCCCAAACCTTGTTAAAAGGGGCCAGACGGGCAGGCTGAGTGAAAAAGGGGCAAAATCAAGCACAGTTGATGTGTAATGTGAAAATTGTGAAGGATTTTCCAAAGTGGACAAAAATTGAAAAAAACGACAGGGCCTGTAGTGTCGAAAACGTCAAAAATGGGGATTTTCCCAAACCTTGCTAAAACGGGCCAGGGGGGCGGGCACAGTTGGGGCGTTTAGTGAAAATTGTGAGGGATTTTCCAAATCGGGCAAAAATTGAAAAAAAACGACAGTGTCGAAAAAGTCAAAAATGCGGATTTTCCCAAACCTTGCTAAAAGGGGCCGGGGGGCGAGATGAGTGAAAAACGAGCAAAATCAAGCACCGTTGGGGCGTTTTGTGAAAATTGTGAAGGATTTTCCAAAGTGGGCAAAAATTTAAAAAAAACGACAGGGCCGGTAGTGTCGAAAAAGTCAAAAATGGGGATTTTCTCAAAACTTGATAAAAGGGGCCAGGGGGCGGAATGAGTGATAAAGGAGCAAAATCAACGACAGGGCCGTTAAGGGTCGAAAAAGTCAAAAATGTGGATTTTCCAAAAACTTGCTAAAAGGGGCCAGGGGGGCGGGCACAGTTGGGGCGTTTAGTGAAAATTGTGAGGGATTTTCCAAATCGGGCAAAAATTGAAAAAAAACGACAGTGTCGAAAAAGTCAAAAATGCGGATTTTCCCAAACCTTGCTAAAAGGGGCCGGGGGGCGAGATGAGTGAAAAACGAGCAAAATCAAGCACCGTTGGGGCGTTTTGTGAAAATTGTGAAGGATTTTCCAAAGTGGGAAAAAATTTTTAAAAAAAGACAGGGCCGGTAGTGTCGAAAAAGTCAGAAATGGGGATTTTCCCAAACCTTGCTAAAAGGGGCCAGACAGGTAGGCTGAGTGAAAAAGGAGCAAAATCATGCACAGTTGGGGCGTTTTGTGAAAACTGTGAAGGATTTTCCAAAGTGGGAAAAAATTGAAAAAAAAGACAGGGCCGGTAGTGTCGAAAAAGTCAAAAGTGGGGATTTTCCCAAAACTTGCTAAAAAGGGCCAGGGGGGCGGGCTGATTGAGAAAGGAGCAAAATCAAGCACAGTTGGGGCGTTTTGTGAAAATTGTGAAGGATTTTCCAAAGTGGACAAAAATTTAAAAAAAAAAAAAGACAGGGCTGGTAGTGTCGAAAAAGTCAAAAATGGGGATTTTCCCAAAACTTGCTAAAAGGGGCCAGGGGGGCGGGCTGAGTGAAAAACGAGCTAAATCAAGCACAGTTGGGGCGTTTTGTGAAAATTGTGAAGGATTTTCAAAAGTGGGCAAAAATTTAAAAAAAAGACAGGGCTGGTAGTGTCGAAAAAGTCAAATATGGGGATTTTCCCAAAACTTGCTAAAAGGGGCCAGGGGGGCGGGCTGAGTGAAAAACGAGCAAAATCAAGCACAGTTGGGGCGTTTTATGAAAATTGTGAAGGATTTTCCAAAGTGGGCAAAAATTTTAAAAAAAGACAGGGCCGGTAGTGTCGAAAAAGTCAGAAATGGGGATTTTCCCAAACCTTGCTAAAAGGGGCCAGACAGGTAGGCTGAGTGAAAAAGGAGCAAAATCATGCACAGTTGGGGCGTTTTGTGAAAACTGTGAAGGATTTTCCAAAGTGGGAAAAAATTGAAAAAAAAGACAGTGCCGGTAGTGTCGAAAAAGTCAAAAATGGGGATTTTCCCAAACCTTTCTAAAAGGGGCCAGGGGGGCGGGCTGAGTGAAAAACGAGCAAAATCAAGCACAGTTGGGGCGTTTTGTGAAAATTGTGAAGGATTTTCCAAAGTGGACAAAAATTTAAAAAAAAAAAAGACAGGGCTGGTAGTGTCGAAAAAGTCAAAAATGGGGATTTTCCCAAAACTTGCTAAAAGGGGCCAGGGGGGCGGGCTGAGTGAAAAACGAGCAAAATCAAGCACAGTTGGGGCGTTTTGTGAAAATTGTGAAGGATTTTCCAAAGTGGGCAATAATTTAAAAAAAACGATAGGGCCGTTAAGGGTCGAAAAAGTCAAAAATGTGGATTTTCCAAAAACTTGCTAAAAGGGGCCAGGGGGGCGGGCTGAGTGAAAAACGAGCAAAATCAAGCACAGTTGGGGCGTTTTGTGAAAATTGTGAAGGATTTTCCAAAGTGGGCAACAATTTAAAAAAACGACAGGGCCGTTAAGGGTCGAAAAAGTCAAAAGTGGGGATTTTCCCAAAACTTGCTAAAAAGGGCCAGGGGGGCGGGCTGATTGAGAAAGGAGCAAAATTAAGCACAGTTGGGGCGTTTTGTGAAATTTGTGAAGGATTTCCCAAAGTGGGAAAATTTTTAAAAAAAAAGACAGTGCCGGTAGTGTCGAAAAAGTCAAAAATGGGGATTTTCCCAAACCTTTCTAAAAGGGGCCAGGGGGGCGGGCTGAGTGAAAAACGAGCAAAATCAAGCACAGTTGGGGCGTTTTGTGAAAATTGTGAAGGATTTTCCAAAGTGGACAAAAATTTAAAAAAAAAAAAAGACAGGGCTGGTAGTGTCGAAAAAGTCAAAAATGGGGATTTTCCCAAAACTTGCTAAAAGGGGCCAGGGGGGCGGGCTGAGTGAAAAACGAGCAAAATCAAGCACAGTTGGGGCGTTTTGTGAAAATTGTGAAGGATTTTCCAAAGTGGGCAATAATTTAAAAAAAACGATAGGGCCGTTAAGGGTCAAAAAAGTCAAAAATGTGGATTTTCCAAAAACTTGCTAAAAGGGGCCAGGGGGGCGGGCTGAGTGAAAAACGAGCAAAATCAAGCACAGTTGGGGCGTTTTGTGAAAATTGTGAAGGATTTTCCAAAGTGGGCAACAATTTAAAAAAACGACAGGGCCGTTAAGGGTCGAAAAAGTCAAAAGTGGGGATTTTCCCAAAACTTGCTAAAAAGGGCCAGGGGGGCGGGCTGATTGAGAAAGGAGCAAAATTAAGCACAGTTGGGGCGTTTTGTGAAAATTGTGAAGGATTTTCCAAAGTGGGAAATTTTTTTTTAAAAAAGACAGTGCCGGTAGTGTCGAAAAAGTCAAAAGTGGGGATTTTCCCAAACCTTTCTAAAAGGGGCCAGGGGGGCGGGCTGAATGAGAAAGGAGCAAAATCAAGCACAGTTGGGGCGTTTTGTGAAAATTGTGAAGGATTTTCCAAAGTGGGCAAATTAAAAAAAAAAAAAGACAGTGCCGGTAGTGTTGAAAAAGTCAAAAATGGGGATTTTCCCAAACCTTGATAGAAGGGACCAGGGGGGCGGGCTGAGTGAGAAAGGAGCAAAATCAAGCACAGTTGGGGCGTTTTGTGAAAATTGTGAAGGATTTTCCAAAGTGGGCAAAAATTGAAAAAAAAGACAGGGCCGGTAGTGTCGAAAAAGTCAAAAATGCGGATGTTCCCAAACCTTGCTAAAAGGGACCAGGGGGGCGGACTGAGTCAGAAAGGAGCAAAATCAAGCACAGTTGGGGCGTTTTGGGAAAATTGTGAAGGATTTTCCAAAGTGGGCAAATATTGAAAAAAACGACAGGGCCGGTAGTGTCGAAAACGTCAAAAATGGGGATTTTCCCAAACGTTGCTAAAAGGGGCCAGGGGGGCGGACTGAGTCAGAAAGGAGCAAAATCAAGCACAGTTGGGGCGTTTTGGGAAAATTGGGAAGGATTTTCCAAAGTGGGCAAAAATTGAAAAAAACGACAGGGCCGGTAGTGTCGAAAAAGTCAAAAATGGGGATTTTCACATAGTTTGCTTAAAGAGGCCAGAGGGGGGGGGCTGAGTGAAAAAGGAGCAAAATCAAGCACAGTTGGGGCGTTGTGTGAAAATTGTGAAGGATTTTCCAAAGTGGGCAAAAATTGAAAAAAACTACAGGGCCGGTAGTGTCGAAAAAGTCAAAAATGCGGATTTTCCCAAACCTTGCTAAAAGGGGCCAGGGGGGCGGACTGAGTCAGAAATGAGCAAAATCAAGCACAGTTGGGGCGTTGTGTGAAAATTGTGAAGGATTTTCCAAACCGGGCAAAATTTGAAAAAAAAAGACAGGGCCGGTAGTGTCGAAAAAGTCAAAAATGGGGATTTTCCCAAACCTTGCTAAAAGGGGCCAGGGGGGCGGACTGAGTCAGAAAGGGGCAAAATCAAGCACAGTTGGGGCGTTTTGAGAAAATTGTGAAGGATTTTCCAAAGTGGGCAAAATTTTAAAAAACGACAGGGCCGGTAGTGTCGAAAAAGTCAAAAATGGGGATTTTCCCAAACCTTGCTAAAAGGGGCCAGGGGGGCGGGCTGAGTGAGAAAGGAGCAAAATCAAGCACAGTTGGGGCGTTGTGTGAAAATTGTGAAGGATTTTCCAAAGTGGGCAAAAATTGAAAAAAAAGACAGGGCCGGTAGTGTCGAAAAAGTCATAAATGGGGATTTTTCCAAACCTTGCTAAAAGGGGCCAGGGGGGCGGGCTGAGTGAGAAAGGAGCAAAATCAAGCACAGTTGGGGCGTTGTGTGAATATTGTGAAGGATTTTCCAAAGTGGGCAAAAATTGAAAAAAACGACAGGGACGGTAGTGTCGAAAAAGTCAAAAATGGGGATTTTCCCAAACCTTGCTAAAAGGGGCCAGGGGGGCGGACTGAGTCAGAAAAGGAGCAAAATCAAGCACAGTTGGGGCGTTTTGGGAAAATTGTGAAGGATTTTCCAAAGTGGGCAAACATTTTAAAAAATGACAGGGCTGGTAGTGTCGAAAAAGTCAAAAATGGGGATTTTCCCAAACCTTGCTAAAAGGGGCCAGGGGGGCGGGCTGAGTGAGAAAGGAGCAAAATCAAGCACAGTTGGGGCGTTGTGTGAAAATTGTGAAGGATTTTCCAAACCGAGCAAAAATTGAAAAAAAAGACAGGGCCGGTAGTGTCGAAAAAGTCATAAATGGGGATTTTTCCAAACCTTGCTAAAAGGGGCCAGGGGGGCGGGCTGAGTGAGAAAGGAGCAAAATCAAGCACAGTTGGGGCGTTGTGTGAAAATTGTGAAAGATTTTCCAAACCGAGCAAAATTTGAAAAAAACGACAGGTCCGGTAGTGTCGAAAAAGTCAAAAATGGGGATTTTCCAAAACCTTGCTAAAAGGGGCCAGGGGGGCGGACTGAGTCAGAAAAGAGCAAAATCAAGCACAGTTGGGGCGTTGTGTGAAAATTGTGAAGGATTTTCCAAAGTGGGCAAAAATTGAAAAAAAAGACAGGGCCGGTAGTGTCGAAAAAGTCAAAAATGGGGATTTTCCCAAACCTTGCTAAAAGGGGCCAGGGGGGCGGGCTGAGTGAGAAAGGAGCAAAATCAAGCACAGTTGGGGCGTTGTGTGAATATTGTGAAGGATTTTCCAAAGTGGGCAAAAATTGAAAAAAACGACAGGGCCGGTAGTGTCGAAAAAGTCAAAAATGGGGATTTTCACAAACTTTGCTTAAAGAGGCCAGAGGGGGCGGGCTGATTGAAAAACGAGCAAAATCAAGCACAGTTGGGGCGTTGTGTGAATATTGTGAAGGATTTTCCAAAGTGGGCAAAAATTGAAAAAAACGACAGGGCCGGTAGTGTCGAAAAAGTCAAAAATGGGGATTTTCACAAACTTTGCTTAAAGAGGCCAGAGGGGGCGGGCTGATTGAAAAACGAGCAAAATCAAGCACAGTTGGGGCGTTATGTGAAAATTGTGAAGGATTTTCCAAAGTGGGCAAAAATTGAAAAAAACGACAGGGCCGGTAGTGTCGAAAAAGTCAAAAATGGGGATTTTCCCAAACCTTGCTAAAAGGGGCCAGGGGGGCGGACTGAGTCAGAAAGGAGCAAAATCAAGCACAGTTGGGGCGTTTTGAGAAAATTGTGAAGGATTTTCCAAAGTGGGCAACATTTTAAAAAACGACAGGGCCGGTAGTGTCGAAAAAGTCAAAAATGGGGATTTTCCCAAACCTTGCTAAAAGGGGCCAGGGGGGCGGGCTGAGTGAGAAAGGAGCAAAATCAAGCACAGTTGGGGCGTTGTGTGAAAATTGTGAAGGATTTTCCAAAGTGGGCAAAAATTGAAAAAAAAGACAGGGCCGGTAGTGTCGAAAAAGTCATAAATGGGGATTTTTCCAAACCTTGCTAAAAGGGGCCAGGGGGGCGGGCTGAGTGAGAAAGGAGCAAAATCAAGCACAGTTGGGGCGTTGTGTGAATATTGTGAAGGATTTTCCAAAGTGGGCAAAAATTGAAAAAAACGACAGGGCCGGTAGTGTCGAAAAAGTCAAAAATGGGGATTTTCACAAACTTTGCTTAAGGAGGCCAGAGGGGGCGGGCTGATTGAAAAACGAGCAAAATCAAGTACAGTTGGGGCGTTTTGTGAAAATTGTGAAGGATTTTCCAAAGTGGGCATAAATTGAAAAAAACGACAGGGCCGGTAGTGTCGAAAAAGTCATAAATGGGGATTTTCCCAAACCTTGCTAAAAGGGGCCAGGGGGGCGGACTGAGTCAGAAAGGAGCAAAATCAAGCACAGTTGGGGCGTTGTGTGAAAATTGTGAAGGATTTTCCAAAGTGGGCAAAAATTGAAAAAAAAGACAGGGCCGGTAGTGTCGAAAAAGTCAAAAATGCGGATGTTCCCAAACCTTGCTAAAAGGGTCCAGGGGGGCGGACTGAGTCAGAAAGGAGCAAAATCAAGCACAGTTGGGGCGTTTTGAGAAAATTGTGAAGGATTTTCCAAAGTGGGTAAAAATTTGAAAAAAATGACAGGGCTGGTAGTGTCGAAAAAGTCAAAAATGGGGATTTTCCCAAACGTTGCTAAAAGGGGCCAGGGGGGCGGACTGAGTCAGAAAGGAGCAAAATCAAGCACAGTTGGGGCGTTTTGGGAAAATTGTGAAGGATTTTCCAAAGTGGGCAAAAATTTAAAAAAACGACAGGGCCGGTAGTGTCGAAAAAGTCAAAAATGGGGATTTTCCCAAACGTTGCTAAAAGGGGCCAGGGGGGCGGACTGAGTCAGAAAGGAGCAAAATCAAGCATAGTTGGGGCGTTTTGGGAAAATTGTGAAGGATTTTCCAAACCGGGCAAAATTTGAAAAAAACGACAGGGCCGGTAGTGTCGAAAAAGTCAAAAATGGGGATTTTCCCAAATCCTTGCTAAAAGGGGCCAGGGGGGCGGGCTGAGTGAGAAAGGAGGAAAATCAAGCACAGTTGGGGCGTTTTGGGAAAATTGTGAAGGATTTTCCAAAGTGGGCAAAAATTGAAAAAAACGACAGGGCCGGTAGTGTCGAAAAAGTCAAAAATGCGGATGTTCCCAAACCTTGCTAAAAGGGGCCAGGGGGGCGGACTGAGTCAGAAAGGAGCAAAATCAAGCACAGTTGGGGCGTTTTGGGAAAATTGTGAAGGATTTTCCAAAGTGGGCAAATATTGAAAAAAACGACAGGGCCGGTAGTGTCGAAAACGTCAAAAATGGGGATTTTCACATACTTTGCTAAAAGGGGCCAGGGGGCGGGCTGATTGAAAAACGGGCAAAATCAAGCACAGTTGGGGCTTTTTGTGAAAATTGTGAAAGATTTTCCAAACCGAGCAAAATTTGAAAAAAACGACAGGTCCGGTAGTGTCGAAAAAGTCAAAAATGGGGATTTTCCGAAACCTTGCTAAAAGGGGCCAGGGGGGCGGACTGAGTCAGAAAAGAGCAAAATCAAGCACAGTTGGGGCGTTGTGTGAAAATTGTGAAGGATTTTCCAAAGTGGGCAAAAATTGAAAAAAACGACAGGGACGGTAGTGTCGAAAAAGTCAAAAATGGGGATTTTCCCAAACCTTGCTAAAAGGGGCCAGGGGGGCGGACTGAGTCAGAAAAGGAGCAAAATCAAGCACAGTTGGGGCTTTTTGTGAAAATTGTGAAAGATTTTCCAAACCGAGCAAAATTTGAAAAAAACGACAGGTCCGGTAGTGTCGAAAAAGTCAAAAATGGGGATTTTCCAAAACCTTGCTAAAAGGGGCCAGGGGGGCGGACTGAGTCAGAAAAGAGCAAAATCAAGCACAGTTGGGGCGTTGTGTGAAAATTGTGAAGGATTTTCCAAAGTGGGCAAAAATTGAAAAAAACGACAGGGACGGTAGTGTCGAAAAAGTCAAAAATGGGGATTTTCCCAAACCTTGCTAAAAGGGGCCAGGGGGGCGGACTGAGTCAGAAAAGGAGCAAAATCAAGCACAGTTGGGGCGTTTTGGGAAAATTGTGAAGGATTTTCCAAAGTGGGCAAACATTTTAAAAAATGACAGGGCTGGTAGTGTCGAAAAAGTCAAAAATGGGGATTTTCCCAAACGTTGCTAAAAGGGGCCAGGGGGGCGGACTGAGTCAGAAAGGAGCAAAATCAAGCACAGTTGGGGCGTTTTGGGAAAATTGTGAAGGATTTTCCAAACCGGGCAAAATTTGAAAAAAACGACAGGGCCGGTAGTGTCGAAAAAGTCAAAAATGGGGATTTTCCCAAACGTTGCTAAAAGGGGCCAGGGGGGCGGACTGAGTCAGAAAGGAGCAAAATCAAGCACAGTTGGGGCGTTTTGAGAAAATTGTGAAGGATTTTCCAAAGTGGGCAAAATTTTAAAAAACGACAGGGCCGGTAGTGTCGAAAAAGTCAAAAATGGGGATTTTCCCAAACCTTGCTAAAAGGGGCCAGGGGGGCGGGCTGAGTGAGAAAGGAGCAAAATCAAGCACAGTTGGGGCGTTGTGTGAAAATTGTGAAGGATTTTCCAAAGTGGGCAAAAATTGAAAAAAAAGACAGGGCCGGTAGTGTCGAAAAAGTCATAAATGGGGATTTTTCCAAACCTTGCTAAAAGGGGCCAGGGGGGCGGGCTGAGTGAGAAAGGAGCAAAATCAAGCACAGTTGGGGCGTTGTGTGAATATTGTGAAGGATTTTCCAAAGTGGGCAAAAATTGAAAAAAACGACAGGGCCGGTAGTGTCGAAAAAGTCAAAAATGGGGATTTTCACAAACGTTGCTAAAAGGGGCCAGGGGGGCGGACTGAGTCAGAAAGGAGCAAAATCAAGCACAGTTGGGGCGTTTTGGGAAAATTGTGAAGGATTTTCCAAACCGGGCAAAATTTGAAAAAAACGACAGGGCCGGTAGTGTCGAAAAAGTCAAAAATGGGGATTTTCCCAAATCCTTGCTAAAAGGGGCCAGGGGGGCGGGCTGAGTGAGAAAGGAGGAAAATCAAGCACAGTTGGGGCGTTTTGAGAAAATTGTGAAGGATTTTCCAAACCGGGCAAAATTTATAAAAACGACAGGGCCGGTAGTGTCGAAAAAGTCAAAAATGGGGATTTTCCCAAACCTTGCTAAAAGGGGCCAGGGGGGCGGGCTGAGTGAGAAAGGAGCAAAATCAAGCACAGTTGGGGCGTTGTGTGAAAATTGTGAAGGATTTTCCAAAGTGGGCAAAAATTGAAAAAAAAGACAGGGCCGGTAGTGTCGAAAAAGTCAAAAATGGGGATTTTCACAAACTTTGCTTAAAGAGGCCAGAGGGGGCGGGCTGATTGAAAAACGAGCAAAATCAAGCACAGTTGGGGCGTTTTGTGAAAATTGTGAAGGATTTTCCAAAGTGGGCAAAAATTGAAAAAAACGACAGGGCCGGTAGTGTCGAAAAAGTCAAAAATGGGGATTTTCCCAAACCTTGCTAAAAGGGGCCAGGGGGGCGGACTGAGTCAGAAAGGAGCAAAATCAAGCACAGTTGGGGCGTTTTGAGAAAATTGTGAAGGATTTTCCAAAGTGGGCAACATTTTAAAAAACGACAGGGCCGGTAGTGTCGAAAAAGTCAAAAATGGGGATTTTCCCAAACCTTGCTAAAAGGGGCCAGGGGGGCGGGCTGAGTGAGAAAGGAGCAAAATCAAGCACAGTTGGGGCGTTGTGTGAAAATTGTGAAGGATTTTCCAAAGTGGGCAAAAATTGAAAAAAAAGACAGGGCCGGTAGTGTCGAAAAAGTCATAAATGGGGATTTTTCCAAACCTTGCTAAAAGGGGCCAGGGGGGCGGGCTGAGTGAGAAAGGAGCAAAATCAAGCACAGTTGGGGCGTTGTGTGAATATTGTGAAGGATTTTCCAAAGTGGGCAAAAATTGAAAAAAACGACAGGGCCGGTAGTGTCGAAAAAGTCAAAAATGGGGATTTTCACAAACTTTGCTTAAGGAGGCCAGAGGGGGCGGGCTGATTGATAAACGAGCAAAATCAAGTACAGTTGGGGCGTTTTGTGAAAATTGTGAAGGATTTTCCAAAGTGGGCAAAAATTGAAAAAAACGACAGGGCCGGTAGTGTCGAAAAAGTCATAAATGGGGATTTTCCCAAACCTTGCTAAAAGGGGCCAGGGGGGCGGACTGAGTCAGAAAGGAGCAAAATCAAGCACAGTTGGGGCGTTGTGTGAAAATTGTGAAGGATTTTCCAAAGTGGGCAAAAATTGAAAAAAAAGACTGGGCCGGTAGTGTCGAAAAAGTCAAAAATGCGGATGTTCCCAAACCTTGCTAAAAGGGTCCAGGGGGGCGGACTGAGTCAGAAAGGAGCAAAATCAAGCACAGTTGGGGCGTTTTGAGAAAATTGTGAAGGATTTTCCAAAGTGGGTAAAAATTTGAAAAAAATGACAGGGCTGGTAGTGTCGAAAAAGTCAAAAATGGGGATTTTCCCAAACGTTGATAAAAGGGGCCAGGGGGGCGGACTGAGTCAGAAAGGAGCAAAATCAAGCACAGTTGGGGCGTTTTGGGAAAATTGTGAAGGATTTTCCAAAGTGGGCAAAAATTTAAAAAAACGACAGGGCCGGTAGTGTCGAAAAAGTCAAAAATGGGGATTTTCCCAAACGTTGCTAAAAGGGGCCAGGGGGGCGGACTGAGTCAGAAAGGAGCAAAATCAAGCATAGTTGGGGCGTTTTGGGAAAATTGTGAAGGATTTTCCAAACCGGGCAAAATTTGAAAAAAACGACAGGGCCGGTAGTGTCGAAAAAGTCAAAAATGGGGATTTTCCCAAATCCTTGCTAAAAGGGGCCAGGGGGGCGGGCTGAGTGAGAAAGGAGGAAAATCAAGCACAGTTGGGGCGTTTTGGGAAAATTGTGAAGGATTTTCCAAAGTGGGCAAAAATTGAAAAAAAAGACAGGGCCGGTAGTGTCGAAAAAGTCAAAAATGCGGATGTTCCCAAACCTTGCTAAAAGGGGCCAGGGGGGCGGACTGAGTCAGAAAAAGAAGCAAAATCAAGCACAGTTGGGGCGTTTTGGGAAAATTGTGAAGGATTTTCCAAAGTGGGCAAATATTGAAAAAAACGACAGGGCCGGTAGTGTCGAAAACGTCAAAAATGGGGATTTTCACATACTTTGCTAAAAGGGGCCAGGGGGCGGGCTGATTGAAAAACGGGCAAAATCAAGCACAGTTGGGGCGTTTTGTGAAAATTGTGAAAGATTTTCCAAACCGAGCAAAATTTGAAAAAAACGACAGGTCCGGTAGTGTCGAAAAAGTCAAAAATGGGGATTTTCCAAAACCTTGCTAAAAGGGGCCAGGGGGGCGGACTGATTCAGAAAAGAGCAAAATCAAGCACAGTTGGGGCGTTGTGTGAAAATTGTGAAGGATTTTCCAAAGTGGGCAAAAATTGAAAAAAACGACAGGGACGGTAGTGTCGAAAAAGTCAAAAATGGGGATTTTCCCAAACCTTGCTAAAAGGGGCCAGGGGGGCGGACTGAGTCAGAAAAGGAGCAAAATCAAGCACAGTTTGGGCGTTTTGGGAAAATTGTGAAGGATTTTCCAAAGTGGGCAAACATTATAAAAAATGACAGGGCTGGTAGTGTCGAAAAAGTCAAAAATGGGGATTTTCCCAAACGTTGCTAAAAGGGGCCAGGGGGGCGGACTGAGTCAGAAAGGAGCAAAATCAAGCACAGTTGGGGCGTTTTGGGAAAATTGTGAAGGATTTTCCAAACCGGGCAAAATTTGAAAAAAACGACAGGGCCGGTAGTGTCGAAAAAATCAAAAATGGGGATTTTCCCAAACGTTGCTAAAAGGGGCCAGGGGGGCGGACTGAGTCAGAAAGGAGCAAAATTAAGCACAGTTGGGGCGTTTTGGGACAATTGTGAAGGATTTTCCAAACCGGGCAAAATTTGAAAAAAACGACAGGGCCGGTAGTGTCGAAAAAGTCAAAAATGGGGATTTTCCCAAACGTTGCTAAAAGGGGCCAGGGGGGCGGACTGAGTCAGAAAGGAGCAAAATCAAGCACAGTTGGGGCGTTTTGGGAAAATTGTGAAGGATTTTCCAAACCGGGCAAAATTTGAAAAAAACGACAGGGCCGGTAGTGTCGAAAAAGTCAAAAATGGGGATTTTCCCAAACCTTGCTAAAAGGGGCCAGGGGGGCGGACTGAGTCAGAAAGGAACAAAATCAAGCACAGTTGGGGCGTTTTGGGAAAATTGTGAAGGATTTTCCAAAGTGGGCAAAAATTGAAAAAAACGACAGGGCCGGTAGTGTCGAAAAAGTCAAAAATGGGGATTTTCCCAAACCTTGCTAAAAGGGGCCAGGGGGGCGGACTGAGTCAGAAAGGAGCAAAATCAAGCACAGTTGGGGCGTTGTGTGAAAATTGTGAAGGATTTTCCAAAGTGGGCAAAAATTTAAAAAAAAGACAGGGCCGGTAGTGTCGAAAAAGTCAAAAATGGGGATTTTCCCAAACCTTGCTAAAAGGGGCCAGGGGGGCGGACTGAGTCAGAAAAGGAGCAAAATCAAGCACAGTTGGGGCGTTTTGGGAAAATTGTGAAGGATTTTCCAAAGTGGGCAAACATTTTAAAAAATGACAGGGCTGGTAGTGTCGAAAAAGTCAAAAATGGGGATTTTCCCAAACGTTGCTAAAAGGGGCCAGGGGGGCGGACTGAGTCAGAAAGGAGCAAAATCAAGCACAGTTGGGGCGTTTTGAGAAAATTGTGAAGGATTTTCCAAACCGGGCAAAATTTAAAAAAACGACAGGGCCGGTAGTGTCGAAAAAGTCAAAAATAGGGATTTTCCCAAACCTTGCTAAAAGGGGCCAGGGGGGCGGGCTGAGTGAGAAAGGAGCAAAATCAAGCACAGTTGGGGCGTTGTGTGAAAATTGTGAAGGATTTTCCAAAGTGGGCAAAAATTGAAAAAAAAGACAGGGCCGGTAGTGTCGAAAAAGTCAAAAATGGGGATTTTCACAAACTTTGCTTAAAGAGGCCAGAGGGGGCGGGCTGATTGAAAAACGAGCAAAATCAAGCACAGTTGGGGCGTTTTGTGAAAATTGTGAAGGATTTTCCAAAGTGGGCAAAAATTGAAAAAAACGACAGGGCCGGTAGTGTCGAAAAAGTCAAAAATGGGGATTTTCCCAAACCTTGCTAAAAGGGGCCAGGGGGGCGGACTGAGTCAGAAAGGAGCAAAATCAAGCACAGTTGGGGCGTTTTGAGAAAATTGTGAAGGATTTTCCAAAGTGGGCAAAATTTTAAAAAACGACAGGGCCGGTAGTGTCGAAAAAGTCAAAAATGGGGATTTTCCCAAACCTTGCTAAAAGGGGCCAGGGGGGCGGGCTGAGTGAGAAAGGAGCAAAATCAAGCACAGTTGGGGCGTTGTGTGAAAATTGTGAAGGATTTTCCAAAGTGGGCAAAAATTGAAAAAAAAGACAGGGCCGGTAGTGTCGAAAAAGTCATAAATGGGGATTTTTCCAAACCTTGCTAAAAGGGGCCAGGGGGGCAGAAAGGAGCAAAATCAAGCACAGTTGGGGCGTTGTGTGAATATTGTGAAGGATTTTCCAAAGTGTGCAAAAATTGAAAAAAAACGACAGGGCCGGTAGTGTCGAAAAAGTCAAAAATGGGGATTTTCACAAACGTTGCTAAAAGGGGGCCAGGGGGGCGGACTGAGTCAGAAAGGAGCAAAATCAAGCACAGTTGGGGCGTTTTGGGAAAATTGTGAAGGATTTTCCAAAGTGGGCAAAAATTGAAAAAAACGACAGGGCCGGGTACTGTCGAAAAAGTCAAAAATGGGGATTTTCCAAAATTTTTGCTAAAAGGGGCCAGGGGGCGGGCTGATTGAAAAACGAGCAAAATCAAGCACAGTTGGGGCGTTTTGTGAAAATTGTGAAGGATTTTCCAAACCGGGCAAAATTTGAAAAAAAAGACAGGGCCGGGTAGTGTCGAAAAAGTCAAAAATGGGGATTTTCCCAAACCTTGCTAAAAGGTGCCAGGGGGCAGACAGAGTCAGAAAGGAGCAAAATCAAGCACAGTTGGGGCGTTTTGGGAAAATTGTGAAGGATTTTCCAACGTGGGCAAAAATTGAAAAAAACGACAGGGCCGGTAGTGTCGAAAAAGTCAAAAATGGGGATTTTCCAAAACCTTGCTAAAAGGGGCCTGGGGGGCGGACTAAGTAAGAAAGGAGCAAAATCAAGCACAGTTGGGGCGTTGTGTGAAAATTGTGAAGGATTTTCCAAAGTGGGCAAAAATTTTAAAAAACGACAGGGCCGGGTAGTGTCGAAAAAGTCAAAAATGGGGATTTTCCCAAACCTTGCTAAAAGGGGCCAGGGGTGCGGACTGAGTCAGAAAGGAGCAAAATCAAGCACAGTTGGGGCGTTTTGGGAAAATTGTGAAGGATTTTTCCAAACCGGGCATGAATTGAAAAAAACAGACAGGGCCGGTAGTGTCGAAAAAGTCAAAAATGGGGATTTTCCCAAACCTTGCTAAAAGGGGCCAGGGGGGCGGACTGAGTCAGAAAGGAGCAAAATCAAGCACAGTTGGGGCGTTTTGGGAAAATTGTGAAGGATTTTCCAAACCGGGCAAAATTTGAAAAAAACGACAGGTCCGGTAGTGTCGAAAAAGTCAAAAATTGGGATTTTCCCAAATTTTTGCTAAAAGGGGCCAGGGGGCGGGCTGATTGATAAACGAGCAAAATCAAGCACAGTTGGGGCGTTTTGTGAAAATTGTGAAGGATTTTCCAAACCGGGCAAAATTTGTAAAAAAAGACAGGGCCGGTAGTGTCGAAAAAGTCAAAAATGGGGATTTTCCCAAACCTTGCTAAAAGGTGCCAGGGGGCAGACAGAGTCAGAAAGGAGCAAAATCAAGCACAGTTGGGGCGTTTTGGGGAAAATTGTGAAGGATTTTCCAACGTGGGCAAAAATTGAAAAAAACAACAGGGCCGGTAGTGTCGAAAAAGTCAAAAATGGGGATTTTCACTAAATTTGCTTAAAGAGGCCCCGAGGGGGGGGCTGAGTGAAAAAACGAGCAAAATCAAGCACAGTTGGGGCGTTTTGTGAAAATTGTGAAGGATTTTCCATAGTGGGCAAAAATTGAAAAAAGCGACAGGGCCGGTAGTGTCGAAAAAGTCAAAAATGGGTATTTTCCCAAACCTTGCTAAAAGGGCCCAGGGGGGCGGGCTGAGTCAGAAAGGAGCAAAATCAAGCACAGTTGGGGCGTTGTTTCAAAATTGTGAAGGATTTTCCAAAGTGGGCAAAATTTGATAAAAAACGACAGTGCCGGTAGTGTCAAAAAAGTCAAAAATGGGGATTTTCCCAAACTTTGCTTAAAGAGGCCATAGGGGGGGCGGCTGAGTGAAAAACGAGCAAAATCAAGCACAGTTGGAGCGTTTTGTGAAAATTGTGAAGGATTTTCCAACGTGTGCAATAATTGAAAAAAATGACAGGGCCGGTAGTGTCGAAAAAGTCAAAAATGGGGATTTTCCCAAACCTTGCTAAAAGGGGCCAGGGGTGCGGACTGAGTCAGAAAGGAGCAAAATCAAGCACAGTTGGGGCGTTTTGGGAAAATTGTGAAGGATTTTCCAAACCGGGCAAAATTTGAAAAAATCGACAGGTCCGGTATTGTCGAAAAAGTCAAAAATTGGGATTTTCCAAAATTTTTGCTAAAAGGGGCCAGGGGGCGGGCTGATTGAAAAACGAGCAAAATCAAGCACAGTTGGGGCGTTTTGTGAAAATTGTGAAGGATTTTCCAAACCGGGCAAAATTTGAAAAAAAAGACAGGGCCGGTAGTGTCGAAAAAGTCAAAAATGGGGATTTTCCCAAACCTTGCTAAAAGGTGCCAGGGGGCAGACAGAGTCAGAAAGGAGCAAAATCAAGCACAGTTGGGGCGTTTTGGGAAAATTGTGAAGGATTTTCCAACGTGGGCAAAAATTGAAAAAAACGACAGGGCCGGTAGTGTCGAAAAAGTCAAAAATGGGGATTTTCCAAAACCTTGCTAAAAGGGGCCTGGGGGGCGGACTAAGTAAGAAAGGAGCAAAATCAAGCACAGTTGGGGCGTTTTGGGAAAATTGTGAAGGATTTTCCAAACCGGGCATAAATTGAAAAAAAAGACAGGGCCGGTAGTGTCGAAAAAGTCAAAAATGGGGATTTTCCCAAACCTTGCTAAAAGGGGCCAGGGGGGCGGACTGAGTCAGAAAGGAGCAAAATCAAGCACAGTTGGGGCGTTTTGGGAAAATTGTGAAGGATTTTCCAAACCGGGCAAAATTTGAAAAAAACGACAGGTCCGGTAGTGTCGAAAAAGTCAAAAATTGGGATTTTCCCAAATTTTTGCTAAAAGGGGCCAGGGGGGCGGGCTGATTGATAAACGAGCAAAATCAAGCACAGTTGGGGCGTTTTGTGAAAATTGTGAAGGATTTTCCAAACCGGGCAAAATTTGAAAAAAAGACAGGGCCGGTAGTGTCGAAAAAGTCAAAAATGGGGATTTTCCCAAACCTTGCTAAAAGGTGCCAGGGGGCAGACAGAGTCAGAAAGGAGCAAAATCAAGCACAGTTGGGGCGTTTTGGGAAAATTGTGAAGGATTTTCCAACGTGGGCAAAAATTGAAAAAAACGACAGGGCCGGTAGTGTCGAAAAAGTCAAAAATGGGGATTTTCCAAAACCTTGCTAAAAGGGGCCTGGGGGGCGGACTAAGTAAGAAAGGAGCAAAATCAAGCACAGTTGGGGCGTTGTGTGAAAATTGTGAAGGATTTTCCAAAGTGGGCAAAAATTTCAAAAAACGACAGGGCCGGTAGTGTCGAAAAAGTCAAAAATGGGGATTTTCCCAAACCTTGCTAAAAGGGGCCAGGGGTGCGGACTGAGTCAGAAAGGAGCAAAATCAAGCACAGTTGGGGCGTTTTGGGAAAATTGTGAAGGATTTTCCAACGTGGGCAAAAATTGAAAAAAAACGACAGGGCCGGTAGTGTCGAAAAAGTCAAAAATGCGGATTTTCCCAAACCTTGCTAAAAGGGGCCAGGGGGGCGGACTGAGTCAGAAATGAGCAAAATCAAGCACAGTTGGGGCGTTTTGATAAAATTGTGAAGGATTTTCCAAACCGGGCAAAATTTGAAAAAAACGACAGGGCCGGTAGTGTCGAAAAAGTCAAAAATGGGGATTTTCACAAACCTTGCTAAAAGGTGCCAGGGGGGCGGGCTGAGTCAGAAAAGAGCAAAATCAAGCACAGTTGGGGCGTTGTGTGAAAATTGTGAAGGATTTTCCAAAGTGGGCAAAAATTGAAAAAAACGACAGCTCCGGTAGTGTCGAAAAAGTCAAAAATGGGGATTTTCCCAAACCTTGCTAAAAGGGGCCAGGGGGGCGGGCTGAGTCAGAAAGGAGCAAAATCAAGCACAGTTGGGGCGTTGTGTGAAAATTGTGAAGGATTTTCCAAAGTGGGCAAAAATTGAAAAAAACGACAGGGCCGGTAGTGTCGAAAAAGTCAAAAATGCGGATTTTCACAAACCTTGCTAAAAGGTGCCAGGGGGGCGGGCTGAGTCAGAAAAGAGCAAAATCAAGCACAGTTGGGGCGTTTTGAGAAAATTGTGAAGGATTTTCCAAACCGGGCAAAATTTAAAAAAACGACAGGGCCGGTAGTGTCGAAAAAGTCAAAAATAGGGATTTTCCCAAACCTTGCTAAAAGGGGCCAGGGGGGCGGGCTGAGTGAGAAAGGAGCAAAATCAAGCACAGTTGGGGCGTTGTGTGAAAATTGTGAAGGATTTTCCAAAGTGGGCAAAAATTGAAAAAAAAGACAGGGCCGGTAGTGTCGAAAAAGTCAAAAATGGGGATTTTCACAAACTTTGCTTAAAGAGGCCAGAGGGGGCGGGCTGATTGAAAAACGAGCAAAATCAAGCACAGTTGGGGCGTTTTGTGAAAATTGTGAAGGATTTTCCAAAGTGGGCAAAAATTGAAAAAAACGACAGGGCCGGTAGTGTCGAAAAAGTCAAAAATGGGGATTTTCCCAAACCTTGCTAAAAGGGGCCAGGGGGGCGGACTGAGTCAGAAAGGAGCAAAATCAAGCACAGTTGGGGCGTTTTGAGAAAATTGTGAAGGATTTTCCAAAGTGGGCAAAATTTTAAAAAACGACAGGGCCGGTAGTGTCGAAAAAGTCAAAAATGGGGATTTTCCCAAACCTTGCTAAAAGGGGCCAGGGGGGCGGGCTGAGTGAGAAAGGAGCAAAATCAAGCACAGTTGGGGCGTTGTGTGAAAATTGTGAAGGATTTTCCAAAGTGGGCAAAAATTGAAAAAAAAGACAGGGCCGGTAGTGTCGAAAAAGTCATAAATGGGGATTTTTCCAAACCTTGCTAAAAGGGGCCAGGGGGGCGGGCTGAGTGAGAAAGGAGCAAAATCAAGCACAGTTGGGGCGTTGTGTGAATATTGTGAAGGATTTTCCAAAGTGTGCAAAAATTGAAAAAAACGACAGGGCCGGTAGTGTCGAAAAAGTCAAAAATGGGGATTTTCACAAACGTTGCTAAAAGGGGCCAGGGGGGCGGACTGAGTCAGAAAGGAGCAAAATCAAGCACAGTTGGGGCGTTTTGGGAAAATTGTGAAGGATTTTCCAAAGTGGGCAAAAATTGAAAAAAACGACAGGGCCGGTACTGTCGAAAAAGTCAAAAATGGGGATTTTCCAAAATTTTTGCTAAAAGGGGCCAGGGGGCGGGCTGATTGAAAAACGAGCAAAATCAAGCACAGTTGGGGCGTTTTGTGAAAATTGTGAAGGATTTTCCAAACCGGGCAAAATTTGAAAAAAAAGACAGGGCCGGTAGTGTCGAAAAAGTCAAAAATGGGGATTTTCCCAAACCTTGCTAAAAGGTGCCAGGGGGCAGACAGAGTCAGAAAGGAGCAAAATCAAGCACAGTTGGGGCGTTTTGGGAAAATTGTGAAGGATTTTCCAACGTGGGCAAAAATTGAAAAAAACGACAGGGCCGGTAGTGTCGAAAAAGTCAAAAATGGGGATTTTCCAAAACCTTGCTAAAAGGGGCCTGGGGGGCGGACTAAGTAAGAAAGGAGCAAAATCAAGCACAGTTGGGGCGTTGTGTGAAAATTGTGAAGGATTTTCCAAAGTGGGCAAAAATTTTAAAAAACGACAGGGCCGGTAGTGTCGAAAAAGTCAAAAATGGGGATTTTCCCAAACCTTGCTAAAAGGGGCCAGGGGTGCGGACTGAGTCAGAAAGGAGCAAAATCAAGCACAGTTGGGGCGTTTTGGGAAAATTGTGAAGGATTTTCCAAACCGGGCATGAATTGAAAAAAACAGACAGGGCCGGTAGTGTCGAAAAAGTCAAAAATGGGGATTTTCCCAAACCTTGCTAAAAGGGGCCAGGGGGGCGGACTGAGTCAGAAAGGAGCAAAATCAAGCACAGTTGGGGCGTTTTGGGAAAATTGTGAAGGATTTTCCAAACCGGGCAAAATTTGAAAAAAACGACAGGTCCGGTAGTGTCGAAAAAGTCAAAAATTGGGATTTTCCCAAATTTTTGCTAAAAGGGGCCAGGGGGCGGGCTGATTGATAAACGAGCAAAATCAAGCACAGTTGGGGCGTTTTGTGAAAATTGTGAAGGATTTTCCAAACCGGGCAAAATTTGTAAAAAAAGACAGGGCCGGTAGTGTCGAAAAAGTCAAAAATGGGGATTTTCCCAAACCTTGCTAAAAGGTGCCAGGGGGCAGACAGAGTCAGAAAGGAGCAAAATCAAGCACAGTTGGGGCGTTTTGGGAAAATTGTGAAGGATTTTCCAACGTGGGCAAAAATTGAAAAAAACAACAGGGCCGGTAGTGTCGAAAAAGTCAAAAATGGGGATTTTCACTAAATTTGCTTAAAGAGGCCCGAGGGGGGGGCTGAGTGAAAAAACGAGCAAAATCAAGCACAGTTGGGGCGTTTTGTGAAAATTGTGAAGGATTTTCCATAGTGGGCAAAAATTGAAAAAAGCGACAGGGCCGGTAGTGTCGAAAAAGTCAAAAATGGGTATTTTCCCAAACCTTGCTAAAAGGGCCCAGGGGGGCGGGCTGAGTCAGAAAGGAGCAAAATCAAGCACAGTTGGGGCGTTGTTTCAAAATTGTGAAGGATTTTCCAAAGTGGGCAAAATTTGATAAAAAACGACAGTGCCGGTAGTGTCAAAAAAGTCAAAAATGGGGATTTTCCCAAACTTTGCTTAAAGAGGCCATAGGGGGCGGCTGAGTGAAAAACGAGCAAAATCAAGCACAGTTGGAGCGTTTTGTGAAAATTGTGAAGGATTTTCCAACGTGTGCAATAATTGAAAAAAATGACAGGGCCGGTAGTGTCGAAAAAGTCAAAAATGGGGATTTTCCCAAACCTTGCTAAAAGGGGCCAGGGGTGCGGACTGAGTCAGAAAGGAGCAAAATCAAGCACAGTTGGGGCGTTTTGGGAAAATTGTGAAGGATTTTCCAAACCGGGCAAAATTTGAAAAAATCGACAGGTCCGGTATTGTCGAAAAAGTCAAAAATTGGGATTTTCCAAAATTTTTGCTAAAAGGGGCCAGGGGGCGGGCTGATTGAAAAACGAGCAAAATCAAGCACAGTTGGGGCGTTTTGTGAAAATTGTGAAGGATTTTCCAAACCGGGCAAAATTTGAAAAAAAAGACAGGGCCGGTAGTGTCGAAAAAGTCAAAAATGGGGATTTTCCCAAACCTTGCTAAAAGGTGCCAGGGGGCAGACAGAGTCAGAAAGGAGCAAAATCAAGCACAGTTGGGGCGTTTTGGGAAAATTGTGAAGGATTTTCCAACGTGGGCAAAAATTGAAAAAAACGACAGGGCCGGTAGTGTCGAAAAAGTCAAAAATGGGGATTTTCCAAAACCTTGCTAAAAGGGGCCTGGGGGGCGGACTAAGTAAGAAAGGAGCAAAATCAAGCACAGTTGGGGCGTTTTGGGAAAATTGTGAAGGATTTTCCAAACCGGGCATAAATTGAAAAAAAAGACAGGGCCGGTAGTGTCGAAAAAGTCAAAAATGGGGATTTTCCCAAACCTTGCTAAAAGGGGCCAGGGGGGCGGACTGAGTCAGAAAGGAGCAAAATCAAGCACAGTTGGGGCGTTTTGGGAAAATTGTGAAGGATTTTCCAAACCGGGCAAAATTTGAAAAAAACGACAGGTCCGGTAGTGTCGAAAAAGTCAAAAATTGGGATTTTCCCAAATTTTTGCTAAAAGGGGCCAGGGGGCGGGCTGATTGATAAACGAGCAAAATCAAGCACAGTTGGGGCGTTTTGTGAAAATTGTGAAGGATTTTCCAAACCGGGCAAAATTTGAAAAAAAGACAGGGCCGGTAGTGTCGAAAAAGTCAAAAATGGGGATTTTCCCAAACCTTGCTAAAAGGTGCCAGGGGGCAGACAGAGTCAGAAAGGAGCAAAATCAAGCACAGTTGGGGCGTTTTGGGAAAATTGTGAAGGATTTTCCAACGTGGGCAAAAATTGAAAAAAACGACAGGGCCGGTAGTGTCGAAAAAGTCAAAAATGGGGATTTTCCAAAACCTTGCTAAAAGGGGCCTGGGGGGCGGACTAAGTAAGAAAGGAGCAAAATCAAGCACAGTTGGGGCGTTGTGTGAAAATTGTGAAGGATTTTCCAAAGTGGGCAAAAATTTCAAAAAACGACAGGGCCGGTAGTGTCGAAAAAGTCAAAAATGGGGATTTTCCCAAACCTTGCTAAAAGGGGCCAGGGGTGCGGACTGAGTCAGAAAGGAGCAAAATCAAGCACAGTTGGGGCGTTTTGGGAAAATTGTGAAGGATTTTCCAACGTGGGCAAAAATTGAAAAAAAACGACAGGGCCGGTAGTGTCGAAAAAGTCAAAAATGCGGATTTTCCCAAACCTTGCTAAAAGGGGCCAGGGGGGCGGACTGAGTCAGAAATGAGCAAAATCAAGCACAGTTGGGGCGTTTTGATAAAATTGTGAAGGATTTTCCAAACCGGGCAAAATTTGAAAAAAACGACAGGGCCGGTAGTGTCGAAAAAGTCAAAAATGGGGATTTTCACAAACCTTGCTAAAAGGTGCCAGGGGGGCGGGCTGAGTCAGAAAAGAGCAAAATCAAGCACAGTTGGGGCGTTGTGTGAAAATTGTGAAGGATTTTCCAAAGTGGGCAAAAATTGAAAAAAACGACAGCTCCGGTAGTGTCGAAAAAGTCAAAAATGGGGATTTTCCCAAACCTTGCTAAAAGGGGCCAGGGGGGCGGGCTGAGTCAGAAAGGAGCAAAATCAAGCACAGTTGGGGCGTTGTGTGAAAATTGTGAAGGATTTTCCAAAGTGGGCAAAAATTGAAAAAAACGACAGGGCCGGTAGTGTCGAAAAAGTCAAAAATGCGGATTTTCACAAACCTTGCTAAAAGGTGCCAGGGGGGCGGGCTGAGTCAGAAAAGAGCAAAATCAAGCACAGTTGGGGCGTTGTGTGAAAATTGTGAAGGATTTTCCAAAGTGGGCAAAAATTGAAAAAAACGACAGCTCCGGTAGTGTCGAAAAAGTCAAAAATGGGGATTTTCCCAAACCTTGCTAAAAGGGGCCAGGGGGGCGGGCTGAGTCAGAAAGGAGCAAAATCAAGCACAGTTGGGGCGTTGTGTGAAAATTGTGAAGGATTTTCCAAAGTGGGCAAAAATTGAAAAAAACGACAGGTCCGGTAGTGTCGAAAAAGTCAAAAATGGGGATTTTCCCAAATTTTTACTAAAAGGGGCCAGGGGGCGGGCTGATTGAAAAACGAGCAAAATCAAGCACAGTTGGGGCGTTTTGTGAAAATTGTGAAGGATTTTCCAAACCGGGCAAAATTTGAAAAAAAGACAGGGCCGGTAGTGTCGAAAAAGTCAAAAATGCGGATTTTCCCAAACCTTGCTAAAAGGGGCCAGGGGGGCGGACTGAGTCAGAAATGAGCAAAATCAAGCACAGTTGGGGCGTTTTGATAAAATTGTGAAGGATTTTCCAAACCGGGCAAAATTTGAAAAAAACGACAGGGCCGGTAGTGTCGAAAAAGTCAAAAATGCGGATTTTCCCAAATCCTTGCTAAAAGGGGCCAGGGGGGCGGGCTGAGTGAGAAAGGAGCAAAATCAAGCACAGTTGGGGCGTTGTGTGAAAATTGTGAAGGATTTTCCAAAGTGGGCAAAATTTGAAAAAAAAGACAGGGCCGGTATTATCGAAAAAGTCAAAAATTGCGATTTTCACAAAATTTGCTTAAAGAGGCCAGAGGGGGGGGCTGAGTGAAAAACGAGCAAAATCAAGCACAGTTGGGGCGTTTTGTGAAAATTGTGAAGGATTTTCCATAGTGGGCAAAAATTGAAAAAAACGACAGGGCCGGTAGTGTCGAAAAAGTCAAAAATGGGGATTTTCCCAAACCTTGCTAAAAGGGGCCAGGGGTGCGGACTGAGTCAGAAAGGAGCAAAATCAAGCACAGTTGGGGCGTTTTGGGAAAATTGTGAAGGATTTTCCAAACCGGGCATGAATTGAAAAAAAAGACAGGGCCGGTAGTGTCGAAAAAGTCAAAAATGGGGATTTTCCCAAACCTTGCTAAAAGGGGCCAGGGGTGCGGACTGAGTCAGAAAGGAGCAAAATCAAGCACAGTTGGGGCGTTTTGGGAAAATTGTGAAGGATTTTCCAAACCGGGCATGAATTGAAAAAAAAGACAGGGCCGGTAGTGTCGAAAAAGTCAAAAATGGGGATTTTCCCAAACCTTGCTAAAAGGGGCCAGGGGGGCGGACTGAGTCAGAAAGGAGCAAAATCAAGCACAGTTGGGGCGTTTTGGGAAAATTGTGAAGGATTTTCCAAACCGGGCAAAATTTGAAAAAAACGACAGGGCCGGTAGTGTCGAAAAAGTCAAAAATGGGGATTTTCCAAAACCTTGCTAAAAGGGGCCAGGGGGGCGGACTAAGTAAGAAAGGAGCAAAATCAAGCACAGTTGGGGCGTTTTGGGAAAATTGTGAAGGATTTTCCAAACCGGGTACAATTTGAAAAAAAAGACAGGGCCGGTAGTGTCGAAAAAGTCAAAAATGGGGATTTTCCCAAACCTTGCTAAAAGGGGCCAGGGGGGCGGACTGAGTCAGAAAGGAGCAAAATCAAGCACAGTTGGGGCGTTTTGGGAAAATTGTGAAGGATTTTCCAAACCAGGCAAAATTTGAAAAAAAAGACAGGGCCGGTAGTGTCGAAAAAGTCAAAAATGCGGATTTTCCCAAACCTTGCTAAAAGGGGCCAGGGGGGCGGACTGAGTCAGAAATGAGCAAAATCAAGCACAGTTGGGGCGTTTTGGGAAAATTGTGAAGGATTTTCCAAACCGGGCAAAATTTGAAAAAAACGACAGGTCCGGTAGTGTCGAAAAAGTCAAAAATGGGGATTTTCCAAAACCTTGCTAAAAGGGGCCAGGGGGGCGGACTGAGTCAGAAAGGAGCAAAATCAAGCATAGTTGGGGCGTTGTTTGAAAATTGTGAAGGATTTTCCAAAATGGGCAAAAATTGAAAAAAACGACAGGTCCGGTAGTGTCGAAAAAGTCAAAAATGGGGATTTTCACTAAATTTGCTTAAAGAGGCCAGAGGGGGGGGCTGAGTGAAAAAACGAGCAAAATCAAGCACAGTTGGGGCGTTTTGTGAAAATTGTGAAGGATTTTCCATAGTGGGCAAAAATTGAAAAAAGCGACAGGGCCGGTAGTGTCGAAAAAGTCAAAAATGGGTATTTTCCCAAACCTTGCTAAAAGGGCCCAGGGGGGCGGGCTGAGTCAGAAAGGAGCAAAATCAAGCACAGTTGGGGCGTTGTTTCAAAATTGTGAAGGATTTTCCAAAGTGGGCAAAATTTGATAAAAAACGACAGTGCCGGTAGTGTCAAAAAAGTCAAAAATGGGGATTTTCCCAAACTTTGCTTAAAGAGGCCATAGGGGGCGGCTGAGTGAAAAACGAGCAAAATCAAGCACAGTTGGAGCGTTTTGTGAAAATTGTGAAGGATTTTCCAACGTGTGCAATAATTGAAAAAAATGACAGGGCCGGTAGTGTCGAAAAAGTCAAAAATGGGGATTTTCCCAAACCTTGCTAAAAGGGGCCAGGGGTGCGGACTGAGTCAGAAAGGAGCAAAATCAAGCACAGTTGGGGCGTTTTGGGAAAATTGTGAAGGATTTTCCAAACCGGGCAAAATTTGAAAAAAACGACAGGTCCGGTAGTGTCGAAAAAGTCAAAAATTGGGATTTTCCCAAATTTTTGCTAAAAGGGGCCAGGGGGCGGGCTGATTGAAAAACGAGCAAAATCAAGCACAGTTGGGGCGTTTTGTGAAAATTGTGAAGGATTTTCCAAACCGGGCAAAATTTGAAAAAAAAGACAGGGCCGGTAGTGTCGAAAAAGTCAAAAATGGGGATTTTCCCAAACCTTGCTAAAAGGTGCCAGGGGGCAGACAGAGTCAGAAAGGAGCAAAATCAAGCACAGTTGGGGCGTTTTGGGAAAATTGTGAAGGATTTTCCAACGTGGGCAAAAATTGAAAAAAACGACAGGGCCGGTAGTGTCGAAAAAGTCAAAAATGGGGATTTTCCAAAACCTTGCTAAAAGGGGCCTGGGGGGCGGACTGAGTCAGAAAGGAGCAAAATCAAGCACAGTTGGGGCGTTTTGGGAAAATTGTGAAGGATTTTCCAAACCGGGCAAAATTTGAAAAAAACGGCAGGTCCGGTAGTGTCGAAAAAGTCAAAAATGGGGATTTTCCCAAACTTTTACTAAAAGGGGCCAGGGGGCGGGCTGATTGAAAAATGAGCAAAATCAAGCACAGTTGGGGCGTTTTGTGAAAATTGTGAAGGATTTTCCAAACCGGGCAAAATTTGAAAAAAAGACAGGGCCGGTAGTGTCGAAAAAGTCAAAAATGGGGATTTTCCCAAACCTTGCTAAAAGGTGCCAGGGGGCGGACTGAGTCAGAAAGGAGCAAAATCAAGCACAGTTGGGGCGTTTTGGGAAAATTGTGAAGGATTTTCCAACGTGGGCAAAAATTGAAAAAAACGACAGGGCCGGTAGTGTCGAAAAAGTCAAAAATGCGGATTTTCCCAAACCTTGCTAAAAGGGGCCAGGGGGGCGGACTGAGTCAGAAATGAGCAAAATCAAGCACAGTTGGGGCGTTTTGAGAAAATTGTGAAGGATTTTCCAAAGTGGGCAAAATTTGAAAAAAAAGACAGGGCCGGTATTATCGAAAAAGTCAAAAATTGCGATTTTCACAAAATTTGCTTAAAGAGGCCAGAGGGGGGGGCTGAGTGAAAAACGAGCAAAATCAAGCACAGTTGGGGCGTTTTGTGAAAATTGTGAAGGATTTTCCATAGTGGGCATGAATTGAAAAAAAAGACAGGGCCGGTAGTGTCGAAAAAGTCAAAAATGGGGATTTTCCCAAACCTTGCTAAAAGGTGCCAGGGGGCGGACTGAGTCAGAAAGGAGCAAAATCAAGCACAGTTGGGGCGTTTTGGGAAAATTGTGAAGGATTTTCCAACGTGGGCAAAAATTGAAAAAAACGACAGGGCCGGTAGTGTCGAAAAAGTCAAAAATGCGGATTTTCCCAAACCTTGCTAAAAGGGGCCAGGGGGGCGGACTGAGTCAGAAATGAGCAAAATCAAGCACAGTTGGGGCGTTTTGAGAAAATTGTGAAGGATTTTCCAAACCGGGCAAAATTTGAAAAAAACGACAGGGCCGGTAGTGTCGAAAAAGTCAAAAATGGGGATTTTCCCAAATCCTTGCTAAAAGGGGCCAGGGGGGCGGGCTGAGTGAGAAAGGAGCAAAATCAAGCACAGTTGGTGCGTTGTGTGAAAATTGTGAAGGATTTTCCAAAGTGGGCAAAATTTGAAAAAAACGACAGGGCCGGTATTATCGAAAAAGTCAAAAATTGCGATTTTCACAAAATTTGCTTAAAGAGGCCAGAGGGGGGGGCTGAGTGAAAAACGAGCAAAATCAAGCACAGTTGGGGCGTTTTGTGAAAATTGTGAAGGATTTTCCATAGTGGGTAAAAATTGAAAAAAACGACAGGGCCGGTAGTGTCGAAAAAGTCAAAAATGGGGATTTTCCCAAACCTTGCTAAAAGGGGCCAGGGGTGCGGACTGAGTCAGAAAGGAGCAAAATCAAGCACAGTTGGGGCGTTTTGGGAAAATTGTGAAGGATTTTCCATACCGGGCATGAATTGAAAAAAAAGACAGGGCCGGTAGTGTCGAAAAAGTCAAAAATGGGGATTTTCCCAAACCTTGCTAAAAGGGGCCAGGGGTGCGGACTGAGTCAGAAAGGAGCAAAATCAAGCACAGTTGGGGCGTTTTGGGAAAATTGTGAAGGATTTTCCAAACCGGGCATGAATTGAAAAAAAAGACAGGGCCGGTAGTGTCGAAAAAGTCAAAAATGCGGATTTTCCCAAACCTTGCTAAAAGGGGCCAGGGGGGCGGACTGAGTCAGAAATGAGCAAAATCAAGCACAGTTGGGGCGTTTTGGGAAAATTGTGAAGGATTTTCCAAACCGGGCAAAATTTGAAAAAAACGACAGGTCCGGTAGTGTCGAAAAAGTCAAAAATGGGGATTTTCCAAAACCTTGCTAAAAGGGGCCAGGGGGGCGGACTGAGTCAGAAAGGAGCAAAATCAAGCATAGTTGGGGCGTTGTTTGAAAATTGTGAAGGATTTTCCAAAATGGGCAAAAATTGAAAAAAACAACAGGTCCGGTAGTGTCGAAAAAGTCAAAAATGGGGATTTTCACTAAATTTGCTTAAAGAGGCCAGAGGGGGGGGGCTGAGTAAAAAAACGAGCAAAATCAAGCACAGTTGGGGCGTTTTGTGAAAATTGTGAAGGATTTTCCAAACCGGGCAAAATTTGAAAAAAAAGACAGGGCCGGTAGTGTCGAAAAAGTCAAAAATGGGGATTTTCCCAAACCTTGCTAAAAGGTGCCAGGGGGCAGACAGAGTCAGAAAGGAGCAAAATCAAGCACAGTTGGGGCGTTTTGGGAAAATTGTGAAGGATTTTCCAACGTGGGCAAAAATTGAAAAAAACGACAGGGCCGGTAGTGTCGAAAAAGTCAAAAATGGGGATTTTCACTAAATTTGCTTAAAGAGGCCAGAGGGGGGGGCTGAGTGAAAAAACGAGCAAAATCAAGCACAGTTGGGGCGTTTTGTGAAAATTGTGAAGGATTTTCCATAGTGGGCAAAAATTGAAAAAAGCGACAGGGCCGGTAGTGTCGAAAAAGTCAAAAATGGGTATTTTCCCAAACCTTGCTAAAAGGGCCCAGGGGGGCGGGCTGAGTCAGAAAGGAGCAAAATCAAGCACAGTTGGGGCGTTGTTTCAAAATTGTGAAGGATTTTCCAAAGTGGGCAAAATTTGATAAAAAACGACAGTGCCGGTAGTGTCAAAAAAGTCAAAAATGGGGATTTTCCCAAACTTTGCTTAAAGAGGCCATAGGGGGCGGCTGAGTGAAAAACGAGCAAAATCAAGCACAGTTGGAGCGTTTTGTGAAAATTGTGAAGGATTTTCCAACGTGTGCAATAATTGAAAAAAATGACAGGGCCGGTAGTGTCGAAAAAGTCAAAAATGGGGATTTTCCCAAACCTTGCTAAAAGGGGCCAGGGGTGCGGACTGAGTCAGAAAGGAGCAAAATCAAGCACAGTTGGGGCGTTTTGGGAAAATTGTGAAGGATTTTCCAAACCGGGCAAAATTTGAAAAAAACGACAGGTCCGGTAGTGTCGAAAAAGTCAAAAATTGGGATTTTCCCAAATTTTTGCTAAAAGGGGCCAGGGGGCGGGCTGATTGAAAAACGAGCAAAATCAAGCACAGTTGGGGCGTTTTGTGAAAATTGTGAAGGATTTTCCAAACCGGGCAAAATTTGAAAAAAAAGACAGGGCCGGTAGTGTCGAAAAAGTCAAAAATGGGGATTTTCCCAAACCTTGCTAAAAGGTGCCAGGGGGCAGACAGAGTCAGAAAGGAGCAAAATCAAGCACAGTTGGGGCGTTTTGGGAAAATTGTGAAGGATTTTCCAACGTGGGCAAAAATTTTAAAAAACGACAGGGCCGGTAGTGTCGAAAAAGTCAAAAATGGGGATTTTCCCAAACCTTGCTAAAAGGGGCCAGGGGTGCGGACTGAGTCAGAAAGGAGCAAAATCAAGCACAGTTGGGGCGTTTTGGGAAAATTGTGAAGGATTTTCCAAACCGGGCATAAATTGAAAAAAAAGACAGGGCCGGTAGTGTCGAAAAAGTCAAAAATGGGGATTTTCCCAAACCTTGCTAAAAGGGGCCAGGGGGGCGGACTGAGTCAGAAAGGAGCAAAATCAAGCACAGTTGGGGCGTTTTGGGAAAATTGTGAAGGATTTTCCAAACCGGGCAAAATTTGAAAAAAACGACAGGTCCGGTAGTGTCGAAAAAGTCAAAAATTGGGATTTTCCCAAATTGTTGCAAAAAGGGGCCAGGGGGCGGGCTGATTGATAAACGAGCAAAATCAAGCACAGTTGGGGCGTTTTGTGAAAATTGTGAAGGATTTTCCAAACCGGGCAAAATTTGAAAAAAAGACAGGGCCGGTAGTGTCGAAAAAGTCAAAAATGGGGATTTTCCCAAACCTTGCTAAAAGGTGCCAGGGGGCAGACAGAGTCAGAAAGGAGCAAAATCAAGCACAGTTGGGGCGTTTTGGGAAAATTGTGAAGGATTTTCCAACGTGGGCAAAAATTGAAAAAAACGACAGGGCCGGTAGTGTCGAAAAAGTCAAAAATGGGGATTTTCACTAAATTTGCTTAAAGAGGCCAGAGGGGGGGGCTGAGTGAAAAAACGAGCAAAATCAAGCACAGTTGGGGCGTTTTGTGAAAATTGTGAAGGATTTTCCATAGTGGGCAAAAATTGAAAAAAGCGACAGGGCCGGTAGTGTCGAAAAAGTCAAAAATGGGTATTTTCCCAAACCTTGCTAAAAGGGCCCAGGGGGGCGGGCTGAGTCATAAAGGAGCAAAATCAAGCACAGTTGGGGCGTTGTTTCAAAATTGTGAAGGATTTTCCAAAGTGGGCAAAATTTGATAAAAAACGACAGTGCCGGTAGTGTCAAAAAAGTCAAAAATGGGGATTTTCCCAAACTTTGCTTAAAGAGGCCATAGGGGGCGGCTGAGTGAAAAACGAGCAAAATCAAGCACAGTTGGAGCGTTTTGTGAAAATTGTGAAGGATTTTCCAACGTGTGCAATAATTGAAAAAAATGACAGGGCCGGTAGTGTCGAAAAAGTCAAAAATGGGGATTTTCCCAAACCTTGCTAAAAGGGGCCAGGGGTGCGGACTGAGTCAGAAAGGAGCAAAATCAAGCACAGTTGGGGCGTTTTGGGAAAATTGTGAAGGATTTTCCAAACCGGGCAAAATTTGAAAAAAACGACAGGTCCGGTAGTGTCGAAAAAGTCAAAAATTGGGATTTTCCAAAATTTTTGCTAAAAGGGGCCAGGGGGCGGGCTGATTGAAAAACGAGCAAAATCAAGCACAGTTGGGGCGTTTTGTGAAAATTGTGAAGGATTTTCCAAACCGGGCAAAATTTGAAAAAAAAGACAGGGCCGGTAGTGTCGAAAAAGTCAAAAATGGGGATTTTCCCAAACCTTGCTAAAAGGTGCCAGGGGGCAGACAGAGTCAGAAAGGAGCAAAATCAAGCACAGTTGGGGCGTTTTGGGAAAATTGTGAAGGATTTTCCAACGTGGGCAAAAATTGAAAAAAACGACAGGGCCGGTAGTGTCGAAAAAGTCAAAAATGGGGATTTTCCAAAACCTTGCTAAAAGGGGCCTGGGGGGCGGACTAAGTAAGAAAGGAGCAAAATCAAGCACAGTTGGGGCGTTGTGTGAAAATTGTGAAGGATTTTCCAAAGTGGGCAAAAATTTTAAAAAACGACAGGGCCGGTAGTGTCGAAAAAGTCAAAAATGGGGATTTTCCCAAACCTTGCTAAAAGGGGCCAGGGGTGCGGACTGAGTCAGAAAGGAGCAAAATCAAGCACAGTTGGGGCGTTTTGGGAAAATTGTGAAGGATTTTCCAAACCGGGCATAAATTGAAAAAAAAGACAGGGCCGGTAGTGTCGAAAAAGTCAAAAATGGGGATTTTCCCAAACCTTGCTAAAAGGGGCCAGGGGGGCGGACTGAGTCAGAAAGGAGCAAAATCAAGCACAGTTGGGGCGTTTTGGGAAAATTGTGAAGGATTTTCCAAACCGGGCAAAATTTGAAAAAAACGACAGGTCCGGTAGTGTCGAAAAAGTCAAAAATTGGGATTTTCCCAAATTTTTGCTAAAAGGGGCCAGGGGGCGGGCTGATTGATAAACGAGCAAAATCAAGCACAGTTGGGACGTTTTGTGAAAATTGTGAAGGATTTTCCAAACCGGGCAAAATTTGAAAAAAAGACAGGGCCGGTAGTGTCGAAAAAGTCAAAAATGGGGATTTTCCCAAACCTTGCTAAAAGGTGTCAGGGGGCAGACAGAGTCAGAAAGGAGCAAAATCAAGCACAGTTGGGGCGTTTTGGGAAAATTGTGAAGGATTTTCCAACGTGGGCAAAAATTGAAAAAAACGACAGGGCCGGTAGTGTCGAAAAAGTCAAAAATGGGGATTTTCCAAAACCTTGCTAAAAGGGGCCTGGGGGCGGACTAAGTAAGAAAGGAGCAAAATCAAGCACAGTTGGGGCGTTGTGTGAAAATTGTGAAGGATTTTCCAAAGTGGGCAAAAATTTCAAAAAACGACAGGGCCGGTAGTGTCGAAAAAGTCAAAAATGGGGATTTTCCCAAACCTTGCTAAAAGGGGCCAGGGGTGCGGACTGAGTCAGAAAGGAGCAAAATCAAGCACAGTTGGGGCGTTTTGGGAAAATTGTGAAGGATTTTACAAACCGGGCATAAATTGAAAAAAAAGACAGGGCCGGTAGTGTCGAAAAAGTCAAAAATGGGGATTTTCCCAAACCTTGCTAAAAGGGGCCAGGGGGGCGGACTGAGTCAGAAAGGAGCAAAATCAAGCACAGTTGGGGCGTTTTGGGAAAATTGTGAAGGATTTTCCAAACCGGGCAAAATTTGAAAAAAACGACAGGTCCGGTAGTGTCGAAAAAGTCAAAAATTGGGATTTTCCCAAATTTTTGCTAAAAGGGGCCAGGGGCGGGCTGATTGATAAACGAGCAAAATCAAGCACAGTTGGGGCGTTTTGGGAAAATTGTGAAGGATTTTCCAAACCGGGCAAAATTTGAAAAAAACGACAGGTCCGGTAGTGTCGAAAAAGTCAAAAATTGGGATTTTCCCAAATTTTTGCTAAAAGGGGCCAGGGGCGGGCTGATTGATAAACGAGCAAAATCAAGCACAGTTGGGGCGTTTTGGGAAAATTGTGAAGGATTTTCCAAACCGGGCAAAATTTGAAAAAAACGACAGGTCCGGTAGTGTCGAAAAAGTCAAAAATTGGGATTTTCCCAAATTTTTGCTAAAAGGGGCCAGGGGCGGGCTGATTGATAAACGAGCAAAATCAAGCACAGTTGGGGCGTTTTGTGAAAATTGTGAAGGATTTTCCAAACCGGGCAAAATTTGAAAAAAAAGACAGGGCCGGTAGTGTCGAAAAAGTCAAAAATGGGGATTTTCCCAAACCTTGCTAAAAGGGGCCAGGGGGGCGGACTGAGTCAGAAAGGAGCAAAATCAAGCACAGTTGGGGCGTTTTGTGAAAATTGTGAAGGATTTTCCAAAGTGGGCAAAAATTGAAAAAAACGACAGGGGCGGTAGTGTCGAAAAAGTCAAAAATGGGGATTTTCACAAACCTTGCTAAAAGGTGCCAGGGGGTGGACTGAGTCAGAAAGGAGCTAAATCAAGCACAGTTGGGGCGTTTTGAGAAAATTGTGAAGGATTTTCCAAAGTGGGCAAAGTTTGAAAAAAAAAAAAGGTCCGGTAGTGTCGAAAAAGTCAAAAATTGGGATTTTCCCAAACCTTGCTAAAACGGGCCAGGGGGGCGGGCTGAGTGAGAAAGGAGCAAAATCAAGCACAGTTGGGGCGTTGTGTGAAAATTGTGAAGGATTTTCCAAACCGGGCAAAATTTGAAAAAAAAGACAGGGCCGGTAGTGTCGAAAAAGTCAAAAATGGGGATTTTCACAAAATTTGCTTAAAGAGGCCAGAGGGGGGGGCTGAGTGACAAACGAGCAAAATCAAGCACAGTTGGGGCGTTTTGTGAAAATTGTGAAGGATTTTCCATAGTGGGCAAAAATTGAAAAAAACGACAGGGCCGGTAGTGTCGAAAAAGTCAAAAATGGGGATTTTCACTAAATTTGCTTAAAGAGGCCAGAGGGGGGGGCTGAGTGAAAAAACGAGCAAAATCAAGCACAGTTGGGGCGTTTTGTGAAAATTGTGAAGGATTTTCCATAGTGGGCAAAAATTGAAAAAAGCGACAGGGCCGGTAGTGTCGAAAAAGTCAAAAATGGGTATTTTCCCAAACCTTGCTAAAAGGGCCCAGGGGGGCGGGCTGAGTCAGAAAGGAGCAAAATCAAGCACAGTTGGGGCGTTGTTTCAAAATTGTGAAGGATTTTCCAAAGTGGGCAAAAATTGAAAAAAACGACAGGGCCGGTAGTGTCGAAAAAGTCAAAAATGCGGATTTTCACAAACCTTGCTAAAAGGTGCCAGGGGGGCGGGCTGAGTCAGAAAAGAGCAAAATCAAGCACAGTTGGGGCGTTTTGTGAAAATTGTGAAGGATTTTCCAAAGTGGGCAAAAATTGAAAAAAACGACAGCTCCGGTAGTGTCGAAAAAGTCAAAAATGGGGATTTTCCCAAACCTTGCTAAAAGGGGCCAGGGGGGCGGGCTGAGTCAGAAAGGAGCAAAATCAAGCACAGTTGGGGCGTTGTGTGAAAATTGTGAAGGATTTTCCAAAGTGGGCAAAAATTGAAAAAAACGACAGGTCCGGTAGTGTCGAAAAAGTCAAAAATGGGGATTTTCCCAAATTTTTACTAAAAGGGGCCAGGGGGCGGGCTGATTGAAAAACGAGCAAAATCAAGCACAGTTGGGGCGTTTTGTGAAAATTGTGAAGGATTTTCCAAACCGGGCAAAATTTGAAAAAAAGACAGGGCCGGTAGTCTCGAAAAAGTCAAAAATGGGGATTTTCCCAAACCTTGCTAAAAGGTGCCAGGGGGCGGACTGAGTCAGAAAGGAGCAAAATCAAGCACAGTTGGGGCGTTTTGGGAAAATTGTGAAGGATTTTCCAACGTGGGCAAAAATTGAAAAAAACGACAGGGCCGGTAGTGTCGAAAAAGTCAAAAATGCGGATTTTCCCAAACCTTGCTAAAAGGGGCCAGGGGGGCGGACTGAGTCAGAAATGAGCAAAATCAAGCACAGTTGGGGCGTTTTGAGAAAATTGTGAAGGATTTTCCAAACCGGGCAAAATTTGAAAAAAACGACAGGGCCGGTAGTGTCGAAAAAGTCAAAAATGGGGATTTTCCCAAATCCTTGCTAAAAGGGGCCAGGGGGGCGGGCTGAGTGAGAAAGGAGCAAAATCAAGCACAGTTGGGGCGTTGTGTGAAAATTGTGAAGGATTTTCCAAAGTGGGCAAAATTTGAAAAAAAAGACAGGGCCGGTATTATCGAAAAAGTCAAAAATTGCGATTTTCACAAAATTTGCTTAAAGAGGCCAGAGGGGGGGGCTGAGTGAAAAACGAGCAAAATCAAGCACAGTTGGGGCGTTTTGTGAAAATTGTGAAGGATTTTCCATAGTGGGCAAAAATTGAAAAAAACGACAGGGCCGGTAGTGTCGAAAAAGTCAAAAATGGGGATTTTCCCAAACCTTGCTAAAAGGGGCCAGGGGTGCGGACTGAGTCAGAAAGGAGCAAAATCAAGCACAGTTGGGGCGTTTTGGGAAAATTGTGAAGGATTTTCCAAACCGGGCATGAATTGAAAAAAAAGACAGGGCCGGTAGTGTCGAAAAAGTCAAAAATGGGGATTTTCCCAAACCTTGCTAAAAGGGGCCAGGGGTGCGGACTGAGTCAGAAAGGAGCAAAATCAAGCACAGTTGGGGCGTTTTGGGAAAATTGTGAAGGATTTTCCAAACCGGGCATGAATTGAAAAAAAAGACAGGGCCGGTAGTGTCGAAAAAGTCAAAAATGGGGATTTTCCCAAACCTTGCTAAAAGGGGCCAGGGGGGCGGACTGAGTCAGAAAGGAGCAAAATCAAGCACAGTTGGGGCGTTTTGGGAAAATTGTGAAGGATTTTCCAAACCGGGCAAAATTTGAAAAAAACGACAGGGCCGGTAGTGTCGAAAAAGTCAAAAATGGGGATTTTCCAAAACCTTGCTAAAAGGGGCCAGGGGGGCGGACTAAGTAAGAAAGGAGCAAAATCAAGCACAGTTGGGGCGTTTTGAGAAAATTGTGAAGGATTTTCCAAAGTGGGCAAAATTTGAAAAAAAAGACAGGGCCGGTATTATCGAAAAAGTCAAAAATTGCGATTTTCACAAAATTTGCTTAAAGAGGCCAGAGGGGGGGGCTGAGTGAAAAACGAGCAAAATCAAGCACAGTTGGGGCGTTTTGTGAAAATTGTGAAGGATTTTCCATAGTGGGCATGAATTGAAAAAAAAGACAGGGCCGGTAGTGTCGAAAAAGTCAAAAATGGGGATTTTCCCAAACCTTGCTAAAAGGTGCCAGGGGGCGGACTGAGTCAGAAAGGAGCAAAATCAAGCACAGTTGGGGCGTTTTGGGAAAATTGTGAAGGATTTTCCAAAGTGGGCAAAATTTGAAAAAAAAGACAGGGCCGGTATTATCGAAAAAGTCAAAAATTGCGATTTTCACAAAATTTGCTTAAAGAGGCCAGAGGGGGGGGCTGAGTGAAAAACGAGCAAAATCAAGCACAGTTGGGGCGTTTTGTGAAAATTGTGAAGGATTTTCCATAGTGGGCATGAATTGAAAAAAAAGACAGGGCCGGTAGTGTCGAAAAAGTCAAAAATGGGGATTTTCCCAAACCTTGCTAAAAGGTGCCAGGGGGCGGACTGAGTCAGAAAGGAGCAAAATCAAGCACAGTTGGGGCGTTTTGGGAAAATTGTGAAGGATTTTCCAACGTGGGCAAAAATTGAAAAAAACGACAGGGCCGGTAGTGTCGAAAAAGTCAAAAATGCGGATTTTCCCAAACCTTGCTAAAAGGGGCCAGGGGGGCGGACTGAGTCAGAAATGAGCAAAATCAAGCACAGTTGGGGCGTTTTGAGAAAATTGTGAAGGATTTTCCAAACCGGGCAAAATTTGAAAAAAACGACAGGGCCAGTAGTGTCGAAAAAGTCAAAAATGGGGATTTTCCCAAATCCTTGCTAAAAGGGGCCAGGGGGGCGGGCTGAGTGAGAAAGGAGCAAAATCAAGCACAGTTGGGGCGTTGTGTGAAAATTGTGAAGGATTTTCCAAAGTGGGCAAAATTTGAAAAAAAAGACAGGGCCGGTATTATCGAAAAAGTCAAAAATTGCGATTTTCACAAAATTTGCTTAAAGAGGCCAGAGGGGGGGGGCTGAGTGAAAAACGAGCAAAATCAAGCACAGTTGGGGCGTTTTGTGAAAATTGTGAAGGATTTTCCATAGTGGGCAAAAATTGAAAAAAACGACAGGGCCGGTAGTGTCGAAAAAGTCAAAAATGGGGATTTTCCCAAACCTTGCTAAAAGGGGCCAGGGGTGCGGACTGAGTCAGAAAGGAGCAAAATCAAGCACAGTTGGGGCGTTTTGGGAAAATTGTGAAGGATTTTCCAAACCGGGCATGAATTGAAAAAAAAGACAGGGCCGGTAGTGTCGAAAAAGTCAAAAATGGGGATTTTCCCAAACCTTGCTAAAAGGGGCCAGGGGTGCGGACTGAGTCAGAAAGGAGCAAAATCAAGCACAGTTGGGGCGTTTTGGGAAAATTGTGAAGGATTTTCCATACCGGGCATGAATTGAAAAAAAAGACAGGGCCGGTAGTGTCGAAAAAGTCAAAAATGGGGATTTTCCCAAACCTTGCTAAAAGGGGCCAGGGGTGCGGACTGAGTCAGAAAGGAGCAAAATCAAGCACAGTTGGGGCGTTTTGGGAAAATTGTGAAGGATTTTCCAAACCGGGCATGAATTGAAAAAAAAGACAGGGCCGGTAGTGTCGAAAAAGTCAAAAATGCGGATTTTCCCAAACCTTGCTAAAAGGGGCCAGGGGGGCGGACTGAGTCAGAAATGAGCAAAATCAAGCACAGTTGGGGCGTTTTGGGAAAATTGTGAAGGATTTTCCAAACCGGGCAAAATTTGAAAAAAACGACAGGTCCGGTAGTGTCGAAAAAGTCAAAAATGGGGATTTTCCAAAACCTTGCTAAAAGGGGCCAGGGGGGCGGACTGAGTCAGAAAGGAGCAAAATCAAGCATAGTTGGGGCGTTGTTTGAAAATTGTGAAGGATTTTCCAAAATGGGCAAAAATTGAAAAAAACGACAGGTCCGGTAGTGTCGAAAAAGTCAAAAATGGGGATTTTCACTAAATTTGCTTAAAGAGGCCAGAGGGGGGGGGCTGAGTAAAAAAACGAGCAAAATCAAGCACAGTTGGGGCGTTTTGTGAAAATTGTGAAGGATTTTCCAAACCGGGCAAAATTTGAAAAAAAAGACAGGGCCGGTAGTGTCGAAAAAGTCAAAAATGGGGATTTTCCCAAACCTTGCTAAAAGGGCCCAGGGGGGCGGGCTGAGTCAGAAAGGAGCAAAATCAAGCACAGTTGGGGCGTTGTTTCAAAATTGTGAAGGATTTTCCAAAGTGGGCAAAATTTGATAAAAAAACGACAGTGCCGGTAGTGTCAAAAAAGTCAAAAATGGGGATTTTCCCAAACTTTGCTTAAAGAGGCCATAGGGGGCGGCTGAGTGAAAAACGAGCAAAATCAAGCACAGTTGGAGCGTTTTGTGAAAATTGTGAAGGATTTTCCAACGTGTGCAATAATTGAAAAAAATGACAGGGCCGGTAGTGTCGAAAAAGTCAAAAATGGGGATTTTCCCAAACCTTGCTAAAAGGGGCCAGGGGTGCGGACTGAGTCAGAAAGGAGCAAAATCAAGCACAGTTGGGGCGTTTTGGGAAAATTGTGAAGGATTTTCCAAACCGGGCAAAATTTGAAAAAAACGACAGGTCCGGTAGTGTCGAAAAAGTCAAAAATTGGGATTTTCCCAAATTTTTGCTAAAAGGGGCCAGGGGGCGGGCTGATTGAAAAACGAGCAAAATCAAGCACAGTTGGGGCGTTTTGTGAAAATTGTGAAGGATTTTCCAAACCGGGCAAAATTTGAAAAAAAAGACAGGGCCGGTAGTGTCGAAAAAGTCAAAAATGGGGATTTTCCCAAACCTTGCTAAAAGGTGCCAGGGGGCAGACAGAGTCAGAAAGGAGCAAAATCAAGCACAGTTGGGGCGTTTTGGGAAAATTGTGAAGGATTTTCCAACGTGGGCAAAAATTTTAAAAAACGACAGGGCCGGTAGTGTCGAAAAAGTCAAAAATGGGGATTTTCCCAAACCTTGCTAAAAGGGGCCAGGGGTGCGGACTGAGTCAGAAAGGAGCAAAATCAAGCACAGTTGGGGCGTTTTGGGAAAATTGTGAAGGATTTTCCAAACCGGGCATAAATTGAAAAAAAAGACAGGGCCGGTAGTGTCGAAAAAGTCAAAAATGGGGATTTTCCCAAACCTTGCTAAAAGGGGCCAGGGGGGCGGACTGAGTCAGAAAGGAGCAAAATCAAGCACAGTTGGGGCGTTTTGGGAAAATTGTGAAGGATTTTCCAAACCGGGCAAAATTTGAAAAAAACGACAGGTCCGGTAGTGTCGAAAAAGTCAAAAATTGGGATTTTCCCAAATTGTTGCTAAAAGGGGCCAGGGGGCGGGCTGATTGATAAACGAGCAAAATCAAGCACAGTTGGGGCGTTTTGTGAAAATTGTGAAGGATTTTCCAAACCGGGCAAAATTTGAAAAAAAGACAGGGCCGGTAGTGTCGAAAAAGTCAAAAATGGGGATTTTCCCAAACCTTGCTAAAAGGTGCCAGGGGGCAGACAGAGTCAGAAAGGAGCAAAATCAAGCACAGTTGGGGCGTTTTGGGAAAATTGTGAAGGATTTTCCAACGTGGGCAAAAATTGAAAAAAACGACAGGGCCGGTAGTGTCGAAAAAGTCAAAAATGGGGATTTTCACTAAATTTGCTTAAAGAGGCCAGAGGGGGTGGCTGAGTGAAAAAACGAGCAAAATCAAGCACAGTTGGGGCGTTTTGTGAAAATTGTGAAGGATTTTCCATAGTGGGCAAAAATTGAAAAAAGCGACAGGGCCGGTAGTGTCGAAAAAGTCAAAAATGGGTATTTTCCCAAACCTTGCTAAAAGGGCCCAGGGGGGCGGGCTGAGTCAGAAAGGAGCAAAATCAAGCACAGTTGGGGCGTTGTTTCAAAATTGTGAAGGATTTTCCAAAGTGGGCAAAATTTGATAAAAAACGACAGTGCCGGTAGTGTCAAAAAAGTCAAAAATGGGGATTTTCCCAAACTTTGCTTAAAGAGGCCATAGGGGGCGGCTGAGTGAAAAACGAGCAAAATCAAGCACAGTTGGAGCGTTTTGTGAAAATTGTGAAGGATTTTCCAACGTGTGCAATAATTGAAAAAAATGACAGGGCCGGTAGTGTCGAAAAAGTCAAAAATGGGGATTTTCCCAAACCTTGCTAAAAGGGGCCAGGGGTGCGGACTGAGTCAGAAAGGAGCAAAATCAAGCACAGTTGGGGCGTTTTGGGAAAATTGTGAAGGATTTTCCAAACCGGGCAAAATTTGAAAAAAACGACAGGTCCGGTAGTGTCGAAAAAGTCAAAAATTGGGATTTTCCAAAATTTTTGCTAAAAGGGGCCAGGGGGCGGGCTGATTGAAAAACGAGCAAAATCAAGCACAGTTGGGGCGTTTTGTGAAAATTGTGAAGGATTTTCCAAACCGGGCAAAATTTGAAAAAAAAGACAGGGCCGGTAGTGTCGAAAAAGTCAAAAATGGGGATTTTCCCAAACCTTGCTAAAAGGTGCCAGGGGGCAGACAGAGTCAGAAAGGAGCAAAATCAAGCACAGTTGGGGCGTTTTGGGAAAATTGTGAAGGATTTTCCAACGTGGGCAAAAATTGAAAAAAACGACAGGGCCGGTAGTGTCGAAAAAGTCAAAAATGGGGATTTTCCAAAACCTTGCTAAAAGGGGCCTGGGGGGCGGACTAAGTAAGAAAGGAGCAAAATCAAGCACAGTTGGGGCGTTGTGTGAAAATTGTGAAGGATTTTCCAAAGTGGGCAAAAATTTTAAGAAACGACAGGGCCGGTAGTGTCGAAAAAGTCAAAAATGGGGATTTTCCCAAACCTTGCTAAAAGGTGCCAGGGGTGCGGACTGAGTCAGAAAGGAGCAAAATCAAGCACAGTTGGGGCGTTTTGGGAAAATTGTGAAGGATTTTCCAAACCGGGCATAAATTGAAAAAAAAGACAGGGCCGGTAGTGTCGAAAAAGTCAAAAATGGGGATTTTCCCAAACCTTGCTAAAAGGGGCCAGGGGGGCGGACTGAGTCAGAAAGGAGCAAAATCAAGCACAGTTGGGGCGTTTTGGGAAAATTGTGAAGGATTTTCCAAACCGGGCAAAATTTGAAAAAAACGACAGGTCCGGTAGTGTCGAAAAAGTCAAAAATTGGGATTTTCCCAAATTTTTGCTAAAAGGGGCCAGGGGGCGGGCTGATTGATAAACGAGCAAAATCAAGCACAGTTGGGACGTTTTGTGAAAATTGTGAAGGATTTTCCAAACCGGGCAAAATTTGAAAAAAAGACAGGGCCGGTAGTGTCGAAAAAGTCAAAAATGGGGATTTTCCCAAACCTTGCTAAAAGGTGCCAGGGGGCAGACAGAGTCAGAAAGGAGCAAAATCAAGCACAGTTGGGGCGTTTTGGGAAAATTGTGAAGGATTTTCCAACGTGGGCAAAAATTGAAAAAAACGACAGGGCCGGTAGTGTCGAAAAAGTCAAAAATGGGGATTTTCCAAAACCTTGCTAAAAGGGGCCTGGGGGCGGACTAAGTAAGAAAGGAGCAAAATCAAGCACAGTTGGGGCGTTGTGTGAAAATTGTGAAGGATTTTCCAAAGTGGGCAAAAATTTCAAAAAACGACAGGGCCGGTAGTGTCGAAAAAGTCAAAAATGGGGATTTTCCCAAACCTTGCTAAAAGGGGCCAGGGGTGCGGACTGAGTCAGAAAGGAGCAAAATCAAGCACAGTTGGGGCGTTTTGGGAAAATTGTGAAGGATTTTACAAACCGGGCATAAATTGAAAAAAAAGACAGGGCCGGTAGTGTCGAAAAAGTCAAAAATGGGGATTTTCCCAAACCTTGCTAAAAGGGGCCAGGGGGGCGGACTGAGTCAGAAAGGAGCAAAATCAAGCACAGTTGGGGCGTTTTGGGAAAATTGTGAAGGATTTTCCAAACCGGGCAAAATTTGAAAAAAAAACGACAGGTCCGGTAGTGTCGAAAAAGTCAAAAATTGGGATTTTCCCAAATTTTTGCTAAAAGGGGCCAGGGGCGGGCTGATTGATAAACGAGCAAAATCAAGCACAGTTGGGGCGTTTTGGGAAAATTGTGAAGGATTTTCCAAACCGGGCAAAATTTGAAAAAAACGACAGGTCCGGTAGTGTCGAAAAAGTCAAAAATTGGGATTTTCCCAAATTTTTGCTAAAAGGGGCCAGGGGCGGGCTGATTGATAAACGAGCAAAATCAAGCACAGTTGGGGCGTTTTGGGAAAATTGTGAAGGATTTTCCAAACCGGGCAAAATTTGAAAAAAACGACAGGTCCGGTAGTGTCGAAAAAGTCAAAAATTGGGATTTTCCCAAATTTTTGCTAAAAGGGGCCAGGGGCGGGCTGATTGATAAACGAGCAAAATCAAGCACAGTTGGGGCGTTTTGTGAAAATTGTGAAGGATTTTCCAAACCGGGCAAAATTTGAAAAAAAAGACAGGGCCGGTAGTGTCGAAAAAGTCAAAAATGGGGATTTTCCCAAACCTTGCTAAAAGGGGCCAGGGGGGCGGACTGAGTCAGAAAGGAGCAAAATCAAGCACAGTTGGGGCGTTTTGTGAAAATTGTGAAGGATTTTCCAAAGTGGGCAAAAATTGAAAAAAACGACAGGGGCGGTAGTGTCGAAAAAGTCAAAAATGGGGATTTTCACAAACCTTGCTAAAAGGTGCCAGGGGGTGGACTGAGTCAGAAAGGAGCTAAATCAAGCACAGTTGGGGCGTTTTGAGAAAATTGTGAAGGATTTTCCAAAGTGGGCAAAGTTTGAAAAAAAAGACAGGTCCGGTAGTGTCGAAAAAGTCAAAAATTGGGATTTTCCCAAACCTTGCTAAAACGGGCCAGGGGGGCGGGCTGAGTGAGAAAGGAGCAAAATCAAGCACAGTTGGGGCGTTGTGTGAAAATTGTGAAGGATTTTCCAAACCGGGCAAAATTTGAAAAAAAAGACAGGGCCGGTAGTGTCGAAAAAGTCAAAAATGGGGATTTTCACAAAATTTGCTTAAAGAGGCCAGAGGGGGGGGCTGAGTGACAAACGAGCAAAATCAAGCACAGTTGGGGCGTTTTGTGAAAATTGTGAAGGATTTTCCATAGTGGGCAAAAATTGAAAAAAACGACAGGGCCGGTAGTGTCGAAAAAGTCAAAAATGGGGATTTTCACTAAATTTGCTTAAAGAGGCCAGAGGGGGGGGCTGAGTGAAAAAACGAGCAAAATCAAGCACAGTTGGGGCGTTTTGTGAAAATTGTGAAGGATTTTCCATAGTGGGCAAAAATTGAAAAAAGCGACAGGGCCGGTAGTGTCGAAAAAGTCAAAAATGGGTATTTTCCCAAACCTTGCTAAAAGGGCCCAGGGGGGCGGGCTGAGTCAGAAAGGAGCAAAATCAAGCACAGTTGGGGCGTTGTTTCAAAATTGTGAAGGATTTTCCAAAGTGGGCAAAAATTGAAAAAAACGACAGGGCCGGTAGTGTCGAAAAAGTCAAAAATGCGGATTTTCACAAACCTTGCTAAAAGGTGCCAGGGGGGCGGGCTGAGTCAGAAAAGAGCAAAATCAAGCACAGTTGGGGCGTTGTGTGAAAATTGTGAAGGATTTTCCAAAGTGGGCAAAAATTGAAAAAAACGACAGCTCCGGTAGTGTCGAAAAAGTCAAAAATGGGGATTTTCCCAAACCTTGCTAAAAGGGGCCAGGGGGGCGGGCTGATTGAAAAACGAGCAAAATCAAGCACAGTTGGGGCGTTTTGTGAAAATTGTGAAGGATTTTCCAAACCGGGCAAAATTTGAAAAAAAGACAGGGCCGGTAGTGTCGAAAAAGTCAAAAATGGGGATTTTCCCAAACCTTGCTAAAAGGTGCCAGGGGGCGGACTGAGTCAGAAAGGAGCAAAATCAAGCACAGTTGGGGCGTTTTGGGAAAATTGTGAAGGATTTTCCAACGTGGGCAAAAATTGAAAAAAACGACAGGGCCGGTAGTGTCGAAAAAGTCAAAAATGCGGATTTTCCCAAACCTTGCTAAAAGGGGCCAGGGGGGCGGACTGAGTCAGAAATGAGCAAAATCAAGCACAGTTGGGGCGTTTTGAGAAAATTGTGAAGGATTTTCCAAACCGGGCAAAATTTGAAAAAAACGACAGGGCCGGTAGTGTCGAAAAAGTCAAAAATGCGGATTTTCCCAAATCCTTGCTAAAAGGGGCCAGGGGGGCGGGCTGAGTGAGAAAGGAGCAAAATCAAGCACAGTTGGGGCGTTGTGTGAAAATTGTGAAGGATTTTCCAAAGTGGGCAAAATTTGAAAAAAAAGACAGGGCCGGTATTATCGAAAAAGTCAAAAATTGCGATTTTCACAAAATTTGCTTAAAGAGGCCAGAGGGGGGGGCTGAGTGAAAAACGAGCAAAATCAAGCACAGTTGGGGCGTTTTGTGAAAATTGTGAAGGATTTTCCATAGTGGGCAAAAATTGAAAAAAACGACAGGGCCGGTAGTGTCGAAAAAGTCAAAAATGGGGATTTTCCCAAACCTTGCTAAAAGGGGCCAGGGGTGCGGACTGAGTCAGAAAGGAGCAAAATCAAGCACAGTTGGGGCGTTTTGGGAAAATTGTGAAGGATTTTCCAAACCGGGCATGAATTGAAAAAAAAGACAGGGCCGGTAGTGTCGAAAAAGTCAAAAATGGGGATTTTCCCAAACCTTGCTAAAAGGGGCCAGGGGTGCGGACTGAGTCAGAAAGGAGCAAAATCAAGCACAGTTGGGGCGTTTTGGGAAAATTGTGAAGGATTTTCCAAACCGGGCATGAATTGAAAAAAAAGACAGGGCCGGTAGTGTCGAAAAAGTCAAAAATGGGGATTTTCCCAAACCTTGCTAAAAGGGGCCAGGGGGGCGGACTGAGTCAGAAAGGAGCAAAATCAAGCACAGTTGGGGCGTTTTGGGAAAATTGTGAAGGATTTTCCAAACCGGGCAAAATTTGAAAAAAACGACAGGGCCGGTAGTGTCGAAAAAGTCAAAAATGGGGATTTTCCAAAACCTTGCTAAAAGGGGCCAGGGGGGCGGACTAAGTAAGAAAGGAGCAAAATCAAGCACAGTTGGGGCGTTTTGAGAAAATTGTGAAGGATTTTCCAAAGTGGGCAAAATTTGAAAAAAAAGACAGGGCCGGTATTATCGAAAAAGTCAAAAATTGCGATTTTCACAAAATTTGCTTAAAGAGGCCAGAAGGGGGGGCTGAGTGAAAAACGAGCAAAATCAAGCACAGTTGGGGCGTTTTGTGAAAATTGTGAAGGATTTTCCATAGTGGGCATGAATTGAAAAAAAAGACAGGGCCGGTAGTGTCGAAAAAGTCAAAAATGGGGATTTTCCCAAACCTTGCTAAAAGGTGCCAGGGGGCGGACTGAGTCAGAAAGGAGCAAAATCAAGCACAGTTGGGGCGTTTTGGGAAAATTGTGAAGGATTTTCCAAAGTGGGCAAAATTTGAAAAAAAAGACAGGGCCGGTATTATCGAAAAAGTCAAAAATTGCGATTTTCACAAAATTTGCTTAAAGAGGCCAGAGGGGGGGGCTGAGTGAAAAACGAGCAAAATCAAGCACAGTTGGGGCGTTTTGTGAAAATTGTGAAGGATTTTCCATAGTGGGCATGAATTGAAAAAAAAGACAGGGCCGGTAGTGTCGAAAAAGTCAAAAATGGGGATTTTCCCAAACCTTGCTAAAAGGTGCCAGGGGGCGGACTGAGTCAGAAAGGAGCAAAATCAAGCACAGTTGGGGCGTTTTGGGAAAATTGTGAAGGATTTTCCAACGTGGGCAAAAATTGAAAAAAACGACAGGGCCGGTAGTGTCGAAAAAGTCAAAAATGCGGATTTTCCCAAACCTTGCTAAAAGGGGCCAGGGGGGCGGACTGAGTCAGAAATGAGCAAAATCAAGCACAGTTGGGGCGTTTTGAGAAAATTGTGAAGGATTTTCCAAACCGGGCAAAATTTGAAAAAAACGACAGGGCCGGTAGTGTCGAAAAAGTAAAAAATGGGGATTTTCCCAAATCCTTGCTAAAAGGGGCCAGGGGGGCGGGCTGAGTGAGAAAGGAGCAAAATCAAGCACAGTTGGGGCGTTGTGTGAAAATTGTGAAGGATTTTCCAAAGTGGGCAAAATTTGAAAAAAAAGACAGGGCCGGTATTATCGAAAAAGTCAAAAATTGCGATTTTCACAAAATTTGCTTAAAGAGGCCAGAGGGGGGGGGCTGAGTGAAAAACGAGCAAAATCAAGCACAGTTGGGGCGTTTTGTGAAAATTGTGAAGGATTTTCCATAGTGGGCAAAAATTGAAAAAAACGACAGGGCCGGTAGTGTCGAAAAAGTCAAAAATGGGGATTTTCCCAAACCTTGCTAAAAGGGGCCAGGGGTGCGGACTGAGTCAGAAAGGAGCAAAATCAAGCACAGTTGGGGCGTTTTGGGAAAATTGTGAAGGATTTTCCAAACCGGGCATGAATTGAAAAAAAAGACAGGGCCGGTAGTGTCGAAAAAGTCAAAAATGGGGATTTTCCCAAACCTTGCTAAAAGGGGCCAGGGGTGCGGACTGAGTCAGAAAGGAGCAAAATCAAGCACAGTTGGGGCGTTTTGGGAAAATTGTGAAGGATTTTCCAAACCGGGCATGAATTGAAAAAAAAGACAGGGCCGGTAGTGTCGAAAAAGTCAAAAATGGGGATTTTCCCAAACCTTGCTAAAAGGGGCCAGGGGGGCGGACTGAGTCAGAAAGGAGCAAAATCAAGCACAGTTGGGGCGTTTTGGGAAAATTGTGAAGGATTTTCCAAACCGGGCAAAATTTGAAAAAAACGACAGGTCCGGTAGTGTCGAAAAAGTCAAAAATGGGGATTTTCCCAAATTTTTGCTAAAAGGGGCCAGGGGGCGGGCTGATTGAAAAACGAGCAAAATCAAGCACAGTTGGGGCGTTTTGTGAAAATTGTGAAGGATTTTCCAAACCGGGCAAAATTTGAAAAAAAAGACAGGGCCGGTAGTGTCGAAAAAGTCAAAAATGGGGATTTTCCCAAACCTTGCTAAAAGGTGCCAGGGGGCAGACAGAGTCAGAAAGGAGCAAAATCAAGCACAGTTGGGGCGTTTTGGGAAAATTGTGAAGGATTTTCCAACGTGGGCAAAAATTGAAAAAAACGACAGGGCCGGTAGTGTCGAAAAAGTCAAAAATGGGGATTTTCCAAAACCTTGCTAAAAGGGGCCTGGGGGGCGGACTGAGTCAGAAAGGAGCAAAATCAAGCACAGTTGGGGCGTTTTGGGAAAATTGTGAAGGATTTTCCAAACCGGGCAAAATTTGAAAAAAACGACAGGTCCGGTAGTGTCGAAAAAGTCAAAAATGGGGATTTTCCCAAATTTTTACTAAAAGGGGCCAGGGGGCGGGCTGATTGAAAAATGAGCAAAATCAAGCACAGTTGGGGCGTTTTGTGAAAATTGTGAAGGATTTTCCAAACCGGGCAAAATTTGAAAAAAAGACAGGGCCGGTAGTGTCGAAAAAGTCAAAAATGGGGATTTTCCCAAACCTTGCTAAAAGGTGCCAGGGGGCGGACTGAGTCAGAAAGGAGCAAAATCAAGCACAGTTGGGGCGTTTTGGGAAAATTGTGAAGGATTTTCCAACGTGGGCAAAAATTGAAAAAAACGACAGGGCCGGTAGTGTCGAAAAAGTCAAAAATGCGGATTTTCCCAAACCTTGCTAAAAGGGGCCTGGGGGGCGGACTGAGTCAGAAATGAGCAAAATCAAGCACAGTTGGGGCGTTTTGAGAAAATTGTGAAGGATTTTCCAAACCGGGCAAAATTTGAAAAAAACGACAGGGCCGGTAGTGTCGAAAAAGTCAAAAATGGGGATTTTCCCAAATCCTTGCTAAAAGGGGCCAGGGGGGCGGGCTGAGTGAGAAAGGAGCAAAATCAAGCACAGTTGGTGCGTTGTGTGAAAATTGTGAAGGATTTTCCAAAGTGGGCAAAATTTGAAAAAAAAGACAGGGCCGGTATTATCGAAAAAGTCAAAAATTGCGATTTTCACAAAATTTGCTTAAAGAGGCCAGAGGGGGGGGCTGAGTGAAAAACGAGCAAAATCAAGCACAGTTGGGGCGTTTTGTGAAAATTGTGAAGGATTTTCCATAGTGGGCAAAAATTGAAAAAAACGACAGGGCCGGTAGTGTCGAAAAAGTCAAAAATGGGGATTTTCCCAAACCTTGCTAAAAGGGGCCAGGGGTGCGGACTGAGTCAGAAAGGAGCAAAATCAAGCACAGTTGGGGCGTTTTGGGAAAATTGTGAAGGATTTTCCAAACCGGGCATGAATTGAAAAAAAAGACAGGGCCGGTAGTGTCGAAAAAGTCAAAAATGGGGATTTTCCCAAACCTTGCTAAAAGGGGCCAGGGGTGCGGACTGAGTCAGAAAGGAGCAAAATCAAGCACAGTTGGGGCGTTTTGGGAAAATTGTGAAGGATTTTCCAAACCGGGCATGAATTGAAAAAAAAGACAGGGCCGGTAGTGTCGAAAAAGTCAAAAATGCGGATTTTCCCAAACCTTGCTAAAAGGGGCCAGGGGGGCGGACTGAGTCAGAAATGAGCAAAATCAAGCACAGTTGGGGCGTTTTGGGAAAATTGTGAAGGATTTTCCAAACCGGGCAAAATTTGAAAAAAACGACAGGTCCGGTAGTGTCGAAAAAGTCAAAAATTGGGATTTTCCCAAATTTTTGCTAAAAGGGGCCAGGGGGCGGGCTGATTGAAAAACGAGCAAAATCAAGCACAGTTGGGGCGTTTTGTGAAAATTGTGAAGGATTTTCCAAACCGGGCAAAATTTGAAAAAAAAGACAGGGCCGGTAGTGTCGAAAAAGTCAAAAATGGGGATTTTCCCAAACCTTGCTAAAAGGTGCCAGGGGGCAGACAGAGTCAGAAAGGAGCAAAATCAAGCACAGTTGGGGCGTTTTGGGAAAATTGTGAAGGATTTTCCAACGTGGGCAAAAATTGAAAAAAACGACAGGGCCGGTAGTGTCGAAAAAGTCAAAAATGGGGATTTTCCAAAACCTTGCTAAAAGGGGCCTGGGGGGCGGACTGAGTCAGAAAGGAGCAAAATCAAGCACAGTTGGGGCGTTTTGGGAAAATTGTGAAGGATTTTCCAAACCGGGCATGAATTGAAAAAAAAGACAGGGCCGGTAGTGTCGAAAAAGTCAAAAATGGGGATTTTCCCAAACCTTGCTAAAAGGGGCCAGGGGGGCGGACTGAGTCAGAAAGGAGCAAAATCAAGCACAGTTGGGGCGTTTTGGGAAAATTGTGAAGGATTTTCCAAACCGGGCAAAATTTGAAAAAAACGACAGGGCCGGTAGTGTCGAAAAAGTCAAAAATGGGGATTTTCCAAAACCTTGCTAAAAGGGGCCAGGGGGGCGGACTAAGTAAGAAAGGAGCAAAATCAAGCACAGTTGGGGCGTTTTGGGAAAATTGTGAAGGATTTTCCAAACCGGGTAAAATTTGAAAAAAAAGACAGGGCCGGTAGTGTCGAAAAAGTCAAAAATGGGGATTTTCCCAAACCTTGCTAAAAGGGGCCAGGGGGGCGGACTGAGTCAGAAAGGAGCAAAATCAAGCACAGTTGGGGCGTTTTGGGAAAATTGTGAAGGATTTTCCAAACCAGGCAAAATTTGAAAAAAACGTCAGGGCCGGTAGTGTCGAAAAAGTCAAAAATGCGGATTTTCCCAAACCTTGCTAAAAGGGGCCAGGGGGGCGGACTGAGTCAGAAATGAGCAAAATCAAGCACAGTTGGGGCGTTTTGGGAAAATTGTGAAGGATTTTCCAAACCGGGCAAAATTTGAAAAAAACGACAGGTCCGGTAGTGTCGAAAAAGTCAAAAATGGGGATTTTCCAAAACCTTGCTAAAAGGGGCCAGGGGGGCGGACTGAGTCAGAAAGGAGCAAAATCAAGCATAGTTGGGGCGTTGTTTGAAAATTGTGAAGGATTTTCCAAAATGGGCAAAAATTGAAAAAAACGACAGGTCCGGTAGTGTCGAAAAAGTCAAAAATGGGGATTTTCACTAAATTTGCTTAAAGAGGCCAGAGGGGGGGGCTGAGTGAAAAAACGAGCAAAATCAAGCACAGTTGGGGCGTTTTGTGAAAATTGTGAAGGATTTTCCATAGTGGGCAAAAATTGAAAAAAGCGACAGGGCCGGTAGTGTCGAAAAAGTCAAAAATGGGTATTTTCCCAAACCTTGCTAAAAGGGCCCAGGGGGGCGGGCTGAGTCAGAAAGGAGCAAAATCAAGCACAGTTGGGGCGTTGTTTCAAAATTGTGAAGGATTTTCCAAAGTGGGCAAAATTTGATAAAAAACGACAGTGCCGGTAGTGTCAAAAAAGTCAAAAATGGGGATTTTCCCAAACTTTGCTTAAAGAGGCCATAGGGGGCGGCTGAGTGAAAAACGAGCAAAATCAAGCACAGTTGGAGCGTTTTGTGAAAATTGTGAAGGATTTTCCAACGTGTGCAATAATTGAAAAAAATGACAGGGCCGGTAGTGTCGAAAAAGTCAAAAATGGGGATTTTCCCAAACCTTGCTAAAAGGGGCCAGGGGTGCGGACTGAGTCAGAAAGGAGCAAAATCAAGCACAGTTGGGGCGTTTTGGGAAAATTGTGAAGGATTTTCCAAACCGGGCAAAATTTGAAAAAAACGACAGGTCCGGTAGTGTCGAAAAAGTCAAAAATTGGGATTTTCCCAAATTTTTGCTAAAAGGGGCCAGGGGGCGGGCTGATTGAAAAACGAGCAAAATCAAGCACAGTTGGGGCGTTTTGTGAAAATTGTGAAGGATTTTCCAAACCGGGCAAAATTTGAAAAAAAAGACAGGGCCGGTAGTGTCGAAAAAGTCAAAAATGGGGATTTTCCCAAACCTTGCTAAAAGGTGCCAGGGGGCAGACAGAGTCAGAAAGGAGCAAAATCAAGCACAGTTGGGGCGTTTTGGGAAAATTGTGAAGGATTTTCCAACGTGGGCAAAAATTGAAAAAAACGACAGGGCCGGTAGTGTCGAAAAAGTCAAAAATGGGGATTTTCCAAAACCTTGCTAAAAGGGGCCTGGGGGGCGGACTGAGTCAGAAAGGAGCAAAATCAAGCACAGTTGGGGCGTTTTGGGAAAATTGTGAAGGATTTTCCAAACCGGGCAAAATTTGAAAAAAACGACAGGTCCGGTAGTGTCGAAAAAGTCAAAAATGGGGATTTTCCCAAATTTTTACTAAAAGGGGCCAGGGGGCGGGCTGATTGAAAAATGAGCAAAATCAAGCACAGTTGGGGCGTTTTGTGAAAATTGTGAAGGATTTTCCAAACCGGGCAAAATTTGAAAAAAAGACAGGGCCGGTAGTGTCGAAAAAGTCAAAAATGGGGATTTTCCCAAACCTTGCTAAAAGGTGCCAGGGGGCGGACTGAGTCAGAAAGGAGCAAAATCAAGCACAGTTGGGGCGTTTTGGGAAAATTGTGAAGGATTTTCCAACGTGGGCAAAAATTGAAAAAAACGACAGGGCCGGTAGTGTCGAAAAAGTCAAAAATGCGGATTTTCCCAAACCTTGCTAAAAGGGGCCAGGGGGGCGGACTGAGTCAGAAATGAGCAAAATCAAGCACAGTTGGGGCGTTTTGAGAAAATTGTGAAGGATTTTCCAAAGTGGGCAAAATTTGAAAAAAAAGACAGGGCCGGTATTATCGAAAAAGTCAAAAATTGCGATTTTCACAAAATTTGCTTAAAGAGGCCAGAGGGGGGGGCTGAGTGAAAAACGAGCAAAATCAAGCACAGTTGGGGCGTTTTGTGAAAATTGTGAAGGATTTTCCATAGTGGGCATGAATTGAAAAAAAGACAGGGCCGGTAGTGTCGAAAAAGTCAAAAATGGTGATTTTCCCAAACCTTGCTAAAAGGTGCCAGGGGGCGGACTGAGTCAGAAAGGAGCAAAATCAAGCACAGTTGGGGCGTTTTGGGAAAATTGTGAAGGATTTTCCAACGTGGGCAAAAATTGAAAAAAACGACAGGGCCGGTAGTGTCGAAAAAGTCAAAAATGCGGATTTTCCCAAACCTTGCTAAAAGGGGCCAGGGGGGCGGACTGAGTCAGAAATGAGCAAAATCAAGCACAGTTGGGGCGTTTTGAGAAAATTGTGAAGGATTTTCCAAACCGGGCAAAATTTGAAAAAAACGACAGGGCCGGTAGTGTCGAAAAAGTCAAAAATGGGGATTTTCCCAATTCCTTGCTAAAAGGGGCCAGGGGGGCGGGCTGAGTGAGAAAGGAGCAAAATCAAGCACAGTTGGTGCGTTGTGTGAAAATTGTGAAGGATTTTCCAAAGTGGGAAAATTTGAAAAAAAAGACAGGGCCGGTATTATCGAAAAAGTCAAAAATTGCGATTTTCACAAAATTTGCTTAAAGAGGCCAGAGGGGGGGGCTGAGTGAAAAACGAGCAAAATCAAGCACAGTTGGGGCGTTTTGTGAAAATTGTGAAGGATTTTCCATAGTGGGCAAAAATTGAAAAAAACGACAGGGCCGGTAGTGTCGAAAAAGTCAAAAATGGGGATTTTCCCAAACCTTGCTAAAAGGGGCCAGGGGTGCGGACTGAGTCAGAAAGGAGCAAAATCAAGCACAGTTGGGGCGTTTTGGGAAAATTGTGAAGGATTTTCCAAACCGGGCATGAATTGAAAAAAAAGACAGGGCCGGTAGTGTCGAAAAAGTCAAAAATGGGGATTTTCCCAAACCTTGCTAAAAGGGGCCAGGGGTGCGGACTGAGTCAGAAAGGAGCAAAATCAAGCACAGTTGGGGCGTTTTGGGAAAATTGTGAAGGATTTTCCAAACCGGGCAAAATTTGAAAAAAAAGACAGGGCCGGTAGTGTCGAAAAAGTCAAAAATGCGGATTTTCCCAAACCTTGCTAAAAGGGGCCAGGGGGGCGGACTGAGTCAGAAATGAGCAAAATCAAGCACAGTTGGGGCGTTTTGGGAAAATTGTGAAGGATTTTCCAAACCGGGCAAAATTAGAAAAAAACGACAGGTCCGGTAGTGTCGAAAAAGTCAAAAATTGGGATTTTCCCAAATTTTTGCTAAAAGGGGCCAGGGGGCGGGCTGATTGAAAAACGAGCAAAATCAAGCACAGTTGGGGCGTTTTGTGAAAATTGTGAAGGATTTTCCAAACCGGGCAAAATTTGAAAAAAAAGACAGGGCCGGTAGTGTCGAAAAAGTCAAAAATGGGGATTTTCCCAAACCTTGCTAAAAGGTGCCAGGGGGCAGACAGAGTCAGAAAGGAGCAAAATCAAGCACAGTTGGGGCGTTTTGGGAAAATTGTGAAGGATTTTCCAACGTGGGCAAAAATTGAAAAAAACGACAGGGCCGGTAGTGTCGAAAAAGTCAAAAATGGGGATTTTCCAAAACCTTGCTAAAAGGGGCCTGGGGGGCGGACTGAGTCAGAAAGGAGCAAAATCAAGCACAGTTGGGGCGTTTTGGGAAAATTGTGAAGGATTTTCCAAACCGGGCATGAATTGAAAAAAAAGACAGGGCCGGTAGTGTCGAAAAAGTCAAAAATGGGGATTTTCCCAAACCTTGCTAAAAGGGGCCAGGGGGGCGGACTGAGTCAGAAAGGAGCAAAATCAAGCACAGTTGGGGCGTTTTGGGAAAATTGTGAAGGATTTTCCAAACCGGGCAAAATTTGAAAAAAACGACAGGGCCGGTAGTGTCGAAAAAGTCAAAAATGGGGATTTTCCAAAACCTTGCTAAAAGGGGCCAGGGGGGCGGACTAAGTAAGAAAGGAGCAAAATCAAGCACAGTTGGGGCGTTTTGGGAAAATTGTGAAGGATTTTCCAAACCGGGTAAAATTTGAAAAAAAGACAGGGCCGGTAGTGTCGAAAAAGTCAAAAATGGGGATTTTCCCAAACCTTGCTAAAAGGGGCCAGGGGGGCGGACTGAGTCAGAAAGGAGCAAAATCAAGCACAGTTGGGGCGTTTTGGGAAAATTGTGAAGGATTTTCCAAACCAGGCAAAATTTGAAAAAAACGTCAGGGCCGGTAGTGTCGAAAAAGTCAAAAATGCGGATTTTCCCAAACCTTGCTAAAAGGGGCCAGGGGGGCGGACAGAGTCAGAAAGGAGCAAAATCAAGCACAGTTGGGGCGTTTTGGGAAAATTGTGAAGGATTTTCCAAACCGGGCATGAATTGAAAAAAAAGACAGGGCCGGTAGTGTCGAAAAAGTCAAAAATGGGGATTTTCCCAAACCTTGCTAAAAGGGGCCAGGGGGGCGGACTGAGTCAGAAAGGAGCAAAATCAAGCACAGTTGGGGCGTTTTGGGAAAATTGTGAAGGATTTTCCAAACCGGGCAAAATTTGAAAAAAACGACAGGGCCGGTAGTGTCGAAAAAGTCAAAAATGGGGATTTTCCAAAACCTTGCTAAAAGGGGCCAGGGGGGCGGACTAAGTAAGAAAGGAGCAAAATCAAGCACAGTTGGGGCGTTTTGGGAAAATTGTGAAGGATTTTCCAAACCAGGCAAAATTTGAAAAAAACGTCAGGGCCGGTAGTGTCGAAAAAGTCAAAAATGCGGATTTTCCCAAACCTTGCTAAAAGGGGCCAGGGGGGCGGACTGAGTCAGAAATGAGCAAAATCAAGCACAGTTGGGGCGTTTTGGGAAAATTGTGAAGGATTTTCCAAACCGGGCAAAATTTGAAAAAAACGACAGGTCCGGTAGTGTCGAAAAAGTCAAAAATGGGGATTTTCCAAAACCTTGCTAAAAGGGGCCAGGGGGGCGGACTGAGTCAGAAAGGAGCAAAATCAAGCATAGTTGGGGCGTTGTTTGAAAATTGTGAAGGATTTTCCAAAATGGGCAAAAATTGAAAAAAACGACAGGTCCGGTAGTGTCGAAAAAGTCAAAAATGGGGATTTTCACTAAATTTGCTTAAAGAGGCCAGAGGGGGGGGCTGAGTGAAAAAACGAGCAAAATCAAGCACAGTTGGGGCGTTTTGTGAAAATTGTGAAGGATTTTCCATAGTGGGCAAAAATTGAAAAAAGCGACAGGGCCGGTAGTGTCGAAAAAGTCAAAAATGGGTATTTTCCCAAACCTTGCTAAAAGGGCCCAGGGGGGCGGGCTGAGTCAGAAAGGAGCAAAATCAAGCACAGTTGGGGCGTTGTTTCAAAATTGTGAAGGATTTTCCAAAGTGGGCAAAATTTGATAAAAAACGACAGTGCCGGTACTGTCAAAAAAGTCAAAAATGGGGATTTTCCCAAACTTTGCTTAAAGAGGCCATAGGGGGCGGCTGAGTGAAAAACGAGCAAAATCAAGCACAGTTGGAGCGTTTTGTGAAAATTGTGAAGGATTTTCCAACGTGTGCAATAATTGAAAAAAATGACAGGGCCGGTAGTGTCGAAAAAGTCAAAAATGGGGATTTTCCCAAACCTTGCTAAAAGGGGCCAGGGGTGCGGACTGAGTCAGAAAGGAGCAAAATCAAGCACAGTTGGGGCGTTTTGGGAAAATTGTGAAGGATTTTCCAAACCGGGAAAAATTTGAAAAAAACGACAGGTCCGGTAGTGTCGAAAAAGTCAAAAATTGGGATTTTCCCAAATTTTTGCTAAAAGGGGCCAGGGGGCGGGCTGATTGAAAAACGAGCAAAATCAAGCACAGTTGGGGCGTTTTGTGAAAATTGTGAAGGATTTTCCAAACCGGGCAAAATTTGAAAAAAAAGACAGGGCCGGTAGTGTCGAAAAAGTCAAAAATGGGGATTTTCCCAAACCTTGCTAAAAGGTGCCAGGGGGCAGACAGAGTCAGAAAGGAGCAAAATCAAGCACAGTTGGGGCGTTTTGGGAAAATTGTGAAGGATTTTCCAACGTGGGCAAAAATTGAAAAAAACGACAGGGCCGGTAGTGTCGAAAAAGTCAAAAATGGGGATTTTCCAAAACCTTGCTAAAAGGGGCCTGGGGGGCGGACTGAGTCAGAAAGGAGCAAAATCAAGCACAGTTGGGGCGTTTTGGGAAAATTGTGAAGGATTTTCCAAACCGGGCAAAATTTGAAAAAAACGACAGGTCCGGTAGTGTCGAAAAAGTCAAAAATGGGGATTTTCCCAAATTTTTACTAAAAGGGGCCAGGGGGCGGGCTGATTGAAAAATGAGCAAAATCAAGCACAGTTGGGGCGTTTTGTGAAAATTGTGAAGGATTTTCCAAACCGGGCAAAATTTGAAAAAAAGACAGGGCCGGTAGTGTCGAAAAAGTCAAAAATGGGGATTTTCCCAAACCTTGCTAAAAGGGGCCAGGGGGCGGACTGAGTCAGAAAGGAGCAAAATCAAGCACAGTTGGGGCGTTTTGGGAAAATTGTGAAGGATTTTCCAAACCGGGCAAAATTTGAAAAAAACGACAGGTCCGGTAGTGTCGAAAAAGTCAAAAATGGGGATTTTCCAAAACCTTGCTAAAAGGGGCCAGGGGGGCGGACTGAGTCAGAAAGGAGCAAAATCAAGCATAGTTGGGGCGTTGTTTGAAAATTGTGAAGGATTTTCCAAAATGGGCAAAAATTGAAAAAAACGACAGGTCCGGTAGTGTCGAAAAAGTCAAAAATGGGGATTTTCACTAAATTTGCTTAAAGAGGCCAGAGGGGGGGGCTGAGTGAAAAAACGAGCAAAATCAAGCACAGTTGGGGCGTTTTGTGAAAATTGTGAAGGATTTTCCATAGTGGGCAAAAATTGAAAAAAGCGACAGGGCCGGTAGTGTCGAAAAAGTCAAAAATGGGTATTTTCCCAAACCTTGCTAAAAGGGCCCAGGGGGGCGGGCTGAGTCAGAAAGGAGCAAAATCAAGCACAGTTGGGGCGTTGTTTCAAAATTGTGAAGGATTTTCCAAAGTGGGCAAAATTTGATAAAAAACGACAGTGCCGGTACTGTCAAAAAAGTCAAAAATGGGGATTTTCCCAAACCTTGCTAAAAGGTGCCAGGGGGCAGACAGAGTCAGAAAGGAGCAAAATCAAGCACAGTTGGGGCGTTTTGGGAAAATTGTGAAGGATTTTCCAACGTGGGCAAAAATTGAAAAAAACGACAGGGCCGGTAGTGTCGAAAAAGTCAAAAATGGGGATTTTCCAAAACCTTGCTAAAAGGGGCCTGGGGGGCGGACTGAGTCAGAAAGGAGCAAAATCAAGCACAGTTGGGGCGTTTTGGGAAAATTGTGAAGGATTTTCCAAACCGGGCAAAATTTGAAAAAAACGACAGGTCCGGTAGTGTCGAAAAAGTCAAAAATGGGGATTTTCCCAAATTTTTACTAAAAGGGGCCAGGGGGCGGGCTGATTGAAAAATGAGCAAAATCAAGCACAGTTGGGGCGTTTTGTGAAAATTGTGAAGGATTTTCCAAACCGGGCAAAATTTGAAAAAAAGACAGGGCCGGTAGTGTCGAAAAAGTCAAAAATGGGGATTTTCCCAAACCTTGCTAAAAGGTGCCAGGGGGCGGACTGAGTCAGAAAGGAGCAAAATCAAGCACAGTTGGGGCGTTTTGGGAAAATTGTGAAGGATTTTCCAAACCGGGCAAAATTTGAAAAAAACGACAGGTCCGGTAGTGTCGAAAAAGTCAAAAATGGGGATTTTCCAAAACCTTGCTAAAAGGGGCCAGGGGGGCGGACTGAGTCAGAAAGGAGCAAAATCAAGCATAGTTGGGGCGTTGTTTGAAAATTGTGAAGGATTTTCCAAAATGGGCAAAAATTGAAAAAAACGACAGGTCCGGTAGTGTCGAAAAAGTCAAAAATGGGGATTTTCACTAAATTTGCTTAAAGAGGCCAGAGGGGGGGGCTGAGTGAAAAAACGAGCAAAATCAAGCACAGTTGGGGCGTTTTGTGAAAATTGTGAAGGATTTTCCATAGTGGGCAAAAATTGAAAAAAGCGACAGGGCCGGTAGTGTCGAAAAAGTCAAAAATGGGTATTTTCCCAAACCTTGCTAAAAGGGCCCAGGGGGGCGGGCTGAGTCAGAAAGGAGCAAAATCAAGCACAGTTGGGGCGTTGTTTCAAAATTGTGAAGGATTTTCCAAAGTGGGCAAAATTTGATAAAAAACGACAGTGCCGGTACTGTCAAAAAAGTCAAAAATGGGGATTTTCCCAAACTTTGCTTAAAGAGGCCATAGGGGGCGGCTGAGTGAAAAACGAGCAAAATCAAGCACAGTTGGAGCGTTTTGTGAAAATTGTGAAGGATTTTCCAACGTGTGCAATAATTGAAAAAAATGACAGGGCCGGTAGTGTCGAAAAAGTCAAAAATGGGGATTTTCCCAAACCTTGCTAAAAGGGGCCAGGGGTGCGGACTGAGTCAGAAAGGAGCAAAATCAAGCACAGTTGGGGCGTTTTGGGAAAATTGTGAAGGATTTTCCAAACCGGGCAAAATTTGAAAAAAACGACAGGTCCGGTAGTGTCGAAAAAGTCAAAAATTGGGATTTTCCCAAATTTTTGCTAAAAGGGGCCAGGGGGCGGGCTGATTGAAAAACGAGCAAAATCAAGCACAGTTGGGGCGTTTTGTGAAAATTGTGAAGGATTTTCCAAACCGGGCAAAATTTGAAAAAAAAGACAGGGCCGGTAGTGTCGAAAAAGTCAAAAATGGGGATTTTCCCAAACCTTGCTAAAAGGTGCCAGGGGGCAAACAGAGTCAGAAAGGAGCAAAATCAAGCACAGTTGGGGCGTTTTGGGAAAATTGTGAAGGATTTTCCAACGTGGGCAAAAATTGAAAAAAACGACAGGGCCGGTAGTGTCGAAAAAGTCAAAAATGGGGATTTTCCAAAACCTTGCTAAAAGGGGCCTGGGGGGCGGACTGAGTCAGAAAGGAGCAAAATCAAGCACAGTTGGGGCGTTTTGGGAAAATTGTGAAGGATTTTCCAAACCGGGCAAAATTTGAAAAAAACGACAGGTCCGGTAGTGTCGAAAAAGTCAAAAATGGGGATTTTCCCAAATTTTTACTAAAAGGGGCCAGGGGGCGGGCTGATTGAAAAATGAGCAAAATCAAGCACAGTTGGGGCGTTTTGTGAAAATTGTGAAGGATTTTCCAAACCGGGCAAAATTTGAAAAAAAGACAGGGCCGGTAGTGTCGAAAAAGTCAAAAATGGGGATTTTCCCAAACCTTGCTAAAAGGTGCCAGGGGGCGGACTGAGTCAGAAAGGAGCAAAATCAAGCACAGTTGGGGCGTTTTGGGAAAATTGTGAAGGATTTTCCAACGTGGGCAAAAATTGAAAAAAACGACAGGGCCGGTAGTGTCGAAAAAGTCAAAAATGCGGATTTTCCCAAACCTTGCTAAAAGGGGCCAGGGGGGCGGACTGAGTCAGAAATGAGCAAAATCAAGCACAGTTGGGGCGTTTTGAGAAAATTGTGAAGGATTTTCCAAAGTGGGCAAAATTTGAAAAAAAAGACAGGGCCGGTATTATCGAAAAAGTCAAAAATTGCGATTTTCACAAAATTTGCTTAAAGAGGCCAGAGGGGGGGGCTGAGTGAAAAACGAGCAAAATCAAGCACAGTTGGGGCGTTTTGTGAAAATTGTGAAGGATTTTCCATAGTGGGCATGAATTGAAAAAAAGACAGGGCCGGTAGTGTCGAAAAAGTCAAAAATGGTGATTTTCCCAAACCTTGCTAAAAGGTGCCAGGGGGCGGACTGAGTCAGAAAGGAGCAAAATCAAGCACAGTTGGGGCGTTTTGGGAAAATTGTGAAGGATTTTCCAACGTGGGCAAAAATTGAAAAAAACGACAGGGCCGGTAGTGTCGAAAAAGTCAAAAATGCGGATTTTCCCAAACCTTGCTAAAAGGGGCCAGGGGGGCGGACTGAGTCAGAAATGAGCAAAATCAAGCACAGTTGGGGCGTTTTGAGAAAATTGTGAAGGATTTTCCAAACCGGGCAAAATTTGAAAAAAACGACAGGGCCGGTAGTGTCGAAAAAGTCAAAAATGGGGATTTTCCCAATTCCTTGCTAAAAGGGGCCAGGGGGGCGGGCTGAGTGAGAAAGGAGCAAAATCAAGCACAGTTGGTGCGTTGTGTGAAAATTGTGAAGGATTTTCCAAAGTGGGAAAATTTGAAAAAAAAGACAGGGCCGGTATTATCGAAAAAGTCAAAAATTGCGATTTTCACAAAATTTGCTTAAAGAGGCCAGAGGGGGGGGCTGAGTGAAAAACGAGCAAAATCAAGCACAGTTGGGGCGTTTTGTGAAAATTGTGAAGGATTTTCCATAGTGGGCAAAAATTGAAAAAAACGACAGGGCCGGTAGTGTCGAAAAAGTCAAAAATGGGGATTTTCCCAAACCTTGCTAAAAGGGGCCAGGGGGGCGGACTGAGTCAGAAAGGAGCAAAATCAAGCACAGTTGGGGCGTTTTGGGAAAATTGTGAAGGATTTTCCAAACCGGGCATGAATTGAAAAAAAAGACAGGGCCGGTAGTGTCGAAAAAGTCAAAAATGGGGATTTTCCCAAACCTTGCTAAAAGGGGCCAGGGGTGCGGACTGAGTCAGAAAGGAGCAAAATCAAGCACAGTTGGGGCGTTTTGGGAAAATTGTGAAGGATTTTCCAAACCGGGCAAAATTTGAAAAAAAAGACAGGGCCGGTAGTGTCGAAAAAGTCAAAAATGCGGATTTTCCCAAACCTTGCTAAAAGGGGCCAGGGGGGCGGACTGAGTCAGAAATGAGCAAAATCAAGCACAGTTGGGGCGTTTTGGGAAAATTGTGAAGGATTTTCCAAACCGGGCAAAATTAGAAAAAAACGACAGGTCCGGTAGTGTCGAAAAAGTCAAAAATTGGGATTTTCCCAAATTTTTGCTAAAAGGGGCCAGGGGGCGGGCTGATTGAAAAACGAGCAAAATCAAGCACAGTTGGGGCGTTTTGTGAAAATTGTGAAGGATTTTCCAAACCGGGCAAAATTTGAAAAAAAAGACAGGGCCGGTAGTGTCGAAAAAGTCAAAAATGGGGATTTTCCCAAACCTTGCTAAAAGGTGCCAGGGGGCAGACAGAGTCAGAAAGGAGCAAAATCAAGCACAGTTGGGGCGTTTTGGGAAAATTGTGAAGGATTTTCCAACGTGGGCAAAAATTGAAAAAAACGACAGGGCCGGTAGTGTCGAAAAAGTCAAAAATGGGGATTTTCCAAAACCTTGCTAAAAGGGGCCTGGGGGGCGGACTGAGTCAGAAAGGAGCAAAATCAAGCACAGTTGGGGCGTTTTGGGAAAATTGTGAAGGATTTTCCAAACCGGGCATGAATTGAAAAAAAAGACAGGGCCGGTAGTGTCGAAAAAGTCAAAAATGGGGATTTTCCCAAACCTTGCTAAAAGGGGCCAGGGGGGCGGACTGAGTCAGAAAGGAGCAAAATCAAGCACAGTTGGGGCGTTTTGGGAAAATTGTGAAGGATTTTCCAAACCGGGCAAAATTTGAAAAAAACGACAGGGCCGGTAGTGTCGAAAAAGTCAAAAATGGGGATTTTCCAAAACCTTGCTAAAAGGGGCCAGGGGGGCGGACTAAGTAAGAAAGGAGCAAAATCAAGCACAGTTGGGGCGTTTTGGGAAAATTGTGAAGGATTTTCCAAACCGGGTAAAATTTGAAAAAAAAGACAGGGCCGGTAGTGTCGAAAAAGTCAAAAATGGGGATTTTCCCAAACCTTGCTAAAAGGGGCCAGGGGGGCGGACTGAGTCAGAAAGGAGCAAAATCAAGCACAGTTGGGGCGTTTTGGGAAAATTGTGAAGGATTTTCCAAACCAGGCAAAATTTGAAAAAAACGTCAGGGCCGGTAGTGTCGAAAAAGTCAAAAATGCGGATTTTCCCAAACCTTGCTAAAAGGGGCCAGGGGGGCGGACAGAGTCAGAAAGGAGCAAAATCAAGCACAGTTGGGGCGTTTTGGGAAAATTGTGAAGGATTTTCCAACGTGGGCAAAAATTGAAAAAAACGACAGGGCCGGTAGTGTCGAAAAAGTCAAAAATGGGGATTTTCCAAAACCTTGCTAAAAGGGGCCTGGGGGGCGGACTGAGTCAGAAAGGAGCAAAATCAAGCACAGTTGGGGCGTTTTGGGAAAATTGTGAAGGATTTTCCAAACCGGGCATGAATTGAAAAAAAAGACAGGGCCGGTAGTGTCGAAAAAGTCAAAAATGGGGATTTTCCCAAACCTTGCTAAAAGGGGCCAGGGGGGCGGACTGAGTCAGAAAGGAGCAAAATCAAGCACAGTTGGGGCGTTTTGGGAAAATTGTGAAGGATTTTCCAAACCGGGCAAAATTTGAAAAAAACGACAGGGCCGGTAGTGTCGAAAAAGTCAAAAATGGGGATTTTCCAAAACCTTGCTAAAAGGGGCCAGGGGGGCGGACTAAGTAAGAAAGGAGCAAAATCAAGCACAGTTGGGGCGTTTTGGGAAAATTGTGAAGGATTTTCCAAACCGGGTAAAATTTGAAAAAAAAGACAGGGCCGGTAGTGTCGAAAAAGTCAAAAATGGGGATTTTCCCAAACCTTGCTAAAAGGGGCCAGGGGGGCGGACTGAGTCAGAAAGGAGCAAAATCAAGCACAGTTGGGGCGTTTTGGGAAAATTGTGAAGGATTTTCCAAACCAGGCAAAATTTGAAAAAAACGTCAGGGCCGGTAGTGTCGAAAAAGTCAAAAATGCGGATTTTCCCAAACCTTGCTAAAAGGGGCCAGGGGGGCGGACTGAGTCAGAAATGAGCAAAATCAAGCACAGTTGGGGCGTTTTGGGAAAATTGTGAAGGATTTTCCAAACCGGGCAAAATTTGAAAAAAACGACAGGTCCGGTAGTGTCGAAAAAGTCAAAAATGGGGATTTTCCAAAACCTTGCTAAAAGGGGCCAGGGGGGCGGACTGAGTCAGAAAGGAGCAAAATCAAGCATAGTTGGGGCGTTGTTTGAAAATTGTGAAGGATTTTCCAAAATGGGCAAAAATTGAAAAAAACGACAGGTCCGGTAGTGTCGAAAAAGTCAAAAATGGGGATTTTCACTAAATTTGCTTAAAGAGGCCAGAGGGGGGGGCTGAGTGAAAAAACGAGCAAAATCAAGCACAGTTGGGGCGTTTTGTGAAAATTGTGAAGGATTTTCCATAGTGGGCAAAAATTGAAAAAAGCGACAGGGCCGGTAGTGTCGAAAAAGTCAAAAATGGGTATTTTCCCAAACCTTGCTAAAAGGGCCCAGGGGGGCGGGCTGAGTCAGAAAGGAGCAAAATCAAGCACAGTTGGGGCGTTGTTTCAAAATTGTGAAGGATTTTCCAAAGTGGGCAAAATTTGATAAAAAACGACAGTGCCGGTACTGTCAAAAAAGTCAAAAATGGGGATTTTCCCAAACTTTGCTTAAAGAGGCCATAGGGGGCGGCTGAGTGAAAAACGAGCAAAATCAAGCACAGTTGGAGCGTTTTGTGAAAATTGTGAAGGATTTTCCAACGTGTGCAATAATTGAAAAAAATGACAGGGCCGGTAGTGTCGAAAAAGTCAAAAATGGGGATTTTCCCAAACCTTGCTAAAAGGGGCCAGGGGTGCGGACTGAGTCAGAAAGGAGCAAAATCAAGCACAGTTGGGGCGTTTTGGGAAAATTGTGAAGGATTTTCCAAACCGGGCAAAATTTGAAAAAAACGACAGGTCCGGTAGTGTCGAAAAAGTCAAAAATTGGGATTTTCCCAAATTTTTGCTAAAAGGGGCCAGGGGGCGGGCTGATTGAAAAACGAGCAAAATCAAGCACAGTTGGGGCGTTTTGTGAAAATTGTGAAGGATTTTCCAAACCGGGCAAAATTTGAAAAAAAAGACAGGGCCGGTAGTGTCGAAAAAGTCAAAAATGGGGATTTTCCCAAACCTTGCTAAAAGGTGCCAGGGGGCAGACAGAGTCAGAAAGGAGCAAAATCAAGCACAGTTGGGGCGTTTTGGGAAAATTGTGAAGGATTTTCCAACGTGGGCAAAAATTGAAAAAAACGACAGGGCCGGTAGTGTCGAAAAAGTCAAAAATGGGGATTTTCCAAAACCTTGCTAAAAGGGGCCTGGGGGGCGGACTGAGTCAGAAAGGAGCAAAATCAAGCACAGTTGGGGCGTTTTGGGAAAATTGTGAAGGATTTTCCAAACCGGGCAAAATTTGAAAAAAACGACAGGTCCGGTAGTGTCGAAAAAGTCAAAAATGGGGATTTTCCCAAATTTTTACTAAAAGGGGCCAGGGGGCGGGCTGATTGAAAAATGAGCAAAATCAAGCACAGTTGGGGCGTTTTGTGAAAATTGTGAAGGATTTTCCAAACCGGGCAAAATTTGAAAAAAAGACAGGGCCGGTAGTGTCGAAAAAGTCAAAAATGGGGATTTTCCCAAACCTTGCTAAAAGGTGCCAGGGGGCGGACTGAGTCAGAAAGGAGCAAAATCAAGCACAGTTGGGGCGTTTTGGGAAAATTGTGAAGGATTTTCCAAACCGGGCAAAATTTGAAAAAAACGACAGGTCCGGTAGTGTCGAAAAAGTCAAAAATGGGGATTTTCCAAAACCTTGCTAAAAGGGGCCAGGGGGGCGGACTGAGTCAGAAAGGAGCAAAATCAAGCATAGTTGGGGCGTTGTTTGAAAATTGTGAAGGATTTTCCAAAATGGGCAAAAATTGAAAAAAACGACAGGTCCGGTAGTGTCGAAAAAGTCAAAAATGGGGATTTTCACTAAATTTGCTTAAAGAGGCCAGAGGGGGGGGCTGAGTGAAAAAACGAGCAAAATCAAGCACAGTTGGGGCGTTTTGTGAAAATTGTGAAGGATTTTCCATAGTGGGCAAAAATTGAAAAAAGCGACAGGGCCGGTAGTGTCGAAAAAGTCAAAAATGGGTATTTTCCCAAACCTTGCTAAAAGGGCCCAGGGGGGCGGGCTGAGTCAGAAAGGAGCAAAATCAAGCACAGTTGGGGCGTTGTTTCAAAATTGTGAAGGATTTTCCAAAGTGGGCAAAATTTGATAAAAAACGACAGTGCCGGTACTGTCAAAAAAGTCAAAAATGGGGATTTTCCCAAACTTTGCTTAAAGAGGCCATAGGGGGCGGCTGAGTGAAAAACGAGCAAAATCAAGCACAGTTGGAGCGTTTTGTGAAAATTGTGAAGGATTTTCCAACGTGTGCAATAATTGAAAAAAATGACAGGGCCGGTAGTGTCGAAAAAGTCAAAAATGGGGATTTTCCCAAACCTTGCTAAAAGGGGCCAGGGGTGCGGACTGAGTCAGAAAGGAGCAAAATCAAGCACAGTTGGGGCGTTTTGGGAAAATTGTGAAGGATTTTCCAAACCGGGCAAAATTTGAAAAAAACGACAGGTCCGGTAGTGTCGAAAAAGTCAAAAATTGGGATTTTCCCAAATTTTTGCTAAAAGGGGCCAGGGGGCGGGCTGATTGAAAAACGAGCAAAATCAAGCACAGTTGGGGCGTTTTGTGAAAATTGTGAAGGATTTTCCAAACCGGGCAAAATTTGAAAAAAAAGACAGGGCCGGTAGTGTCGAAAAAGTCAAAAATGGGGATTTTCCCAAACCTTGCTAAAAGGTGCCAGGGGGCAGACAGAGTCAGAAAGGAGCAAAATCAAGCACAGTTGGGGCGTTTTGGGAAAATTGTGAAGGATTTTCCAACGTGGGCAAAAATTGAAAAAAACGACAGGGCCGGTAGTGTCGAAAAAGTCAAAAATGGGGATTTTCCAAAACCTTGCTAAAAGGGGCCTGGGGGGCGGACTGAGTCAGAAAGGAGCAAAATCAAGCACAGTTGGGGCGTTTTGGGAAAATTGTGAAGGATTTTCCAAACCGGGCAAAATTTGAAAAAAACGACAGGTCCGGTAGTGTCGAAAAAGTCAAAAATGGGGATTTTCCCAAATTTTTACTAAAAGGGGCCAGGGGGCGGGCTGATTGAAAAATGAGCAAAATCAAGCACAGTTGGGGCGTTTTGTGAAAATTGTGAAGGATTTTCCAAACCGGGCAAAATTTGAAAAAAAGACAGGGCCGGTAGTGTCGAAAAAGTCAAAAATGGGGATTTTCCCAAACCTTGCTAAAAGGTGCCAGGGGGCGGACTGAGTCAGAAAGGAGCAAAATCAAGCACAGTTGGGGCGTTTTGGGAAAATTGTGAAGGATTTTCCAAACCGGGCAAAATTTGAAAAAAACGACAGGTCCGGTAGTGTCGAAAAAGTCAAAAATGGGGATTTTCCAAAACCTTGCTAAAAGGGGCCAGGGGGGCGGACTGAGTCAGAAAGGAGCAAAATCAAGCATAGTTGGGGCGTTGTTTGAAAATTGTGAAGGATTTTCCAAAATGGGCAAAAATTGAAAAAAACGACAGGTCCGGTAGTGTCGAAAAAGTCAAAAATGGGGATTTTCACTAAATTTGCTTAAAGAGGCCAGAGGGGGGGGCTGAGTGAAAAAACGAGCAAAATCAAGCACAGTTGGGGCGTTTTGTGAAAATTGTGAAGGATTTTCCATAGTGGGCAAAAATTGAAAAAAGCGACAGGGCCGGTAGTGTCGAAAAAGTCAAAAATGGGTATTTTCCCAAACCTTGCTAAAAGGGCCCAGGGGGGCGGGCTGAGTCAGAAAGGAGCAAAATCAAGCACAGTTGGGGCGTTGTTTCAAAATTGTGAAGGATTTTCCAAAGTGGGCAAAATTTGATAAAAAACGACAGTGCCGGTACTGTCAAAAAAGTCAAAAATGGGGATTTTCCCAAACTTTGCTTAAAGAGGCCATAGGGGGCGGCTGAGTGAAAAACGAGCAAAATCAAGCACAGTTGGAGCGTTTTGTGAAAATTGTGAAGGATTTTCCAACGTGTGCAATAATTGAAAAAAATGACAGGGCCGGTAGTGTCGAAAAAGTCAAAAATGGGGATTTTCCCAAACCTTGCTAAAAGGGGCCAGGGGTGCGGACTGAGTCAGAAAGGAGCAAAATCAAGCACAGTTGGGGCGTTTTGGGAAAATTGTGAAGGATTTTCCAAACCGGGCAAAATTTGAAAAAAACGACAGGTCCGGTAGTGTCGAAAAAGTCAAAAATTGGGATTTTCCCAAATTTTTGCTAAAAGGGGCCAGGGGGCGGGCTGATTGAAAAACGAGCAAAATCAAGCACAGTTGGGGCGTTTTGTGAAAATTGTGAAGGATTTTCCAAACCGGGCAAAATTTGAAAAAAAAGACAGGGCCGGTAGTGTCGAAAAAGTCAAAAATGGGGATTTTCCCAAACCTTGCTAAAAGGTGCCAGGGGGCAGACAGAGTCAGAAAGGAGCAAAATCAAGCACAGTTGGGGCGTTTTGGGAAAATTGTGAAGGATTTTCCAACGTGGGCAAAAATTGAAAAAAACGACAGGGCCGGTAGTGTCGAAAAAGTCAAAAATGGGGATTTTCCAAAACCTTGCTAAAAGGGGCCTGGGGGGCGGACTGAGTCAGAAAGGAGCAAAATCAAGCACAGTTGGGGCGTTTTGGGAAAATTGTGAAGGATTTTCCAAACCGGGCAAAATTTGAAAAAAACGACAGGTCCGGTAGTGTCGAAAAAGTCAAAAATGGGGATTTTCCCAAATTTTTACTAAAAGGGGCCAGGGGGCGGGCTGATTGAAAAATGAGCAAAATCAAGCACAGTTGGGGCGTTTTGTGAAAATTGTGAAGGATTTTCCAAACCGGGCAAAATTTGAAAAAAAGACAGGGCCGGTAGTGTCGAAAAAGTCAAAAATGGGGATTTTCCCAAACCTTGCTAAAAGGTGCCAGGGGGCGGACTGAGTCAGAAAGGAGCAAAATCAAGCACAGTTGGGGCGTTTTGGGAAAATTGTGAAGGATTTTCCAAACCGGGCAAAATTTGAAAAAAACGACAGGTCCGGTAGTGTCGAAAAAGTCAAAAATGGGGATTTTCCAAAACCTTGCTAAAAGGGGCCAGGGGGGCGGACTGAGTCAGAAAGGAGCAAAATCAAGCATAGTTGGGGCGTTGTTTGAAAATTGTGAAGGATTTTCCAAAATGGGCAAAAATTGAAAAAAACGACAGGTCCGGTAGTGTCGAAAAAGTCAAAAATGGGGATTTTCACTAAATTTGCTTAAAGAGGCCAGAGGGGGGGGCTGAGTGAAAAAACGAGCAAAATCAAGCACAGTTGGGGCGTTTTGTGAAAATTGTGAAGGATTTTCCATAGTGGGCAAAAATTGAAAAAAGCGACAGGGCCGGTAGTGTCGAAAAAGTCAAAAATGGGTATTTTCCCAAACCTTGCTAAAAGGGCCCAGGGGGGCGGGCTGAGTCAGAAAGGAGCAAAATCAAGCACAGTTGGGGCGTTGTTTCAAAATTGTGAAGGATTTTCCAAAGTGGGCAAAATTTGATAAAAAACGACAGTGCCGGTACTGTCAAAAAAGTCAAAAATGGGGATTTTCCCAAACTTTGCTTAAAGAGGCCATAGGGGAAGGCTGAGTGAAAAACGAGCAAAATCAAGCACAGTTGGAGCGTTTTGTGAAAATTGTGAAGGATTTTCCAACGTGTGCAATAATTGAAAAAAAAGACAGGGCCGGTAGTGTCGAAAAAGTCAAAAATGGGGATTTTCCCAAACCTTGCTAAAAGGGGCCAGGGGTGCGGACTGAGTCAGAAAGGAGCAAAATCAAGCACAGTTGGGGCGTTTTGGGAAAATTGTGAAGGATTTTCCAAACCGGGCAAAATTTGAAAAAAACGACAGGTCCGGTAGTGTCGAAAAAGTCAAAAATTGGGATTTTCCCAAATTTTTGCTAAAAGGGGCCAGGGGGCGGGCTGATTGAAAAACGAGCAAAATCAAGCACAGTTGGGGCGTTTTGTGAAAATTGTGAAGGATTTTCCAAACCGGGCAAAATTTGAAAAGAAAGACAGGGCCGGTAGTGTCGAAAAAGTCAAAAATGGGGATTTTCCCAAACCTTGCTAAAAGGTGCCAGGGGGCAGACAGAGTCAGAAAAGAGCAAAATCAAGCACAGTTGGGGCGTTTTGGGAAAATTGTGAAGGATTTTCCAACGTGGGCAAAAATTGAAAAAAACGACAGGGCCGGTAGTGTCGAAAAAGTCAAAAATGGGGATTTTCCAAAACCTTGCTAAAAGGGGCCTGGGGGGCGGACTGAGTCAGAAAGGAGCAAAATCAAGCACAGTTGGGGCGTTTTGGGAAAATTGTGAAGGATTTTCCAAACCGGGCAAAATTTGAAAAAAACGACAGGTCCGGTAGTGTCGAAAAAGTCAAAAATGGGGATTTTCCCAAATTTTTACTAAAAGGGGCCAGGGGGCGGGCTGATTGAAAAATGAGCAAAATCAAGCACAGTTGGGGCGTTTTGTGAAAATTGTGAAGGATTTTCAAAACCGGGCAAAATTTGAAAAAAAGACAGGGCCGGTAGTGTCGAAAAAGTCAAAAATGGGGATTTTCCCAAACCTTGCTAAAAGGTGCCAGGGGGCGGACTGAGTCAGAAAGGAGCAAAATCAAGCACAGTTGGGGCGTTTTGGGAAAATTGTGAAGGATTTTCCAACGTGGGCAAAAATTGAAAAAAACGACAGGGCCGGTAGTGTCGAAAAAGTCAAAAATGCGGATTTTCCCAAACCTTGCTAAAAGGGGCCAGGGGGGCGGACTGAGTCAGAAATGAGCAAAATCAAGCACAGTTGGGGCGTTTTGAGAAAATTGTGAAGGATTTTCCAAAGTGGGCAAAATTTGAAAAAAAAGACAGGGCCGGTATTATCGAAAAAGTCAAAAATTGCGATTATCACAAAATTTGCATAAAGAGGCCAGAGGGGGGGGCTGAGTGAAAAACGAGCAAAATCAAGCACAGTTGGGGCGTTTTGGGAAAATTGTGAAGGATTTTCCATAGTGGGCATGAATTGAAAAAAAAGACAGGGCCGGTAGTGTCGAAAAAGTCAAAAATGGGGATTTTCCCAAACCTTGCTAAAAGGTGCCAGGGGGCGGACTGAGTCAGAAAGGAGCAAAATCAAGCACAGTTGGGGCGTTTTGGGAAAATTGTGAAGGATTTTCCAACGTGGGCAAAAATTGAAAAAAACGACAGGGCCGGTAGTGTCGAAAAAGTCAAAAATGCGGATTTTCCCAAACCTTGCTAAAAGGGGCCAGGGGGGCGGACTGAGTTAGAAATGAGCAAAATCAAGCACAGTTGGGGCGTTTTGAGAAAATTGTGAAGGATTTTCCAAACCGGGCAAAATTTGAAAAAAACGACAGGGCCGGTAGTGTCGAAAAAGTCAAAAATGGGGATTTTCCCAAATCCTTGCTAAAAGGGGCCAGGGGGGCGGGCTGAGTGAGAAAGGAGCAAAATCAAGCACAGTTGGTGCGTTGTGTGAAAATTGTGAAGGATTTTCCAAAGTGGGCAAAATTTGAAAAAAAAGACAGGGCCGGTATTATCGAAAAAGTCAAAAATTGCGATTTTCACAAAATTTGCTTAAAGAGGCCAGAGGGGGGGGCTGAGTGAAAAACGAGCAAAATCAAGCACAGTTGGGGCGTTTTGTGAAAATTGTGAAGGATTTTCCATAGTGGGCAAAAATTGAAAAAAACGACAGGGCCGGTAGTGTCGAAAAAGTCAAAAATGGGGATTTTCCCAAACCTTGCTAAAAGGGGCCAGGGGTGCGGACTGAGTCAGAAAGGAGCAAAATCAAGCACAGTTGGGGCGTTTTGGGAAAATTGTGAAGGATTTTCCAAACCGGGCATGAATTGAAAAAAAAGACAGGGCCGGTAGTGTCGAAAAAGTCAAAAATGGGGATTTTCCCAAACCTTGCTAAAAGGGGCCAGGGGTGCGGACTGAGTCAGAAAGGAGCAAAATCAAGCACAGTTGGGGCGTTTTGGGAAAATTGTGAAGGATTTTCCAAACCGGGCATGAATTGAAAAAAAAGACAGGGCCGGTAGTGTCGAAAAAGTCAAAAATGGGGATTTTCACTAAATTTGCTTAAAGAGGCCAGAGGGGGGGGCTGAGTGAAAAAACGAGGAAAATCAAGCACAGTTGGGGCGTTTTGTGAAAATTGTGAAGGATTTTCCATAGTGGGCAAAAATTGAAAAAAGCGACAGGGCCGGTAGTGTCGAAAAAGTCAAAAATGGGTATTTTCCCAAACCTTGCTAAAAGGGCCCAGGGGGTCGGGCTGAGTCAGAAAGGAGCAAAATCAAGCACAGTTGGGGCGTTGTTTCAAAATTGTGAAGGATTTTCCAAAGTGGGCAAAATTTGATAAAAAACGACAGTGCCGGTAGTGTCAAAAAAGTCAAAAATGGGGATTTTCCCAAACTTTGCTTAAAGAGGCCATTGGGGGCGGCTGAGTGAAAAACGAGCAAAATCAAGCACAGTTGGAGCGTTTTGTGAAAATTGTGAAGGATTTTCCAACGTGTGCAATAATTGAAAAAGATGACAGGGCCGGTAGTGTCGAAAAAGTCAAAAATGGGGATTTTCCCAAACCTTGCTAAAAGGGGCCAGGGGTGCGGACTGAGTCAGAAAGGAGCAAAATCAAGCACAGTTGGGGCGTTTTGGGAAAATTGTGAAGGATTTTCCAAACCGGGCAAAATTTGAAAAAAACGACAGGTCCGGTAGTGTCGAAAAAGTCAAAAATGGGGATTTTCCCAAACCTTGCTAAAAGGTGCCAGGGGGCAGACAGAGTCAGAAAGGAGCAAAATCAAGCACAGTTGGGGCGTTTTGGGAAAATTGTGAAGGATTTTCCAACGTGGGCAAAAATTGAAAAAAACGACAGGGCCGGTAGTGTCGAAAAAGTCAAAAATGGGGATTTTCCAAAACCTTGCTAAAAGGGGCCTGGGGGGCGGACTAAGTAAGAAAGGAGCAAAATCAAGCACAGTTGGGGCGTTGTGTGAAAATTGTGAAGGATTTTCCAAAGTGGGCAAAAATTTTAAAAAACGACAGGGCCGGTAGTGTCGAAAAAGTCAAAAATGGGGATTTTCCCAAACCTTGCTAAAAGGGGCCAGGGGTGCGGACTGAGTCAGAAAGGAGCAAAATCAAGCACAGTTGGGGCGTTTTGGGAAAATTGTGAAGGATTTTCCAAACCGGGCATAAATTGAAAAAAAAGACAGGGCCGGTAGTGTCGAAAAAGTCAAAAATGGGGATTTTCCCAAACCTTGCTAAAAGGGGCCAGGGGGGCGGACTGAGTCAGAAAGGAGCAAAATCAAGCACAGTTGGGGCGTTTTGGGAAAATTGTGAAGGATTTTCCAAACCGGGCAAAATTTGAAAAAAACGACAGGTCCGGTAGTGTCGAAAAAGTCAAAAATTGGGATTTTCCCAAATTTTTGCTAAAAGGGGCCAGGGGGCGGGCTGATTGATAAACGAGCAAAATCAAGCACAGTTGGGGCGTTTTGTGAAAATTGTGAAGGATTTTCCAAACCGGGCAAAATTTGAAAAAAAGAAAGGGCCGGTAGTGTCGAAAAAGTCAAAAATGGGGATTTTCCCAAACCTTGCTAAAAGGTGCCAGGGGGCAGACAGAGTCAGAAAGGAGCAAAATCAAGCACAGTTGGGGCGTTTTGGGAAAATTGTGAAGGATTTTCCAACGTGGGCAAAAATTGAAAAAAACGACAGGGCCGGTAGTGTCGAAAAAGTCAAAAATGGGGATTTTCCAAAACCTTGCTAAAAGGGGCCTGGGGGGCGGACTAAGTAAGAAAGGAGCAAAATCAAGCACAGTTGGGGCGTTGTGTGAAAATTGTGAAGGATTTTCCAAAGTGGGCAAAAATTTCAAAAAACGACAGGGCCGGTAGTGTCGAAAAAGTCAAAAATGGGGATTTTCCCAAACCTTGCTAAAAGGGGCCAGGGGTGCGGACTGAGTCAGAAAGGAGCAAAATCAAGCACAGTTTAGGGCGTTTTGGGAAAATTGTGAAGGATTTTACAAACCGGGCATAAATTGAAAAAAAAGACAGGGCCGGTAGTGTCGAAAAAGTCAAAAATGGGGATTTTCCCAAACCTTGCTAAAAGGGGCCAGGGGGGCGGACTGAGTCAGAAAGGAGCAAAATCAAGCACAGTTGGGGCGTTTTGGGAAAATTGTGAAGGATTTTCCAAACCGGGCAAAATTTGAAAAAAACGACAGGTCCGGTAGTGTCGAAAAAGTCAAAAATTGGGATTTTCCCAAATTTTTGCTAAAAGGGGCCAGGGGCGGGCTGATTGATAAACGAGCAAAATCAAGCACAGTTGGGGCGTTTTGTGAAAATTGTGAAGGATTTTCCAAAGTGGGCAAAAATTGAAAAAAACGACAGGGCCGGTAGTGTCGAAAAAGTCAAAAATGCGGATTTTCACAAACCTTGCTAAAAGGTGCCAGGGGGGCGGGCTGAGTCAGAAAAGAGCAAAATCAAGCACAGTTGGGGCGTTGTGTGAAAATTGTGAAGGATTTTCCAAAGTGGGCAAAAATTGAAAAAAACGACAGGGCCGGTAGTGTCGAAAAAGTCAAAAATGCGGATTTTCACAAACCTTGCTAAAAGGTGCCAGGGGGGCGGGCTGAGTCAGAAAAGAGCAAAATCAAGCACAGTTGGGGCGTTGTGTGAAAATTGTGAAGGATTTTCCAAAGTGGGCAAAAATTGAAAAAAACGACAGCTCCGGTAGTGTCGAAAAAGTCAAAAATGGGGATTTTCCCAAACCTTGCTAAAAGGGGCCAGGGGGGCGGGCTGAGTCAGAAAGGAGCAAAATCAAGCACAGTTGGGGCGTTGTGTGAAAATTGTGAAGGATTTTCCAAAGTGGGCAAAAATTGAAAAAAACGACAGGGCCGGTAGTGTCGAAAAAGTCAAAAATGCGGATTTTCCCAAATCTTTGCTAAAAGGGGCCAGGGGGCGGGCTTATTGAAAAACGAGCAAAATCAAGCACAGTTGGGGCGTTTTGTGAAAATTGTGAAGGATTTTCCAAACCGGGTAAAATTTGAAAAGAAAGGCAGGGCCGGTAGTGTCGAAAAAGTCAAAAATGGGGATTTTCCCAAAACCTTGCTAAAAGGGGCCAGGGGTGCGGACTGAGTCAGAAAGGAGCAAAATCAAGCACAGTTGGGGCGTTTTGGGAAAATTGTGAAGGATTTTCCAAACCGGGCAAAATTTGAAAAAAACGACAGGTCCGGTAGTGTCGAAAAAGTCAAAAATGGGGATTTTCCCAAATTTTTACTAAAAGGGGCCAGGGGGCGGGCTGATTGAAAAACGAGCAAAATCAAGCACAGTTGGGGCGTTTTGTGAAAATTGTGAAGGATTTTCCAAACCGGGCAAAATTTGAAAAAAAGACAGGGCCGGTAGTGTCGAAAAAGTCAAAAATGGGGATTTTCCCAAACCTTGCTAAAAGGTGCCAGGGGGCGGACTGAGTCAGAAAGGAGCAAAATCAAGCACAGTTGGGGCGTTTTGGGAAAATTGTGAAGGATTTTCCAACGTGGGCAAAAATTGAAAAAAACGACAGGGCCGGTAGTGTCGAAAAAGTCAAAAATGCGGATTTTCCCAAACCTTGCTAAAAGGGGCCAGGGGGGCGGACTGAGTCAGAAATGAGCAAAATCAAGCACAGTTGGGGCGTTTTGAGAAAATTGTGAAGGATTTTCCAAACCGGGCAAAATTTGAAAAAAACGACAGGGCCGGTAGTGTCGAAAAAGTCAAAAATGGGGATTTTCCCAAATCCTTGCTAAAAGGGGCCAGGGGGGCGGGCTGAGTGAGAAAGGAGCAAAATCAAGCACAGTTGGGGCGTTGTGTGAAAATTGTGAAGGATTTTCCAAAGTGGGCAAAATTTGAAAAAAAAGACGGGGCGGGCATTATCGAAAAAGTCAAAAATTGCGATTTTCACAAAATTTGCTTAAAGAGGCCAGAGGGGGGGGCTGAGTGAAAAACGAGCAAAATCAAGCACAGTTGGGGCGTTTTGTGAAAATTGTGAAGGATTTTCCATAGTGGGCAAAAATTGAAAAAAACGACAGGGCCGGTAGTGTCGAAAAAGTCAAAAATGGGGATTTTCCCAAACCTTGCTAAAAGGGGCCAGGGGTGCGGACTGAGTCAGAAAGGAGCAAAATCAAGCACAGTTGGGGCGTTTTGGGAAAATTGTGAAGGATTTTCCAAACCGGGCATGAATTGAAAAAAAAGACAGGGCCGGTAGTGTCGAAAAAGTCAAAAATGGGGATTTTCCCAAACCTTGCTAAAAGGGGCCAGGGGGGCGGACTGAGTCAGAAAGGAGCAAAATCAAGCACAGTTGGGGCGTTTTGGGAAAATTGTGAAGGATTTTCCAAACCGGGCAAAATTTGAAAAAAACGACAAGGCCGGTAGTGTCGAAAAAGTCAAAAATGGGGATTTTCCAAAACCTTGCTAAAAGGGGCCAGGGGGGCGGACTAAGTAAGAAAGGAGCAAAATCAAGCACAGTTGGGGCGTTTTGGGAAAATTGTGAAGGATTTTCCAAACCGGGCAAAATTTGAAAAAAAAGACAGGGCCGGCAGTGTCGAAAAAGTCAAAAATGGGGATTTTCCCAAACCTTGCTAAAAGGGGCCAGGGGGGCGGACTGAGTCAGAAAGGAGCAAAATCAAGCACAGTTGGGGCGTTTTGGGAAAATTGTGAAGGATTTTCCAAACCAGGCAAAATTTGAAAAAAACGACAGGGCCGGTAGTGTCGAAAAAGTCAAAAATGCGGATTTTCCCAAACCTTGCTAAAAGGGGCCAGGGGGGCGGACTGAGTCAGAAATGAGCAAAATCAAGCACAGTTGGGGCGTTTTGGGAAAATTGTGAAGGATTTTCCAAACCGGGCAAAATTTGAAAAAAACGACAGGTCCGGTAGTGTCGAAAAAGTCAAAAATGGGGATTTTCCAAAACCTTGCTAAAAGGGGCCAGGGGGGCGGACTGAGTCAGAAAGGAGCAAAATCAAGCATAGTTGGGGCGTTGTTTGAAAATTGTGAAGGATTTTCCAAAATGGGCAAAAATTGAATAAAACGACAGGTCCGGTAGTGTCGAAAAAGTCAAAAATGGGGATTTTCACAAAATTTGCTTAAAGAGGCCAGAGGGGGGGGCTGAGTGAAAAAACGAGCAAAATCAAGCACAGTTGGGGCGTTTTGTGAAAATTGTGAAGGATTTTCCATAGTGGGCAAAAATTGAAAAAAGCGACAGGGCCGGTAGTGTCGAAAAAGTCAAAAATGGGTATTTTCCCAAACCTTGCTAAAAGGGCCCAGGGGGGCGGGCTGAGTCAGAAAGGAGCAAAATCAAGCACAGTTGGGGCGTTGTTTCAAAATTGTGAAGGATTTTCCAAAGTGGGCAAAATTTGATAAAAAACGACAGTGCCGGTAGTGTCAAAAAAGTCAAAAATGGGGATTTTCCCAAACTTTGCTTAAAGAGGCCATAGGGGGCGGCTGAGTGAAAAACGAGCAAAATCAAGCACAGTTGGAGCGTTTTGTGAAAATTGTGAAGGATTTTCCAACGTGTGCAATAATTGAAAAAAATGACAGGGCCGGTAGTGTCGAAAAAGTCAAAAATGGGGATTTTCCCAAACCTTGCTAAAAGGGGCCAGGGGTGCGGACTGAGTCAGAAAGGAGCAAAATCAAGCACAGTTGGGGCGTTTTGGGAAAATTGTGAAGGATTTTCCAAACCGGGCAAAATTTGAAAAAAACGACAGGTCCGGTAGTGTCGAAAAAGTCAAAAATTGGGATTTTCCCAAATTTTTGCTAAAAGGGGCCAGGGGGCGGGCTGATTGAAAAACGAGCAAAATCAAGCACAGTTGGGGCGTTTTGTGAAAATTGTGAAGGATTTTCCAAACCGGGCAAAATTTGAAAAAAAAGACAGGGCCGGTAGTGTCGAAAAAGTCAAAAATGGGGATTTTCCCAAACCTTGCTAAAAGGTGCCAGGGGGCAGACAGAGTCAGAAAGGAGCAAAATCAAGCACAGTTGGGGCGTTTTGGGAAAATTGTGAAGGATTTTCCAACGTGGGCAAAAATTGAAAAAAACGACAGGGCCGGTAGTGTCGAAAAAGTCAAAAATGGGGATTTTCCAAAACCTTGCTAAAAGGGGCCTGGGGGGCGGACTAAGTAAGAAAGGAGCAAAATCAAGCACAGTTGGGGCGTTGTGTGAAAATTGTGAAGGATTTTCCAAAGTGGGCAAAAATTTTAAAAAACGACAGGGCCGGTAGTGTCGAAAAAGTCAAAAATGGGGATTTTCCCAAACCTTGCTAAAAGGGGCCAGGGGTGCGGACTGAGTCAGAAAGGAGCAAAATCAAGCACAGTTGGGGCGTTTTGGGAAAATTGTGAAGGATTTTCCAAACCGGGCATAAATTGAAAAAAAAGACAGGGCCGGTAGTGTCGAAAAAGTCAAAAATGGGGATTTTCCCAAACCTTGCTAAAAGGGGCCAGGGGGGCGGACTGAGTCAGAAAGGAGCAAAATCAAGCACAGTTGGGGCGTTTTGGGAAAATTGTGAAGGATTTTCCAAACCGGGCAAAATTTGAAAAAAACGACAGGTCCGGTAGTGTCGAAAAAGTCAAAAATTGGGATTTTCCCAAATTTTTGCTAAAAGGGGCCAGGGGGCGGGCTGATTGATAAACGAGCAAAATCAAGCACAGTTGGGGCGTTTTGTGAAAATTGTGAAGGATTTTCCAAACCGGGCAAAATTTGAAAAAAAGACAGGGCCGGTAGTGTCGAAAAAGTCAAAAATGGGGATTTTCCCAAACCTTGCTAAAAGGTGCCAGGGGGCAGACAGAGTCAGAAAGGAGCAAAATCAAGCACAGTTGGGGCGTTTTGGGAAAATTGTGAAGGATTTTCCAACGTGGGCAAAAATTGAAAAAAACGACAGGGCCGGTAGTGTCGAAAAAGTCAAAAATGGGGATTTTCCAAAACCTTGCTAAAAGGGGCCTGGGGGCGGACTAAGTAAGAAAGGAGCAAAATCAAGCACAGTTGGGGCGTTGTGTGAAAATTGTGAAGGATTTTCCAAAGTGGGCAAAAATTTCAAAAAACGACAGGGCCGGTAGTGTCGAAAAAGTCAAAAATGGGGATTTTCCCAAACCTTGCTAAAAGGGGCCAGGGCTGCGGACTGAGTCAGAAAGGAGCAAAATCAAGCACAGTTGGGGCGTTTTGGGAAAATTGTGAAGGATTTTACAAACCGGGCATAAATTGAAAAAAAAGACAGGGCCGGTAGTGTCGAAAAAGTCAAAAATGGGGATTTTCCCAAACCTTGCTAAAAGGGGCCAGGGGGGCGGACTGAGTCAGAAAGGAGCAAAATCAAGCACAGTTGGGGCGTTTTGGGAAAATTGTGAAGGATTTTCCAACGTGGGCAAAAATTGAAAAAAACGACAGGGCCGGTAGTGTCGAAAAAGTCAAAAATGGGGATTTTCCAAAACCTTGCTAAAAGGGGCCTGGGGGCGGACTAAGTAAGAAAGGAGCAAAATCAAGCACAGTTGGGGCGTTGTGTGAAAATTGTGAAGGATTTTCCAAAGTGGGCAAAAATTTCAAAAAACGACAGGGCCGGTAGTGTCGAAAAAGTCAAAAATGGGGATTTTCCCAAACCTTGCTAAAAGGGGCCAGGGCTGCGGACTGAGTCAGAAAGGAGCAAAATCAAGCACAGTTGGGGCGTTTTGGGAAAATTGTGAAGGATTTTACAAACCGGGCATAAATTGAAAAAAAAGACAGGTCCGGTAGTGTCGAAAAAGTCAAAAATTGGGATTTTCCCAAATTTTTGCTAAAAGGGGCCAGGGGCGGGCTGATTGATAAACGAGCAAAATCAAGCACAGTTGGGGCGTTTTGTGAAAATTGTGAAGGATTTTCCAAACCGGGCAAAATTTGAAAAAAAAGACAGGGCCGGTAGTGTCGAAAAAGTCAAAAATGGGGATTTTCCCAAACCTTGCTAAAAGGGGCCAGGGGGGCGGACTGAGTCAGAAAGGAGCAAAATCAAGCACAGTTGGGGCGTTTTGGGAAAATTGTGAAGGATTTTCCAAACCGGGCAAAATTTGAAAAAAAACGACAGTGCCGGTAGTGTCGAAAAAGTCAAAAATGGGGATTTTCCCAAACTTTGCTTAAAGAGTCCAGAGGGGGGGGCTGAGTGAAAAACGAGCAAAATCAAGCACAGTTGGAGCGTTTTGTGAAAATTGTGAAGGATTTTCCATAGTGGGCAAAAATTGAAAAAAACGACAGGGCCGGTAGTGTCGAAAAAGTCAAAAATGGGGATTTTCCCAAACCTTGCTAAAAGGGGCCAGGGGGGCGGACTGAGTCAGAAAGGAGCAAAATCAAGCACAGTTGGGGCGTTTTGGGAAAATTGTGAAGGATTTTCCAAACCGGGCAAAATTTGAAAAAAACGACAGTGCCGGTAGTGTCGAAAAAGTCAAAAATGGGGATTTTCCCAAACTTTGCTTAAAGAGGCCAGGGGGGGGGGCTGGGTGAAAAAGGAGCAAAATCAAGCACAGTTGGGGCGTTTTGTGAAAATTGTGAAGGATTTTCCAAAGTGGGCAAAAATTGAAAAAAACGACAGGGGCGGTAGTGTCGAAAAAGTCAAAAATGGGGATTTTCACAAACCTTGCTAAAAGGTGCCAGGGGGTGGACTGAGTCAGAAAGGAGCTAAATCAAGCACAGTTGGGGCGTTTTGAGAAAATTGTGAAGGATTTTCCAAAGTGGGCAAAGTTTGAAAAAAAAGACAGGTCCGGTAGTGTCGAAAAAGTCAAAAATTGGGATTTTCCCAAACCTTGCTAAAACGGGCCAGGGGGGCGGGCTGAGTGAGAAAGGAGCAAAATCAAGCACAGTTGGGGCGTTGTGTGAAAATTGTGAAGGATTTTCCAAACCGGGCAAAATTTGAAAAAAAAGACAGGGCCGGTAGTGTCGAAAAAGTCAAAAATGGGGATTTTCACAAAATTTGCTTAAAGAGGCCAGAGGGGGGGGCTGAGTGACAAACGAGCAAAATCAAGCACAGTTGGGGCGTTTTGTGAAAATTGTGAAGGATTTTCCATAGTGGGCAAAAATTGAAAAAAACGACAGGGCCGGTAGTGTCGAAAAAGTCAAAAATGGGGATTTTCACAAACCTTGCTAAAAGGTGCCAGGGGGGCGGGCTGAGTCAGAAAAGAGCAAAATCAAGCACAGTTGGGGCGTTGTGTGAAAATTGTGAAGGATTTTCCAAAGTGGGCAAAAATTGAAAAAAACGACAGCTCCGGTAGTGTCGAAAAAGTCAAAAATGGGGATTTTCCCAAACCTTGCTAAAAGGGGCCAGGGGGGCGGGCTGAGTCAGAAAGGAGCAAAATCAAGCACAGTTGGGGCGTTGTGTGAAAATTGTGAAGGATTTTCCAACGTGGGCAAAAATTGAAAAAAACGACAGGGCCGGTAGTGTCGAAAAAGTCAAAAATGCGGATTTTCACAAACCTTGCTAAAAGGTGCCAGGGGGGCGGGCTGAGTCAGAAAAGAGCAAAATCAAGCACAGTTGGGGCGTTGTGTGAAAATTGTGAAGGATTTTCCAAAGTGGGCAAAAATTGAAAAAAACGACAGCTCCGGTAGTGTCGAAAAAGTCAAAAATGGGGATTTTCCCAAACCTTGCTAAAAGGGCCCAGGGGGGCGGGCTGAGTCAGAAAGGAGCAAAATCAAGCACAGTTGGGGCGTTGTGTGAAAATTGTGAAGGATTTTCCAAAGTGGGCAAAAATTGAAAAAAACGACAGGGCCGGTAGTGTCGAAAAAGTCAAAAAATGCGGATTTTCCCAAATCTTTGCTAAAAGGGGCCTGGGGGCGGGCTTATTGAAAAACGAGCAAAATCAAGCACAGTTGGGGCGTTTTCGGAAAATTGTGAAGGATTTTCCAAACCGGGCAAAATTTGAAAAAAACGACAGGGCCGGTAGTGTCGAAAAAGTCAAAAATGGGGATTTTCCAAAACCTTGCTAAAAGGGGCCAGGGGGGCGGACTAAGTAAGAAAGGAGCAAAATCAAGCACAGTTGGGGCGTTTTGGGAAAATTGTGAAGGATTTTCCATAGTGGGCAAAAATTTCAAAAAACGACAGGGCCGGTAGTGTCGAAAAAGTCAAAAATGGGGATTTTCCCAAACCTTGCTAAAAGGGGCCAGGGGTGCGGACTGAGTCAGAAAGGAGCAAAATCAAGCACAGTTGGGGCGTTTTGGGAAAATTGTGAAGGATTTTCCAAACCGGGCATAAATTGAAAAAAAAGACAGGGCCGGTAGTGTCGAAAAAGTCAAAAATGGGGATTTTCCCAAACCTTGCTAAAAGGGGCCAGGGGGGCGGACTGAGTCAGAAAGGAGCAAAATCAAGCACAGTTGGGGCGTTTTGGGAAAATTGTGAAGGATTTTCCAAACCGGGCAAAATTTGAAAAAAACGACAGGTCCGGTAGTGTCGAAAAAGTCAAAAATTGGGATTTTCCCAAATTTTTGCTAAAAGGGGCCAGGGGGCGGGCTGATTGATAAACGAGCAAAATCAAGCACAGTTGGGGCGTTTTGTGAAAATTGTGAAGGATTTTCCAAACCGGGCAAAATTTGAAAAAAAGACAGGGCCGGTAGTGTCGAAAAAGTCAAAAATGGGGATTTTCCCAAACCTTGCTAAAAGGTGCCAGGTGGCAGACAGATTCAGAAAGGAGCAAAATCAAGCACAGTTGGGGCGTTTTGGGAAAATTGTGAAGGATTTTCCAACGTGGGCAAAAATTGAAAAAAACGACAGGGCCGGTAGTGTCGAAAAAGTCAAAAATGGGGATTTTCCCAAACCTTGCTAAAAGGGGCCAGGGGGGCGGACTGAGTCAGAAAGGAGCAAAATCAAGCACAGTTGGGGCGTTTTGGGAAAATTGTGAAGGATTTTCCAAACCGGGCAAAATTTGAAAAAAAACGACAGTGCCGGTAGTGTCGAAAAAGTCAAAAATGGGGATTTTCCCAAACTTTGCTTAAAGAGTCCAGAGGGGGGGGCTGAGTGAAAAACGAGCAAAATCAAGCACAGTTGGAGCGTTTTGTGAAAATTGTGAAGGATTTTCCATAGTGGGCAAAAATTGAAAAAAACGACAGGGCCGGTAGTGTCGAAAAAGTCAAAAATGGGGATTTTCCCAAACCTTGCTAAAAGGGGCCAGGGGGGCGGGCTGAGTCAGCAAGGAGCAAAATCAAGCACAGTTGGGGCGTTGTGTGAAAATTGTGAAGGATTTTCCAAAGTGGGCAAAAATTGAAAAAAACGACAGGGCCGGTAGTGTCGAAAAAGTCAAAAATGGGGATTTTCCAAAACCTTGCTAAAAGGGGCCTGGGGGGCGGACTAAGTAAGAAAGGAGCAAAATCAAGCACAGTTGGGGCGTTGTGTGAAAATTGTGAAGGATTTTCCAAAGTGGGCAAAAATTTCAAAAAACGACAGGGCCGGTAGTGTCGAAAAAGTCAAAAATGGGGATTTTCCCAAACCTTGCTAAAAGGGGCCAGGGGTGCGGACTGAGTCAGAAAGGAGCAAAATCAAGCACAGTTGGGGCGTTTTGGGAAAATTGTGAAGGATTTTACAAACCGGGCATAAATTGAAAAAAAAGACAGGGCCGGTAGTGTCGAAAAAGTCAAAAATGGGGATTTTCCCAAACCTTGCTAAAAGGGGCCAGGGGGGCGGACTGAGTCAGAAAGGAGCAAAATCAAGCACAGTTGGGGCGTTTTGGGAAAATTGTGAAGGATTTTCCAAACCGGGCAAAATTTGAAAAAAACGACAGGTCCGGTAGTGTCGAAAAAGTCAAAAATTGGGATTTTCCCAAATTTTTGCTAAAAGGGGCCAGGGGCGGGCTGATTGATAAACGAGCAAAATCAAGCACAGTTGGGGCGTTTTGTGAAAATTGTGAAGGATTTTCCAAACCGGGCAAAATTTGAAAAAAAAGACAGGGCCGGTAGTGTCGAAAAAGTCAAAAATGGGGATTTTCCCAAACCTTGCTAAAAGGGGCCAGGGGGGCGGACTGAGTCAGAAAGGAGCAAAATCAAGCACAGTTGGGGCGTTTTGGGAAAATTGTGAAGGATTTTCCAAACCGGGCAAAATTTGAAAAAAAACGACAGTGCCGGTAGTGTCGAAAAAGTCAAAAATGGGGATTTTCCCAAACTTTGCTTAAAGAGTCCAGAGGGGGGGGCTGAGTGAAAAACGAGCAAAATCAAGCACAGTTGGAGCGTTTTGTGAAAATTGTGAAGGATTTTCCATAGTGGGCAAAAATTGAAAAAAACGACAGGGCCGGTAGTGTCGAAAAAGTCAAAAATGGGGATTTTCCAAAACCTTGCTAAAAGGGGCCTGGGGGGCGGACTAAGTAAGAAAGGAGCAAAATCAAGCACAGTTGGGGCGTTGTGTGAAAATTGTGAAGGATTTTCCAAAGTGGGCAAAAATTTCAAAAAACGACAGGGCCGGTAGTGTCGAAAAAGTCAAAAATGGGGATTTTCCCAAACCTTGCTAAAAGGGGCCAGGGGTGCGGACTGAGTCAGAAAGGAGCAAAATCAAGCACAGTTGGGGCGTTTTGGGAAAATTGTGAAGGATTTTACAAACCGGGCATAAATTGAAAAAAAAGACAGGGCCGGTAGTGTCGAAAAAGTCAAAAATGGGGATTTTCCCAAACCTTGCTAAAAGGGGCCAGGGGGGCGGACTGAGTCAGAAAGGAGCAAAATCAAGCACAGTTGGGGCGTTTTGGGAAAATTGTGAAGGATTTTCCAAACCGGGCAAAATTTGAAAAAAACGACAGGTCCGGTAGTGTCGAAAAAGTCAAAAATTGGGATTTTCCCAAATTTTTGCTAAAAGGGGCCAGGGGCGGGCTGATTGATAAACGAGCAAAATCAAGCACAGTTGGGGCGTTTTGTGAAAATTGTGAAGGATTTTCCAAACCGGGCAAAATTTGAAAAAAAAGACAGGGCCGGTAGTGTCGAAAAAGTCAAAAATGGGGATTTTCCCAAACCTTGCTAAAAGGGGCCAGGGGGGCGGACTGAGTCAGAAAGGAGCAAAATCAAGCACAGTTGGGGCGTTTTGGGAAAATTGTGAAGGATTTTCCAAACCGGGCAAAATTTGAAAAAAAACGACAGTGCCGGTATTGTCGAAAAAGTCAAAAATGGGGATTTTCCCAAACTTTGCTTAAAGAGTCCAGAGGGGGGGGCTGAGTGAAAAACGAGCAAAATCAAGCACAGTTGGAGCGTTTTGTGAAAATTGTGAAGGATTTTCCATAGTGGGCAAAAATTGAAAAAAACGACAGGGCCGGTAGTGTCGAAAAAGTCAAAAATGGGGATTTTCCCAAACCTTGCTAAAAGGGGCCAGGGGTGCGGACTGAGTCAGAAAGGAGCAAAATCAAGCACAGTTGGGGCGTTTTGGGAAAATTGTGAAGGATTTTCCAAACCGGGCAAAATTTGAAAAAAACGACAAGTCCGGTAGTGTCGAAAAAGTCAAAAATTGGGATTTTCCCAAATTTTTGCTAAAAGGGGCCAGGGGGCGGGCTGATTGAAAAACGAGCAAAATCAAGCACAGTTGGGGCGTTTTGTGAAAATTGTGAAGGATTTTCCAAACCGGGCAAAATTTGAAAAAAAAGACAGGGCCGGTAGTGTCGAAAAAGTCAAAAATGGGGATTTTCCCAAACCTTGCTAAAAGGTGCCAGGGGGCAGACAGAGTCAGAAAGGAGCAAAATCAAGCACAGTTGGGGCGTTTTGGGAAAATTGTGAAGGATTTTCCAACGTGGGCAAAAATTGAAAAAAACGACAGGGCCGGTAGTGTCGAAAAAGTCAAAAATGGGGATTTTCCCAAACCTTGCTAAAAGGGGCCAGGGGTGCGGACTGAGTCAGAAAGGAGCAAAATCAAGCACAGTTGGGGCGTTTTGGGAAAATTGTGAAGGATTTTCCAAACCGGGCATAAATTGAAAAAAAAGACAGGGCCGGTAGTGTCGAAAAAGTCAAAAATGGGGATTTTCCCAAACCTTGCTAAAAGGGGCCAGGGGGGCGGACTGAGTCAGAAAGGAGCAAAATCAAGCACAGTTGGGGCGTTTTGGGAAAATTGTGAAGGATTTTCCAAACCGGGCAAAATTTGAAAAAAACGACAGGTCCGGTAGTGTCGAAAAAGTCAAAAATTGGGATTTTCCCAAATTTTGGCTAAAAGGGGCCAGGGGGCGGGCTGATTGATAAACGAGCAAAATCAAGCACAGTTGGGGCGTTTTGTGAAAATTGTGAAGGATTTTCAAAACCGGGCAAAATTTGAAAAAAAGACAGGGCCGGTAGTGTCGAAAAAGTCAAAAATGGGGATTTTCCCAAACCTTGCTAAAAGGTGCCAGGGGGCAGACAGAGTCAGAAAGGAGCAAAATCAAGCACAGTTGGGGCGTTTTGGGAAAATTGTGAAGGATTTTCCAACGTGGGCAAAAATTGAAAAAAACGACAGGGCCGGTAGTGTCGAAAAAGTCAAAAATGGGGATTTTCCCAAACCTTGCTAAAAGGGGCCAGGGGGGCGGACTGAGTCAGAAAGGAGCAAAATCAAGCACAGTTGGGGCGTTTTGGGAAAATTGTGAAGGATTTTCTAAACCGGGCAAAATTTGAAAAAAACGACAGGTCCGGTAGTGTCGAAAAAGTCAAAAATTGGGATTTTCCCAAATTTTTGCTAAAAGGGGCCAGGGGGCGGGCTGATTGATAAACGAGCAAAATCAAGCACAGTTGGGGCGTTTTGGGAAAATTGTGAAGGATTTTCCAAACCGGGCAAAATTTGAAAAAAAAGACAGGGCCGGTAGTGTCGAAAAAGTCAAAAATGGGGATTTTCCCAAACCTTGCTAAAAGGGGCCAGGGGGGCGGACTGAGTCAGAAAGGAGCAAAATCAAGCTCAGTTGGGGCGTTTTGGGAAAATTGTGAAGGATTTTCCAAACCGGGCAAAATTTGAAAAAAAACGACAGGGCCGGTAGTGTCGAAAAAGTCAAAAATGGGGATTTTCCCAAATCCTTGCTAAAAGGGGCCAGGGGGGCGGGCTGAGTGAGAAAGGAGCAAAATCAAGCACAGTTGGGGCGTTGTGTGAAAATAGTGAAGGATTTTCCAAACCGGGCAAAATTTGAAAAAAAAGACAGGGCCGGTAGTGTCGAAAAAGTCAAAAATGGGGATTTTCACAAAATTTGCTTAAAGAGGCCAGAGGGGGTGCTGAGTGAAAAACGAGCAAAATCAAGCACAGTTGGGACGTTTTGTGAAAATTGTGAAGGATTTTCCATAGTGGGCAAAAATTGAAAAAAACGGCAGGGCCGGTAGTGTCGAAAAAGTCAAAAATGGGGATTTTCCCAAACCTTGCTAAAAGGGGCCAGGGGGGCGGACTAAGTAAGAAAGGAGCAAAATCAAGCACAGTTGGGGCGTTTTGGGAAAATTGTGAAGGATTTTCCAAACCGGGCAAAATTTGAAAAAAACGACAGGGCCGCTGGGTGAAAAAGGAGCAAAATCAAGCACAGTTGGGGCGTTTTGTGAAAATTGTGAAGGATTTTCCAAAGTGGGCTAAAATTGAAAAAAACGACAGGGGCGGTAGTGTCGAAAAAGTCAAAAATGGGGATTTTCACAAACCTTGGTAAAAGGTGCCAGGGGGTGGACTGAGTCAGAAAGGAGCAAAATCAAGCACAGTTGGGGCGTTTTGAGAAAATTGTGAAGGATTTTCCAAAGTGGGCAATATTTGAAAAAAACGACAGGTCCGGTAGTGTCGAAAAAGTCAAAAATGGGGATTTTCCCAAAACCTTGCTAAAAGGGGCCTGGGGGGCGGACTAAGTAAGAAAGGAGCCAAATCAAGCACAGTTGGGGCGTTGTGTGAAAATTGTGAAGGATTTTCCAAAGTGGGCAAAAATTGAAAAAAACGACAGGGCCGGTAGTGTCGAAAAAGTCAAAAATGGGGATTTTCACAAAATTTGCTTAAAGAGGCCAGAGGGGGGGGGCTGAGTGAAAAACGAGCAAAATCAAGCACAGTTGGGGCGTTTTGTGAAAATTGTGAAGGATTTTCCAAACCGGGCAAAATTTTAAAAAAAAGACAGGGCCGGTAGTGTCGAAAAAGTCAAAAATGGGGATTTTCACAAAATTTGCTTAAAGAGGCCAGAGGGGGGGGCTGAGTGAAAAACGAGCAAAATCAAGCACAGTTGGGGCGTTTTGTGAAAATTGTGAAGGATTTACCATAGTGGGCAAAAATTGAAAAAAACGACAGGGCCGGTAGTGTCGAAAAAGTCAAAAATGGGGATTTTCCCAAACCTCGCTAAAATGGGCCAGGGGGGCGGGCTGAGTCATAAAAGGAGCAAAATCAAGCACAGTTGGGGCGTTTTGTGAAAATTGTGAAGGATTTTCCAAACCGGGTAAAATTTGAAAAAAAAGACAGGGCCGGTAGTATCGAAAAAGTCAAAAATGGGGATTTTCCCAAACCTTGCTAAAAGGGGCCAGGGGGGCGGACTGAGTCAGAAAGGAGCAAAATCAAGCACAGTTGGGGCGTTTTGGGAAAATTGTGAAGGATTTTCCAAACCGGGCAAAATTTGAAAAAAACGACAGTGCCGGTAGTGTCGAAAAAGTCAAAAATGGGGATTTTCCCAAACTTTGCTTAAAGAGGCCAGAGGGGGGGGGGGGGGCTGGGTGAAAAAGGAGCAAAATCAAGCACAGTTGGGGCGTTTTGTGAAAATTGTGAAGGATTTTCCAAAGTGGGCAAAAATTGAAAAAAACGACAGGGGCGGTAGTGTCGAAAAAGTCAAAAATGGGGATTTTCACAAACCTTGCTAAAAGGTGCCAGGGGGTGGACTGAGTCAGAAAGGAGCTAAATCAAGCACAGTTGGGGCGTTTTGAGAAAATTGTGAAGGATTTTCCAAAGTGGGCAAAGTTTGAAAAAAAAGACAGGTCCGGTAGTGTCGAAAAAGTCAAAAATTGGGATTTTCCCAAACCTTGCTAAAAGGGGCCAGGGGGGCGGGCTGAGTCAGAAAGGAGCAAAATCAAGCACAGTTGGGGCGTTGTGTGAAAATTGTGAAGGATTTTCCAAAGTGGGCAAAAATTGAAAAAAACGACAGGGCCGGTAATGTCGAAAAAGTCAAAAATGCGGATTTTCCCAAACCTTGCTAAAAGGGGCCAGGGGGGCGGACTGAGTCAGAAATGAGCAAAATCAAGCACAGTTGGGGCGTTTTGAGAAAATTGTGAAGGATTTTCAAAACCGGGCAAAATTTGAAAAAAACGACAGGTCCGGTAGTGTCGAAAAAGGCAAAAATGGGGATTTTCCCAAACTTTGCTTAAAGAGGCCAGAGGGGAGGGCTGGGTGAAAAAGGAGCAAAATCAAGCACAGTTGGGGCGTTTTGTGAAAATTGTGAAGGATTTTCCAAAGTGGGCTAAAATTGAAAAAAACGACAGGGGCGGTAGTGTCGAAAAAGTCAAAAATGGGGATTTTCACAAACCTTGCTAAAAGGTGCCAGGGGGTGGACTGAGTCAGAAAGGAGCTAAATCAAGCACAGTTGGGGCGTTTTGAGAAAATTGTGAAGGATTTTCCAAAGTGGGCAAAGTTTGAAAAAAAAGACAGGTCCGGTAGTGTCGAAAAAGTCAAAAATTGGGATTTTCCCAAACCTTGCTAAAAGGGGCCAGGGGGGCGGGCTGAGTCAGAAAGGAGCAAAATCAAGCACAGTTGGGGCGTTGTGTGAAAATTGTGAAGGATTTTCCAAAGTGGGCAAAAATTGAAAAAAACGACAGGGCCGGTAATGTCGAAAAAGTCAAAAATGCGGATTTTCCCAAACCTTGCTAAAAGGGGCCAGGGGGGCGGACTGAGTCAGAAATGAGCAAAATCAAGCACAGTTGGGGCGTTTTGAGAAAATTGTGAAGGATTTTCAAAACCGGGCAAAATTTGAAAAAAACGACAGGTCCGGTAGTGTCGAAAAAGGCAAAAATGGGGATTTTCCCAAACTTTGCTTAAAGAGGCCAGAGGGGAGGGCTGGGTGAAAAAGGAGCAAAATCAAGCACAGTTGGGGCGTTTTGTGAAAATTGTGAAGGATTTTCCAAAGTGGGCTAAAATTGAAAAAAACGACAGGGGCGGTAGTGTCGAAAAAGTCAAAAATGGGGATTTTCACAAACCTTGGTAAAAGGTGCCAGGGGGTGGACTGAGTCAGAAAGGAGCAAAATCAAGCACAGTTGGGGCGTTTTGAGAAAATTGTGAAGGATTTTCCAAATTGGGCAAAATTTGAAAAAAACGACAGGTCCGGTAGTGTCGAAAAAGTCAAAAATGGGGATTTTCCCAAAACCTTGCTAAAAGGGGCCTGGGGGGCGGACTAAGTAAGAAAGGAGCAAAATCAAGCACAGTTGGGGCGTTGTGTGAAAATTGTGAAGGATTTTCCAAAGTGGGCAAAAATTTTAAAAAACGACAGGGCCGGTAGTGTCGAAAAAGTCAAAAATGGGGATTTTCCCAAACCTTGCTAAAAGGGGCCAGGGGTGCGGACTGAGTCAGAAAGGAGCAAAATCAAGCACAGTTGGGGCGTTTTGGGAAAATTGTGAAGGATTTTCCAAACCGGGCATAAATTGAAAAAAAAGACAGGGCCGGTAGTGTCGAAAAAGTCAAAAATGGGGATTTTCCCAAACCTTGCTAAAAGGGGCCAGGGGGGCGGACTGAGTCAGAAAGGAGCAAAATCAAGCACAGTTGGGGCGTTTTGGGAAAATTGTGAAGGATTTTCCAAACCGGGCAAAATTTGAAAAAAACGACAGGGCCGGTAGTGTCGAAAAAGTCAAAAATGGGGATTTTCCCAAAACCTTGCTAAAAGGGGCCAGGGGGGCGGACTAAGTAAGAAAAGAGCAAAATCAAGCACAGTTGGGGCGTTTTGGGAAAATTGTGAAGGATTTTCCAAACCGGGCAAAATTTGAAAAAAACGACAGTGCCGGTAGTGTCGAAAAAGTCAAAAATGCGGATTTTCCCAAATCTTTGCTAAAAGGGGCCAGGGGGCGGGCTTATTGAAAAACGAGCAAAATCAAGCACAGTTGGGGCGTTTTGTGAAAATTGTGAAGGATTTTCCAAACCGGGTAAAATTTGAAAAAAAAGACAGGGCCGGTAGTGTCGAAAAAGTTAGAAATGGGAATTTTCACAAAATTTGCTTAAAGAGGCCAGAGGGGGGGGCTGAGTGAAAAACGAGCAAAATCAAGCACAGTTGGGGCGTTTTGTGAAAATTGTGAAGGATTTACTATAGTGGGCAAAAATTGAAAAAAACGACAGGGCCGGTAGTGTCGAAAAAGTCAAAAATGGGGATTTTCCCAAACCTTGCTAAAAGGGGCCAGGGGGGCGGGCTGAGTCAGAAAGGAGCAAAATCAAGCACAGTTGGGGCGTTTTGTGAAAATTGTGAAGGATTTTCCAAACCGGGTAAAAAATGAAAAAAAAGACAGGGCCGGTAGTGTCGAAAAAGTCAAAAATGGGGATTTTCAAAAAATTTGCTTAAAGAGGCCAGAGGGGGGGGCTGAGTGAAAAAGGAGCAAAATCAAGCACAGTTGGGGTGTTTTGAGAAAATTGTGAAGAACTTTCCAAACCGGGCAAAAATTTTAAAAACGACAGGGCCGGTAGTGTCGAAAAAGTCAAAAATGGGGATTTTCCCAAACCTTGCTAAAAGGGGCCGGGGAAGCGGACTGAGTAAGAAATGAGCAAATTTCAAGCACAGTTGGGGCGTTTTGGGAAAATTGTGAAGGATTTTCCAAACCGGGCAAAATTTGAAAAAAACGACAAGGCCGGTAGTGTCGAAAAAGTCAAAAGTGGGGATTTTCCCAAATCTTAGCTAAAAGGAGCCAGGGGGCGGGCTGATTGAAAAACGAGCAAAATCAAGCACAGTTGGGGCGTTGTTTGAAAATTGTGAAGGATTTTCCAACGTGGGCAAAAATTGAAAAAAACGACAGGGCCGGTAGTGTCGAAAAAGTCAAAAATGGGGATTTTCCCAAACCTTGCTAAAAGGGGCCAGGGGGGCGGACTGAGTCAGAAATGAGCAAAATCAAGCACAGTTGGGGCATTTTGAGAAAATTGTGAAGGATTTTCCAAAGTGGGCAAAAATTTTAAAAAACGACAGGGCCGGTAGTATCGAAAAAGTCAAAAATGGGGATTTTCCCAAACCTTGCTAAAAGGGGCCGGGGAAGCGGACTGAGTCAGAAATGAGCAAACTCAAGCACAGTTGGGGCGTTTTGAGAAAATTGTGAAGGATTTTCCAAAGTTGGCAAAATTTGAAAAAAACGACAAGGCCGGTAGTGTCGAAAAAGTCAAAAGTGGGGATTTTCCCAAATCTTAGCTAAAAGGAGCCAGGGGGCGGGCTGATTGAAAAACGAGCAAAATCAAGCACAGTTGGGGCGTTGTTTGAAAATTGTGAAGGATTTTCCAAAGTGGGCAAAAATTTTAAAAAACGACAGGGCCGGTAGTGTCGAAAAAGTCAAAAATGGGGATTTTCCCAAACTTTGCTTAAAGAGGCCAGAGGGGGGGCTGGGTGAAAAAGGAGCAAATTCAAGCACAGTTGGGGCTTTTTTTTATGAAAATTTTGAAGGATTTTCCAAAGTGGGCAAAAATTGAAAAAAACGACAGGGCCGGTAGTGTCGAAAAAGTCAAAAATGGGGATTTTCACAAACCTTGCTAAAAGGGGCCAGGGGTGCGGACTGAGTCAGAAATGAGCAAAATCAAGCACAGTTGGGGCGTTTTGAGAAAATTGTGAAGGATTTTCCAAACCGGGCAAAATTTGAAAAAAAACGACAGGTCCGGTAGTGTCGAAAAAGTCAAAAATTGGGATTTTCCCAAACCTTGCTAAAAGAGGCCAGGGGGGCGGACTGAGTCAGAAAGGAGCAAAATCAAGCACAGTTGGGGCGTTTTGGGAAAATTGTGAAGGATTTTCCAAACCGGGCAAAATTTGAAAAAAACGACAGTGCCGGTAGTGTCGAAAAAGTCAAAAATGGGGATTTTCCCAAACTTTGCTTAAAGAGGCCAGAGGGGGGGGCTGGGTGAAAAAGGAGCAAATTCAAGCACAGTTGGGGCTTTTTTTCATGAAAATTTTGAAGGATTTTCCAAAGTGGGCAAAAATTGAAAAAAACGACAGGGGCGGTAGTGTCGAAAAAGTCAAAAATGGGGATTTTCACAAACCTTGCTAAAAGGTGACAGGGGGTGGACTGAGTCAGAAAGGAGCAAAATCAAGCACAGTTGGGGCGTTTTGGGAAAATTGTGAAGGATTTTCCAAACCGGGCAAAATTTGAAAAAAACGACAGGGCCGGTAGTGTCGAAAAAGTCAAAAATGGGGATTTTCCCAAACTTTGCTTAAAGAGGCCAGAGGGGGGGGGCTGGGTGAAAAAGGAGCAAAATCAAGCACAGTTGGGGCTTTTTTTTATGACAATTTTGAAGGATTTTCCAAGGTGGGCAAAAATTGAAAAAAACGACAGGGGCGGTTGTGTCGAAAAAGTCAAAAATGGGGATTTTCACAAACCTTGCTAAAAGGTGCCAGGGGGGCGGACTGAGTCAGAAAAGAGCAAAATCAAGCACAGTTGGGGCGTTTTGGGAAAATTGTGAAGGATTTTCCAAACCGGGCAAAATTTGAAAAAAAACGACAGGGCCGGTAGTGTCGAAAAAGTCAAAAATGGGGATTTTCCCAAATCCTTGCTAAAAGGGGCCAGGGGGGCGGGCTGAGTGAGAAAGGAGCAAAATCAAGCACAGTTGGGGCGTTTTGTGAAAATTGTGAAGGATTTTCCAAACCGGGCAAAATTTGAAAAAAAAGACAGGGCCGGTAGTGTCGAAAAAGTCAAAAATGGGGATTTTCACAAAATTTGCTTAAAGAGGCCAGAGGGGGTGCTGAGTGAAAAACGAGCAAAATCAAGCACAGTTGGGACGTTTTGTGAAAATTGTGAAGGATTTTCCATAGTGGGCAAAAATTGAAAAAAACGACAGGGCCGGTAGTGTCGAAAAAGTCAAAAATGCGGATTTTCCCAAATCTTTGCTAAAAGGGGCCAGGGGGCGGGCTTATTGAAAAACGAGCAAAATCAAGCACAGTTGGGGCGTTTTGTGAAAATTGTGAAGGATTTTCCAAACCGGGTAAAATTTGAAAAAAAAGACAGGGCCGGTAGTGTCGAAAAAGTCAAAAATGGGGATTTTCCCAAACCTTGCTAAAAGGGGCCAGGGGGGCGGACTGAGTCAGAAAAGAGCAAAATCAAGCACAGTTGGGGCGTTTTGGGAAAATTGTGAAGGATTTTCCAAACCGGGCATAAATTGAAAAAAAAGACAGGTCCGGTAGTGTCGAAAAAGTCAAAAATTGGGATTTTCCCAAATTTTTGCTAAAAGGGGCCAGGGGGCGGGCTGATTGAAAAACGAGCAAAATAAAGCACAGTTGGGGCGTTTTGTGAAAATTGTGAAGGATTTTCCAAACCGGGCAAAATTTGAAAAAAAGACAGGGCCGGTAGTGTCGAAAAAGTCAAAAATGGGGATTTTCCCAAACCTTGCTAAAAGGTGCCAGGGGGCGGACTGAGTCAGAAAGGAGCAAAATCAAGCACAGTTGGGGCGTTTTGGGAAAATTGTGAAGGATTTTCCAAACCGGGCATAAATTGAAAAAAAAGACAGGGCCGGTAGTGTCGAAAAAGTCAAAAATGGGGATTTTCCCAAATCTTTGCTAAAAGGGGCCAGGGGGCGGGCTTATTGAAAAACGAGCAAAATCAAGCACAGTTGGGGCGTTTTGGGAAAATTGTGAAGGATTTTCCAAACCGGGCAAAATTTGAAAAAAACGACAGTGCCGGTAGTGTCGAAAAAGTCAAAAATGGGGATTTTCCCAAACTTTGCTTAAAGAGACCAGAGGTGGGGGGCTCGGTGAAAAAGGAGCAAAATCAAGCACAGTTGGGGCGTTTTGTGAAAATTGTGAAGGATTTTCCAAACCGGGTAAAATTTGAAAAAAAAGACAGGGCCGGTAGTGTCGAAAAAGTCAAAAATGGGGATTTTCACAATCCTTGCTAAAAGGTGCCAGGGGGTGGACTGAGTCAGAAAGGAGCTAAATCAAGCACAGTTGGGGCGTTGTGTGAAAATTGTGAAGGATTTTCCATAGTTGGCAAAAATTGAAAAAAACGACAGGTCCGGTATTGTCGAAAAAGTCAAAAATGGGGATTTTCAAAAACCTTGCTAAAAGGGGCCAGGGGGGCGGACTAAGTAAGAAAGGAGCAAAATCAAGCACAGTTGGGGCGTTTTGGGAAAATTGTGAAGGATTTTCCAAACTGGGCAAAATTTGAAAAAAACGACAGTGCCGGTATTGTCGAAAAAGTCAAAAATGGGGATTTTCCCAAACTTTGCTTAAAGAGGCCAGAGGGGGGGGCTGGGTGAAAAAGGAGCAAAATCAAGCACAGTTGGGGCGTTTTGTGAAAATTGTGAAGGATTTTCCAAAGTGGGCAAAAATTTTAAAAAACGACAGGGCCGGTAGTGTCGAAAAAGTCAAAAATGGGGATTTTCCCAAACCTTGCTAAAAGGGGCCTGGGGGGCGGACTAAGTAAGAAAGGAGCAAAATCAAGCACAGTTGGCGCGTTGTGTGAAAATTGTGAAGGATTTTCCAAAGTGGGCAAAAATTTTAAAAAACGACAGGGCCGGTAGTGTCGAAAAAGTCAAAAATGGGGATTTTCCCAAACCTTGCTAAAAGGGGCCAGGGGTGCGGACTGAGTCAGAAAGGAGCAAAATCAAGCACAGTTGGGGCGTTTTGGGAAAATTGTGAAGGATTTTCCAAACCGGGCATAAATTTGAAAAAAAAAGACAGGGCCGGTAGTGTCGAAAAAGTCAAAAATGGGGATTTTCCCAAACCTTGCTAAAAGGGGCCAGGGGGGCGGACTGAGTCAGAAATGAACAAAATCAAGCACAGTTGGGGCGTTTTGGGAAAATTGTGAAGGATTTTCCAAACCGGGCAAAATTTGAAAAAAACGACAGGGCCGGTAGTGTCGAAAAAGTCAAAAATGGGGATTTTTCCATATCTTTGCTAAAAGGGGCCAGGGGGCGGGCTGATTGAAAAACGAGCAAAATCAAGCACAGTTGAGGCGTTGTGTGAAAATTGTGAAGGATTTTCCAAAGTGGGCAAAAATTTTAAAAAACGACAGGGCCGGGTAGTGTCGAAAAAGTCAAAAATGGGGATTTTCCCAAACCTTGCTAAAAGGGGCCAGGGGTGCGGACTGAGTCAGAAAGGAGCAAAATCAAGCACAGTTGGGGCGTTTTGGGAAAATTGTGAAGGATTTTCCAAACCGGGCATAAATTGAAAAAAAAGACAGGGCCGGTAGTGTCGAAAAAGTCAAAAATTGGGATTTTCCCAAACATTTGCTAAAAGGGGCCAGGGGGCGGGCTGATTGAAAAACGAGCAAAATCAAGCACAGTTGGGGCGTTTTGTGAAAATTGTGAAGGATTTTCCAAACCGGGTAAAATTTGAAAAAAAAGACAGGGCCGGTAGTGTCGAAAAAGTCAAAAATGCGGATTTTCCCAAACCTTGCTAAAAGGGGCCAGGGGGGCGGACTGAGTCAGAAATGAGCAAAATCAAGCACAGTTGGGGCGTTTTGAGAAAATTGTGAAGGATTTTCCAAACCGGGCAAAATTTGAAAAAAGCGACAGGTCCGGTAGTGTCGAAAAAGTCAAAAATGGGGATTTTAACAAAATTTGCTTAAAGAGGCCAGAGGGGGGGGCTGAGTGAAAAACGAGCAAAATCAAGCACAGTTGGGGCGTTTTGTGAAAATTGTGAAGGATTTTTTTCCATAGTGGGCAAAAATTGAAAAAAAACGACAGGGCCGGTAGTGTCGAAAAAGTCAAAAATGGGGATTTTCCCAAACCTTGCTAAAAGGGGCCAGGGGGGCGGGCTGAGTCAGAAAGGAGCAAAATCAAGCACAGTTGGGGCGTTGTGTGAAAATTGTGAAGGATTTTCCAAAGTGGGCAAAAATTGAAAAAAACGACAGGGCCGGGTAGTGTCGAAAAAGTCAAAAATGCGGATTTTCCCAAACCTTGCTAAAAGGGGCCAGGGGGGCGGACTGAGTCAGAAATGAGCAAAATCAAGCATAGTTGGGGCGTTTTGAGAAAATTGTGAAGGATTTTCCAAACCGGGCAAAATTTGAAAAAAACGACAGGGCCGGTAGTGTCGAAAAAGTCAAAAATGGGGATTTTCCCAAATCTTTGCTAAAAGGGGCCAGGGGGCGGGCTTATTGAAAAACGAGCAAAATCAAGCACAGTTGGGGCGTTTTGTGAAAATTGTGAAGGATTTTCCAAACCGGGTAAAATTTGAAAAAAAAGACAGGGCCGGTAGTGTCGAAAAAGTCAAAAATGGGGATTTTCCCAAACCTTGCTAAAAGGGGCCAGGGGGGCGGACTGAGTCAGAAAGGAGCAAAATCAAGCACAGTGTGGGCGTTTTGGGAAAATTGTGAAGGATTTTCCAAACCGGGCAAAATTTGAAAAAAACGACAGTGCCGGTAGTGTCGAAAAAGTCAAAAATGGGGATTTTCCCAAACTTTGCTTAAAGAAGCCAGAGGGGGGGGCTGGGTGAAAAAGGAGCAAAATCAAGCACAGTTGGGGCGTTTTGGGAAAATTGTGAAGGATTTTCCAAAGTGGGCAAAAATTGAAAAAAACGACAGGGCCGGTAGTGTCGAAAAAGTCAAAAATGCGGATTTTCCCAAACCTTGCTAAAAGGGGCCAGGGGGGCGGACTGAGTCAGAAATGAGCAAAATCAAGCACAGTTGGGGCGTTTTGAGAAAATTGTGAAGGATTTTCCAAACCAGGAAAATTTGAAAAAAACGACAGGTCCGGTAGTGTCGAAAAAGTCAAAAATGGGGATTTTCCCAAACCTTGCAAAAAGGTGCCAGGGGGCGGACTGAGTCAGAAAGGAGCAAAATCAAGCACAGTTGGGGCGTTTTGGGAAAATTGTGAAGGATTTTCCAACGTGGGCAAAAATTGAAAAAAACGACAGGGCCGGTAGTGTCGAAAAAGTCAAAAATGCGGATTTTCCCAAACCTTGCTAAAAGGGGCCAGGGGGGCGGACTGAGTGAGAAAGGAGCAAAATCAAGCACAGTTGGGGCGTTTTTAGAAAATTGTGAAGGATTTTCCAAACCGGGCATAAATTGAAAAAAAAGACAGGGCCGGTAGTGTCGAAAAAGTCAAAAATGGGGATTTTCCCAAACCTTGCTAAAAGGGGCCAGGGGGGCGGACTAAGTAAGAAAGGAGCAAAATCAAGCACAGTTGGGGCGTTTTGGGAAAATTGTGAAGGATTTTCCAAAACGGGCAAAATTTGGAATAAAACGACAGTGCCGGTAGTGTCGAAAAAGTCAAAAATGGGGATTTTCCCAAACTTTGCTTAAAGAGGCCAGAGGGGGGGGCTGGGTGAAAAAGGAGCAAAATCAAGCACAGTTGGGGCGTTTTGTGAAAATTGTGAAGGATTTTCCAAAGTTGGCAAAATTTGAAAAAAAGACAGGGCCGGTAGTGTCGAAAAAGTCAAAAATGGGGATTTTCCCAAACCTTGCTAAAAGGTGCCAGGGGGGCGGACTGAGTCAGAAAGGAGCAAAATCAAGCACAGTTGGGGCGTTTTGTGAAAATTGTGAAGGGTTTTCCAAAGTGTGCAAAAATTGAAAAAAAACGACAGGGCCGGTAGTGTCGAAAAAGTCAAAAATGGGGATTTTCCAAAACCTTGCTAAAAGGGGCCAGGGGGGCGGACTAAGTAAGAAAGGAGCAAAATCAAGCACAGTTGGGGCGTTTTGGGAAAATTGTGAAGGATTTTCCAAACCGGGCAAAATTTGAAAAAAACGACAGTGCCGGTAGTGTCGAAAAAGTCAAAAATGGGGATTTTCCCAAACTTTGCTTAAAGAGGCCAGAGGGGGGGGGCTGGGTGAAAAAGGAGCAAAATCAAGCACAGTTGGGGCGTTTTGAGAAAATTGTGAAGGATTTTCCAAAGTTGGCAAAATTTGAAAAAAACGACAGGTCCGGTAGTGTCGAAAAAGTCAAAAATTGGGATTTTCCCAAATTTTTGCTAAAAGGGGCCAGGGGGCGGGCTGATTGAAAAACAAGCAAAATCAAGCACAGTTGGGGCGTTTTGTGAAAATTGTGAAGGATTTTCCAAACCGGGCAAAATTTGAAAAAAAGACAGGGCCGGTAGTGTCGAAAAAGTCAAAAATGGGGATTTTCCCAAACCTTGCTAAAAGTTGCCAGGGGGCGGACTGAGTCAGAAATGAGCAAAATCAAGCACAGTTGGGGCGTTTTGGGAAAATTGTGAAGGATTTTCCAAAGTGGGCAAAAATTGAAAAAAACGACAGGGCCGGTAGTGTCGAAAAAGTCAAAAATGCGGATTTTCCCAAACCTTGCTAAAAGGGGCCAGGGGGGCGGACTGAGTCAGAAATGAGCAAAATCAAGCACAGTTGGGGCGTTTTGAGAAAATTGTGAAGGATTTTCCAAACCGGGCAAAATTTGAAAAAAACGACAGGTCCGGTAGTGTCGAAAAAGTCAAAAATGGGGATTTTCCAGAACCTTGCTAAAAGGTGCCAGGGGGCGGACTGAGTCAGAAAGGAGCAAAATCAAGCACAGTTGGGGCGTTTTGGGAAAATTGTGAAGGATTTTCCAACGTGGGCAAAAATTGAAAAAAACGACAGGGCCGGTAGTGTCGAAAAAGTCAAAAATGCGGATTTTCCCAAACCTTGCTAAAAGGGGCCAGGGGGGCGGACTGAGTCACAAAGGAGCAAAATCAAGCACAGTTGGGGCGTTTTTAGAAAATTGTGAAGGATTTTCCAAACCGGGCATAAATTGAAAAAAAAGACAGGGCCGGTAGTGTCGAAAAAGTCAAAAATGGGGATTTTCCCAAACCTTGCTAAAAGGTGCCAGGGGGGCGGACTGAGTCAGAAAGGAGCAAAATCAAGCACAGTTGGGGCGTTTTGTGAAAATTGTGAAGGGTTTTCCAAAGTGGGCAAAAATTGAAAAAAACGACAGGGCCGGTAGTGTCGAAAAAGTCAAAAATGCGGATTTTCCCAAACCTTGCTAAAAGGGGCCAGTGGGGCGGACTGAGTCAGAAATGAGAAAAATCAAGCACAGTTGGGGCGTTTTGAGAAAATTGTGAAGGATTTTCCAAAGTGGGCAAAAATTGAAAAAAACGACAGGGCCGGTAGTGTCGAAAAAGTCAAAAATGCGGATTTTCCCAAACCTTGCTAAAAGGGGCCAGTGGGGCGGACTGAGTCAGAAATGAGCAAAATCAAGCACAGTTGGGGCGTTTTGAGAAAATTGTGAAGGATTTTCCAAACCGGGCAAAATTTGAAAAAAACGACAGGTCCGGTAGTGTCGAAAAAGTCAAAAATGGGGATTTTCCAAAACCTTGCTAAAAGGGGCCAGGGGGGCGGACTAAGTAAGAAAGGAGCAAAATCAAGCACAGTTGGGGCGTTTTGGGAAAATTGTGAAGGATTTTCCAAAACGGGCAAAATTTGAAAAAAACGACAGTGCCGGTAGTGTCGAAAAAGTCAAAAATGGGGATTTTCCCAAACTTTGCTTAAAGAGGCCAGAGGGGGGGGCTGGGTGAAAAAGGAGCAAAATCAAGCACAGTTGGGGCGTTTTGTGAAAATTGTGAAGGATTTTCCAAAGTTGGCAAAATTTGAAAAAAAGACAGGGCCGGTAGTGTCGAAAAAGTCAAAAATGGGGATTTTCCCAAATTTTTGCTAAAAGGGGCCAGGGGGCGGGCTGATTGAAAAACGAGCAAAATCAAGCACAGTTGGGGCGTTTTGTGAAAATTGTGAAGGATTTTCCAAACCGGGCAAAATTTGAAAAAAAGACAGGGCCGGTAGTGTCGAAAAAGTCAAAAATGGGGATTTTCCCAAACCTTGCTAAAAGGGGCCAGGGGGGCGGGCTGAGTCAGAAAGGAGCAAAATCAAGCACAGTTGGGGCGTTGTGTGAAAATTGTGAAGGATTTTCCAAAGTGGGCAAAAATTGAAAAAAACGACAGGGCCGGTAGTGTCGAAAAAGTCAAAAATGCGGATTTTCCCAAACCTTGCTAAAAGGGGCCAGGGGGGCGGACTGAGTCAGAAATGAGCAAAATCAAGCACAGTTGGGGCGTTTTGAGAAAATTGTGAAGGATTTTCCAAACCGGGCAAAATTTGAAAAAAACGACAGGGCCGGTAGTGTCGAAAAAGTCAAAAATGGGGATTTTCCAAAACCTTGCTAAAAGGGGCCAGGGGGGCGGACTAAGTAAGAAAGGAGCAAAATCAAGCACAGTTGGGGCGTTTTGGGAAAATTGTGAAGGATTTTCCAAACCGGGCAAAATTTGAAAAAAACGACAGTGCCGGTAGTGTCGAAAAAGTCAAAAATGGGGATTTTCCCAAACTTTGCTTAAAGAGGCCAGAGGGGGGGGGGCTGGGTGAAAAAGGAGCAAAATCAAGCACAGTTGGGGCGTTTTGTGAAAATTGTGAAGGATTTTCCAAAGTGGGCAAAAATTGAAAAAAACGACAGGGCCGGTAGTGTCGAAAAAGTCAAAAATGGGGATTTTCACAAACCTTGCTAAAAGGTGCCAGGGGGTGGACTGAGTCAGAAAGGAGCAAAATCAAGCACAGTTGGGGCGTTTTGAGAAAATTGTGAAGGATTTTCCAAAGTTGGCAAAATTTTGAAAAAAACGACAGGTCCGGTAGTGTCGAAAAAGTCAAAAATTGGGATTTTCCCAAATTTTTGCTAAAAGGGGCCAGGGGGCGGGCTGATTGAAAAACAAGCAAAATCAAGCACAGTTGGGGCGTTTTGTGAAAATTGTGAAGGATTTTCCAAACCGGGCAAAATTTGAAAAAAAGACAGGGCCGGTAGTGTCGAAAAAGTCAAAAATGGGGATTTTCCCAAACCTTGCTAAAAGTTGCCAGGGGGCGGACTGAGTCAGAAAGGAGCAAAATCAAGCACAGTTGGGGCGTTTTGGGAAAATTGTGAAGGATTTTCCAAAGTGGGCAAAAATTGAAAAAAACGACAGGGCCGGTAGTGTCGAAAAAGTCAAAAATGCGGATTTTCCCAAACCTTGCTAAAAGGGGCCAGGGGGGCGGACTGAGTCAGAAATGAGCAAAATCAAGCACAGTTGGGGCGTTTTGAGAAAATTGTGAAGGATTTTCCAAACCGGGCAAAATTTGAAAAAAACGACAGGTCCGGTAGTGTCGAAAAAGTCAAAAATGGGGATTTTCCCAAACCTTGCTAAAAGGTGCCAGGGGGCGGACTGAGTCAGAAAGGAGCAAAATCAAGCACAGTTGGGGCGTTTTGGGAAAATTGTGAAGGATTTTCCAACATGGGCAAAAATTGAAAAAAACGACAGGGCCGGTAGTGTCGAAAAAGTCAAAAATGCGGATTTTCCCAAACCTTGCTAAAAGGGGCCAGGGGGGCGGACTGAGTCAGAAAGGAGCAAAATCAAGCACAGTTGGGGCGTTTTTAGAAAATTGTGAAGGATTTTCCAAACCGGGCATAAATTGAAAAAAAAGACAGGGCCGGTAGTGTCGAAAAAGTCAAAAATGGGGATTTTCCCAAACCTTGCTAAAAGGTGCCAGGGGGGCGGACTGAGTCAGAAAGGAGCAAAATCAAGCACAGTTGGGGCGTTTTGTGAAAATTGTGAAGGATTTTCCAAAGTGGGCAAAAATTGAAAAAAACGACAGGGCCGGTAGTGTCGAAAAAGTCAAAATGGGGATTTTCCCAAACCTTGCTAAAAGGTGCCAGGGGGTGGACTGAGTCAGAAAGGAGCAAAATCAAGCACAGTTGGGGCGTTTTGAGAAAATTGTGAAGGATTTTCCAAAGTGGGCAAAATTTGAAAAAAACGACAGGTCCGGTAGTGTCGAAAAAGTCAAAAATGCGGATTTTCCCAAACCTTGCTAAAAGGGGCCAGGGGGCGGGCTGAGTCAGAAAGGAGCAAAATCAAGCACAGTTGGGGCGTTGTGTGAAAATTGTGAAGGGTTTTCCAAAGTGGGCAAAAATTGAAAAAAACGACAGGGCCGGTAGTGTCGAAAAAGTCAAAAATGCGGATTTTCCCAAACCTTGCTAAAAGGGGCCAGTGGGTGGACTGAGTCAAAAAGGAGCAAAATCAAGCAGAGTTGGGGCGTTTTGAGAAAATTGTGAAGGATTTTCCAAACCGGGCAAAATTTGAAAAAAACGACAGGGCCGGTAGTGTCGAAAAAGTCAAAAATGGGGATTTTCCCAAATTTTTGCTAAAAGGGGCCAGGGGGCGGGCTGATTGAAAAACGAGCAAAATCAATCACAGTTGGGGCGTTTTGTGAAAATTGTGAAGGATTTTCCAAACCAGGCCAAATTTGAAAAAAACGACAGGTCCGGTAGTGTCGAAAAAGTCAAAAATGGGGATTTTCCAAAACCTTGCTAAAAGGGGCCAGGGGGGCGGACTGAGTCAGAAAGGAGCGAAATCAAGCACAGTTGGGGCGTTTTGTGAAAATTGTGAAGGATTTTCCAAAGTGGGCAAAAATTGAAAAAAACGACAGGGCCGGTAGTGTCGAAAAAGTCAAAAATGGGGATTTTCCCAAACCTTGCTAAAAGGTGCCAGGGGGTGGACTGAGTCAAAAAGGAGCAAAATCAAGCACAGTTGGGGCGTTTTGAGAAAATTGTGAAGGATTTTCCAAAGTGGGCAAAATTTGAAAAAAAACGACAGGTCCGGTAGTGTTGAAAAAGTCAGAAATTGGGATTTTCCCAAATTTTTGCTAAAAGGGGCCAGGGGGCGGGCTGATTGAAAAACGAGCAAAATCAAGCACAGTTGGGGCGTTTTGTGAAAATTGTGAAGGATTTTCCAAACCGGGCAAAATTTGAAAAAAAGACAGGGCCGGTAGTGTCGAAAAAGTCAAAAATGGGGATTTTCCCAAACCTTGCTAAAAGGGGCCAGGGGGGCGGGCTGAGTCAGAAAGGAGCAAAATCAAGCACAGTTGGGGCGTTGTGTGAAAATTGTGAAGGATTTTCCAAAGTGGGCAAAAATTGAAAAAAACGACAGGGCCGGTAGTGTCGAAAAAGTCAAAAATGCGGATTTTCCCAAACCTTGCTAAAAGGGGCCAGGGGGGCGGACTGAGTCAGAAATGAGCAAAATCAAGCACAGTTGGGGCGTTTTGAGAAAATTGTGAAGGATTTTCCAAACCGGGCAAAATTTGAAAAAAACGACAGGGCCGGTAGTGTCGAAAAAGTCAAAAATGGGGATTTTCCCAAACCTTGCTAAAAGGGGCCAGGGGGGCGGACTAAGTAAGAAAGGAGCAAAATCAAGCACAGTTGGGGCGTTTTGGGAAAATTGTGAAGGATTTTCCAAACCGGGCAAAATTTGAAAAAAACGACAGTGCCGGTAGTGTCGAAAAAGTCAAAAATGGGGATTTTCCCAAACTTTGCTTAAAGAGGCCAGAGGGGGGGGGCTGGGTGAAAAAGGAGCAAAATCAAGCACAGTTGGGGCGTTTTGTGAAAATTGTGAAGGATTTTCCAAAGTGGGCAAAAATTGAAAAAAACGACAGGGCCGGTAGTGTCGAAAAAGTCAAAAATGGGGATTTTCCCAAACCTTGCTAAAAGGTGCCAGGGGGTGGACTGAGTCAGAAAGGAGCAAAATCAAGCACAGTTGGGGCGTTTTGAGAAAATTGTGAAGGATTTTCCAAAGTGGGCAAAAATTGAAAAAAACGACAGGTCCGGTAGTGTCGAAAAAGTCAAAAATTGGGATTTTCCCAAATTTTTGCTAAAAGGGGCCAGGGGGCGGGCTGATTGAAAAACAAGCAAAATCAAGCACAGTTGGGGCGTTTTGTGAAAATTGTGAAGGATTTTCCAAACCGGGCAAGATTTGAAAAAAAGACAGGGCCGGTAGTGTCGAAAAAGTCAAAAATGGGGATTTTCCCAAACCTTGCTAAAAGTTGCCAGGGGGCGGACTGAGTCAGAAAGGAGCAAAATCAAGCACAGTTGGGGCGTTTTGGGAAAATTGTGAAGGATTTTCCAAAGTGGGCAAAAATTGAAAAAAACGACAGGGCCGGTAGTGTCGAAAAAGTCAAAAATGCGGATTTTCCCAAACCTTGCTAAAAGGGGCCAGGGGGGCGGACTGAGTCAGAAATGAGCAAAATCAAGCACAGTTGGGGCGTTTTGAGAAAATTGTGAAGGATTTTCCAAACCGGGCAAAATTTGAAAAAAACGACAGGTCCGGTAGTGTCGAAAAAGTCAAAAATGGGGATTTTCCCAAACCTTGCTAAAAGGTGCCAGGGGGCGGACTGAGTCAGAAAGGAGCAAAATCAAGCACAGTTGGGGCGTTTTGGGAAAATTGTGAAGGATTTTCCAACATGGGCAAAAATTGAAAAAAACGACAGGGCCGGTAGTGTCGAAAAAGTCAAAAATGCGGATTTTCCCAAACCTTGCTAAAAGGGGCCAGGGGGGCGGACTGAGTCAGAAAGGAGCAAAATCAAGCACAGTTGGGGCGTTTTTAGAAAATTGTGAAGGATTTTCCAAACCGGGCATAAATTGAAAAAAAAGACAGGGCCGGTAGTGTCGAAAAAGTCAAAAATGGGGATTTTCCCAAACCTTGCTAAAAGGTGCCAGGGGGGCGGACTGAGTCAGAAAGGAGCAAAATCAAGCACAGTTGGGGCGTTTTGTGAAAATTGTGAAGGATTTTCCAAAGTGGGCAAAAATTGAAAAAAACGACAGGGCCGGTAGTGTCGAAAAAGTCAAAAATGGGGGTTTTCCCAAACCTTGCTAAAAGGTGCCAGGGGGTGGACTGAGTCAGAAAGGAGCAAAATCAAGCACAGTTGGGGCGTTTTGAGAAAATTGTGAAGGATTTTCCAAAGTGGGCAAAATTTGAAAAAAACGACAGGTCCGGTAGTGTCGAAAAAGTCAAAAATGCGGATTTTCCCAAACCTTGCTAAAAGGGGCCAGGGGGCGGGCTGAGTCAGAAAGGAGCAAAATCAAGCACAGTTGGGGCGTTGTGTGAAAATTGTGAAGGGTTTTCCAAAGTGGGCAAAAATTGAAAAAAACGACAGGGCCGGTAGTGTCGAAAAAGTCAAAAATGCGGATTTTCCCAAACCTTGCTAAAAGGGGCCAGTGGGTGGACTGAGTCAAAAAGGAGCAAAATCAAGCAGAGTTGGGGCGTTTTGAGAAAATTGTGAAGGATTTTCCAAACCGGGCAAAATTTGAAAAAAACGACAGGGCCGGTAGTGTCGAAAAAGTCAAAAATGGGGATTTTCCCAAATTTTTGCTAAAAGGGGCCAGGGGGCGGGCTGATTGAAAAACGAGCAAAATCAATCACAGTTGGGGCGTTTTGTGAAAATTGTGAAGGATTTTCCAAACCGGGCCAAATTTGAAAAAAACGACAGGTCCGGTAGTGTCGAAAAAGTCAAAAATGGGGATTTTCCAAAACCTTACTAAAAGGGGCCAGGGGGGCGGACTGAGTCAGAAAGGAGCAAAATCAAGCACAGTTGGGGCGTTTTGTGAAAATTGTGAAGGATTTTCCAAAGTGGGCAAAAATTGAAAAAAACGACAGGGCCGGTAGTGTCGAAAAAGTCAAAAATGGGGATTTTCCCAAACCTTGCTAAAAGGTGCCAGGGGGTGGACTGAGTCAAAAAGGAGCAAAATCAAGCACAGTTGGGGCGTTTTGAGAAAATTGTGAAGGATTTTCCAAAGTGGGCAAAATTTGAAAAAAAACGACAGGTCCGGTAGTGTCGAAAAAGTCAGAAATTGGGATTTTCCCAAATTTTTGCTAAAAGGGGCCAGGGGGCGGGCTGATTGAAAAACGAGCAAAATCAAGCACAGTTGGGGCGTTTTGTGAAAATTGTGAAGGATTTTCCAAACCGGGCAAAATTTGAAAAAAAGACAGGGCCGGTAGTGTCGAAAAAGTCAAAAATGGGGATTTTCCCAAACCTTGCTAAAAGGGGCCAGGGGGGCGGGCTGAGTCAGAAAGGAGCAAAATCAAGCACAGTTGGGGCGTTGTGTGAAAATTGTGAAGGATTTTCCAAAGTGGGCAAAAATTGAAAAAAACGACAGGGCCGGTAGTGTCGAAAAAGTCAAAAATGCGGATTTTCCCAAACCTTGCTAAAAGGGGCCAGGGGGGCGGACTGAGTCAGAAATGAGCAAAATCAAGCACAGTTGGGGCGTTTTGAGAAAATTGTGAAGGATTTTCCAAACCGGGCAAAATTTGAAAAAAACGACAGGGCCGGTAGTGTCGAAAAAGTCAAAAATGGGGATTTTCACAAACCTTGCTAAAAGGTGCCAGGGGGTGGACTGAGTCAGAAAGGAGCAAAATCAAGCACAGTTGGGGCGTTTTGAGAAAATTGTGAAGGATTTTCCAAAGTGGGCAAAAATTGAAAAAAACGACAGGTCCGGTAGTGTCGAAAAAGTCAAAAATTGGGATTTTCCCAAATTTTTGCTAAAAGGGGCCAGGGGGCGGGCTGATTGAAAAACAAGCAAAATCAAGCACAGTTGGGGCGTTTTGTGAAAATTGTGAAGGATTTTCCAAACCGGGCAAGATTTGAAAAAAAGACAGGGCCGGTAGTGTCGAAAAAGTCAAAAATGGGGATTTTCCCAAACCTTGCTAAAAGTTGCCAGGGGGCGGACTGAGTCAGAAAGGAGCAAAATCAAGCACAGTTGGGGCGTTTTGGGAAAATTGTGAAGGATTTTCCAAAGTGGGCAAAAATTGAAAAAAACGACAGGGCCGGTAGTGTCGAAAAAGTCAAAAATGCGGATTTTCCCAAACCTTGCTAAAAGGGGCCAGGGGGGCGGACTGAGTCAGAAATGAGCAAAATCAAGCACAGTTGGGGCGTTTTGAGAAAATTGTGAAGGATTTTCCAAACCGGGCAAAATTTGAAAAAAACGACAGGTCCGGTAGTGTCGAAAAAGTCAAAAATGGGGATTTTCCCAAACCTTGCTAAAAGGTGCCAGGGGGCGGACTGAGTCAGAAAGGAGCAAAATCAAGCACAGTTGGGGCGTTTTGGGAAAATTGTGAAGGATTTTCCAACGTGGGCAAAAATTGAAAAAAACGACAGGGCCGGTAGTGTCGAAAAAGTCAAAAATGCGGATTTTCCCAAACCTTGCTAAAAGGGGCCAGGGGGGCGGACTGAGTCAGAAATGAGCAAAATCAAGCACAGTTGGGGCGTTTTGAGAAAATTGTGAAGGATTTTCCAAACCGGGCAAAATTTGAAAAAAACGACAGGGCCGGTAGTGTCGAAAAAGTCAAAAATGGGGATTTTCCCAAACCTTGCTAAAAGGGGCCAGGGGGGCGGACTAAGTAAGAAAGGAGCAAAATCAAGCACAGTTGGGGCGTTTTGGGAAAATTGTGAAGGATTTTCCAAACCGGGCAAAATTTGAAAAAAACGACAGTGCCGGTAGTGTCGAAAAAGTCAAAAATGGGGATTTTCCCAAACTTTGCTTAAAGAGGCCAGAGGGGGGGGGCTGGGTGAAAAAGGAGCAAAATCAAGCACAGTTGGGGCGTTTTGTGAAAATTGTGAAGGATTTTCCAAAGTGGGCAAAAATTGAAAAAAACGACAGGGCCGGTAGTGTCGAAAAAGTCAAAAATGGGGATTTTCACAAACCTTGCTAAAAGGTGCCAGGGGGTGGACTGAGTCAGAAAGGAGCAAAATCAAGCACAGTTGGGGTGTTTTGAGAAAATTGTGAAGGATTTTCCAAAGTGGGCAAAAATTGAAAAAAACGACAGGTCCGGTAGTGTCGAAAAAGTCAAAAATTGGGATTTTCCCAAATTTTTGCTAAAAGGGGCCAGGGGGCGGGCTGATTGAAAAACGAGCAAAATCAAGCACAGTTGGGGCGTTTTGGGAAAATTGTGAAGGATTTTCCAACGTGGGCAAAAATTGAAAAAAACGACAGGGCCGGTAGTGTCGAAAAAGTCAAAAATGCGGATTTTCCCAAACCTTGCTAAAAGGGGCCAGGGGGGCGGACTGAGTCAGAAAGGAGCAAAATCAAGCACAGTTGGGGCGTTTTTAGAAAATTGTGAAGGATTTTCCAAACCGGGCATAAATTGAAAAAAAAGACAGGGCCGGTAGTGTCGAAAAAGTCAAAAATGGGGATTTTCCCAAACCTTGCTAAAAGGTGCCAGGGGGGCGGACTGAGTCAGAAAGGAGCAAAATCAAGCACAGTTGGGGGCGTTTTGTGAAAATTGTGAAGGATTTTCCAAAGTGGGCAAAAATTGAAAAAAACGACAGGGCCGGTAGTGTCGAAAATGTCAAAAATGGGGATTTTCCCAAACCTTGCTAAAAGGTGCCAGGGGGTGGACTGAGTCAGAAAGGAGCAAAATCAAGCACAGTTGGGGCGTTTTGAGAAAATTGTGAAGGATTTTCCAAAGTGGGCAAAATTTGAAAAAAACGACAGGTCCGGTAGTGTCGAAAAAGTCAAAAATGCGGATTTTCCCAAACCTTGCTAAAAGGGGCCAGGGGGCGGGCTGAGTCAGAAAGGAGCAAAATCAAGCACAGTTGGGGCGTTGTGTGAAAATTGTGAAGGGTTTTCCAAAGTGGGCAAAAATTGAAAAAAACGACAGGGCCGGTAGTGTCGAAAAAGTCAAAAATGCGGATTTTCCCAAACCTTGCTAAAAGGGGCCAGTGGGGCGGACTGAGTCAGAAATGAGCAAAATCAAGCACAGTTGGGGCGTTTTGAGAAAATTGTGAAGGATTTTCCAAACCGGGCAAAATTTGAAAAAGACGACAGGTCCGGTAGTGTCGAAAAAGTCAAAAATGGGGATTTTCCAAAACCTTGCTAAAAGGGGCCAGGGGGGCGGACTAAGTAAGAAAGGAGCAAAATCAAGCACAGTTGGGGCGTTTTGGGAAAATTGTGAAGGATTTTCCAAACCGGGCAAAATTTGAAAAAAACGACAGTGCCGGTAGTGTCGAAAAAGTCAAAAATGGGGATTTTCCCAAACTTTGCTTAAAGAGGCCAGAGGGGGGGGCTGGGTGAAAAAGGAGCAAAATCAAGCACAGTTGGGGCGTTTTGTGAAAATTGTGAAGGATTTTCCAAAGTTGGCAAAATTTGAAAAAAAGACAGGGCCGGTAGTGTCGAAAAAGTCAAAAATGGGGATTTTCCCAAACCTTGCTAAAAGGGGCCAGGGGGCGGACTGAGTCAGAAAGGAGCAAAATCAAGCACAGTTGGGGCGTTTTGGGAAAATTGTGAAGGATTTTCCAAAGTGGGCAAAAATTGAAAAAAACGACAGGGCCGGTAGTGTCGAAAAAGTCAAAAATGCGGATTTTCCCAAACCTTGCTAAAAGGGGCCAGGGGGGCGGACTGAGTCAGAAATGAGCAAAATCAAGCACAGTTGGGGCGTTTTGAGAAAATTGTGAAGGATTTCCCAAACCGGGCAAAATTTGAAAAAAACGACAGGGCCGGTAGTGTCGAAAAAGTCAAAAATGGGGATTTTCCCAAACCTTGCTAAAAGGTGCCAGGGGGCGGACTGAGTCAGAAAGGAGCAAAATCAAGCACAGTTGGGGCGTTTTGGGAAAATTGTGAAGGATTTTCCAAACCGGGCAAAATTTGAAAAAAACGACAGGGCCGGTAGTGTCGAAAAAGTCAAAAATGGGGATTTTCCCAAACCTTGCTAAAAGGGGCCAGTGGGGCGGACTGAGTCAGAAATGAGCAAAATCAAGCAGAGTTGGGGCGTTTTGAGAAAATTGTGAATGATTTTCCAAACCGGGCAAAATTTGAAAAAAACGACAGGTCCGGTAGTGTCGAAAATGTCAAAAATGGGGATTTTCCAAAACCCTGCTAAAAGGGGCCAGGGGGGCGGACTAAGTAAGAAAGGAGCAAAATCAAGCACAGTTGGGGCGTTTTGGGAAAATTGTGAAGGATTTTCCAAACCGGGCAAAATTTGAAAAAAAAGACAGGGCCGGTAGTGTCGAAAAAGTCAAAAATGGGGATTTTCCCAAACCTTGCTAAAAGGGGCCAGGGGGGCGGACTGAGTCAGAAAGGAGCAAAATCAAGCACAGTTGGGGCGTTTTGGGAAAATTGTGAAGGATTTTCCAAACCGGGCAAAATTTGAAAAAAACGACAGTGCCGGTAGTGTCGAAAAAGTCAAAAATGGGGATTTTCCCAAACTTTGCTTAAAGAGGCCAGAGGGGGGGGGGCTGGGTGAAAAAGGAGCAAAATCAAGCACAGTTGGGGCGTTTTGTGAAACTTGTGAAGGATTTTCCAAAGAGGGCAAAAATTGAAAAAAACGACAGGTCCGGTAGTGTCGAAAAAGTCAAAAATGGGGATTTTCACAAACCTTGCTAAAAGGTGCCAGGGGGTGGACTGAGTCAGAAAGGAGCAAAATCAAGCACAGTTGGGGCGTTTTGAGAAAATTGTGAAGGATTTTCCAAAGTGGGCAAAAATTGAAAAAAACGACAGGGCCGGTAGTGTCGAAAAAGTCAAAAATGGGGATTTTCCCAAACTTTGCTTAAAGAGGCCAGAGGGGGGGGGCTGGGTGAAAAAGGAGCAAAATCAAGCACAGTTGGGGCGTTTTGTGAAAATTGTGAAGGATTTTCCAAAGTGGGCAAAAATTGAAAAAAACGACAGGGCCGGTAGTGTCGAAAAAGTCAAAAATGGGGATTTTCACAAACTTGCTAAAAGGTGCCAGGGGGTGGACTGAGTCAGAAAGGAGCAAAATCAAGCACAGTTGGGGCGTTTTGAGAAAATTGTGAAGGATTTTCCAAAGTGGGCAAAAATTGAAAAAAACGACAGGTCCGGTAGTGTCGAAAAAGTCAAAAATTGGGATTTTCCCAAATTTTTGCTAAAAGGGGCCAGGGGGCGGGCTGATTGAAAAACAAGCAAAATCAAGCACAGTTGGGGCGTTTTGTGAAAATTGTGAAGGATTTTCCAAACCGGGCAAGATTTGAAAAAAAGACAGGGCCGGTAGTGTCGAAAAAGTCAAAAATGGGGATTTTCCCAAACCTTGCTAAAAGTTGCCAGGGGGCGGACTGAGTCAGAAAGGAGCAAAATCAAGCACAGTTGGGGCGTTTTGGGAAAATTGTGAAGGATTTTCCAAAGTGGGCAAAAATTGAAAAAAACGACAGGGCCGGTAGTGTCGAAAAAGTCAAAAATGCGGATTTTCCCAAACCTTGCTAAAAGGGGCCAGGGGGGCGGACTGAGTCAGAAATGAGCAAAATCAAGCACAGTTGGGGCGTTTTGAGAAAATTGTGAAGGATTTTCCAAACCGGGCAAAATTTGAAAAAAACGACAGGTCCGGTAGTGTCGAAAAAGTCAAAAATGGGGATTTTCCCAAACCTTGCTAAAAGGTGCCAGGGGGCGGACTGAGTCAGAAAGGAGCAAAATCAAGCACAGTTGGGGCGTTTTGGGAAAATTGTGAAGGATTTTCCAACATGGGCAAAAATTGAAAAAAACGACAGGGCCGGTAGTGTCGAAAAAGTCAAAAATGCGGATTTTCCCAAACCTTGCTAAAAGGGGCCAGGGGGGCGGACTGAGTCAGAAAGGAGCAAAATCAAGCACAGTTGGGGCGTTTTTAGAAAATTGTGAAGGATTTTCCAAACCGGGCATAAATTGAAAAAAAAGACAGGGCCGGTAGTGTCGAAAAAGTCAAAAATGGGGATTTTCCCAAACCTTGCTAAAAGGTGCCAGGGGGGCGGACTGAGTCAGAAAGGAGCAAAATCAAGCACAGTTGGGGCGTTTTGTGAAAATTGTGAAGGATTTTCCAAAGTGGGCAAAAATTGAAAAAAACGACAGGGCCGGTAGTGTCGAAAAAGTCAAAAATGGGGGTTTTCCCAAACCTTGCTAAAAGGTGCCAGGGGGTGGACTGAGTCAGAAAGGAGCAAAATCAAGCACAGTTGGGGCGTTTTGAGAAAATTGTGAAGGATTTTCCAAAGTGGGCAAAATTTGAAAAAAACGACAGGTCCGGTAGTGTCGAAAAAGTCAAAAATGCGGATTTTCCCAAACCTTGCTAAAAGGGGCCAGGGGGCGGGCTGAGTCAGAAAGGAGCAAAATCAAGCACAGTTGGGGCGTTGTGTGAAAATTGTGAAGGGTTTTCCAAAGTGGGCAAAAATTGAAAAAAACGACAGGGCCGGTAGTGTCGAAAAAGTCAAAAATGCGGATTTTCCCAAACCTTGCTAAAAGGGGCCAGTGGGTGGACTGAGTCAAAAAGGAGCAAAATCAAGCAGAGTTGGGGCGTTTTGAGAAAATTGTGAAGGATTTTCCAAACCGGGCAAAATTTGAAAAAAACGACAGGGCCGGTAGTGTCGAAAAAGTCAAAAATGGGGATTTTCCCAAATTTTTGCTAAAAGGGGCCAGGGGGCGGGCTGATTGAAAAACGAGCAAAATCAATCACAGTTGGGGCGTTTTGTGAAAATTGTGAAGGATTTTCCAAACCGGGCCAAATTTGAAAAAAACGACAGGTCCGGTAGTGTCGAAAAAGTCAAAAATGGGGATTTTCCAAAACCTTACTAAAAGGGGCCAGGGGGGCGGACTGAGTCAGAAAGGAGCAAAATCAAGCACAGTTGGGGCGTTTTGTGAAAATTGTGAAGGATTTTCCAAAGTGGGCAAAAATTGAAAAAAACGACAGGGCCGGTAGTGTCGAAAAAGTCAAAAATGGGGATTTTCCCAAACCTTGCTAAAAGGTGCCAGGGGGTGGACTGAGTCAAAAAGGAGCAAAATCAAGCACAGTTGGGGCGTTTTGAGAAAATTGTGAAGGATTTTCCAAAGTGGGCAAAATTTGAAAAAAAACGACAGGTCCGGTAGTGTCGAAAAAGTCAGAAATTGGGATTTTCCCAAATTTTTGCTAAAAGGGGCCAGGGGGCGGGCTGATTGAAAAACGAGCAAAATCAAGCACAGTTGGGGCGTTTTGTGAAAATTGTGAAGGATTTTCCAAACCGGGCAAAATTTGAAAAAAAGACAGGGCCGGTAGTGTCGAAAAAGTCAAAAATGGGGATTTTCCCAAACCTTGCTAAAAGGGGCCAGGGGGGCGGGCTGAGTCAGAAAGGAGCAAAATCAAGCACAGTTGGGGCGTTGTGTGAAAATTGTGAAGGATTTTCCAAACCGGGCAAAATTTGAAAAAAACGACAGGGCCGGTAGTGTCGAAAAAGTCAAAAATGGGGATTTTCACAAACCTTGCTAAAAGGTGCCAGGGGGTGGACTGAGTCAGAAAGGAGCAAAATCAAGCACAGTTGGGGCGTTTTGAGAAAATTGTGAAGGATTTTCCAAAGTGGGCAAAAATTGAAAAAAACGACAGGTCCGGTAGTGTCGAAAAAGTCAAAAATTGGGATTTTCCCAAATTTTTGCTAAAAGGGGCCAGGGGGCGGGCTGATTGAAAAACAAGCAAAATCAAGCACAGTTGGGGCGTTTTGTGAAAATTGTGAAGGATTTTCCAAACCGGGCAAGATTTGAAAAAAAGACAGGGCCGGTAGTGTCGAAAAAGTCAAAAATGGGGATTTTCCCAAACCTTGCTAAAAGTTGCCAGGGGGCGGACTGAGTCAGAAAGGAGCAAAATCAAGCACAGTTGGGGCGTTTTGGGAAAATTGTGAAGGATTTTCCAAAGTGGGCAAAAATTGAAAAAAACGACAGGGCCGGTAGTGTCGAAAAAGTCAAAAATGCGGATTTTCCCAAACCTTGCTAAAAGGGGCCAGGGGGGCGGACTGAGTCAGAAATGAGCAAAATCAAGCACAGTTGGGGCGTTTTGAGAAAATTGTGAAGGATTTTCCAAACCGGGCAAAATTTGAAAAAAACGACAGGTCCGGTAGTGTCGAAAAAGTCAAAAATGGGGATTTTCCCAAACCTTGCTAAAAGGTGCCAGGGGGCGGACTGAGTCAGAAAGGAGCAAAATCAAGCACAGTTGGGGCGTTTTGGGAAAATTGTGAAGGATTTTCCAACGTGGGCAAAAATTGAAAAAAACGACAGGGCCGGTAGTGTCGAAAAAGTCAAAAATGCGGATTTTCCCAAACCTTGCTAAAAGGGGCCAGGGGGGCGGACTGAGTCAGAAATGAGCAAAATCAAGCACAGTTGGGGCGTTTTGAGAAAATTGTGAAGGATTTTCCAAACCGGGCAAAATTTGAAAAAAACGACAGGGCCGGTAGTGTCGAAAAAGTCAAAAATGGGGATTTTCCCAAACCTTGCTAAAAGGGGCCAGGGGGGCGGACTAAGTAAGAAAGGAGCAAAATCAAGCACAGTTGGGGCGTTTTGGGAAAATTGTGAAGGATTTTCCAAACCGGGCAAAATTTGAAAAAAACGACAGTGCCGGTAGTGTCGAAAAAGTCAAAAATGGGGATTTTCCCAAACTTTGCTTAAAGAGGCCAGAGGGGGGGGGCTGGGTGAAAAAGGAGCAAAATCAAGCACAGTTGGGGCGTTTTGTGAAAATTGTGAAGGATTTTCCAAAGTGGGCAAAAATTGAAAAAAACGACAGGGCCGGTAGTGTCGAAAAAGTCAAAAATGGGGATTTTCACAAACCTTGCTAAAAGGTGCCAGGGGGTGGACTGAGTCAGAAAGGAGCAAAATCAAGCACAGTTGGGGCGTTTTGAGAAAATTGTGAAGGATTTTCCAAAGTGGGCAAAAATTGAAAAAAACGACAGGTCCGGTAGTGTCGAAAAAGTCAAAAATTGGGATTTTCCCAAATTTTTGCTAAAAGGGGCCAGGGGGCGGGCTGATTGAAAAACGAGCAAAATCAAGCACAGTTGGGGCGTTTTGTGAAAATTGTGAAGGATTTTCCAAACCGGGCAAGATTTGAAAAAAAGACAGGGCCGGTAGTGTCGAAAAAGTCAAAAATGGGGATTTTCCCAAACCTTGCTAAAAGTTGCCAGGGGGCGGACTGAGTCAGAAAGGAGCAAAATCAAGCACAGTTGGGGCGTTTTGGGAAAATTGTGAAGGATTTTCCAAAGTGGGCAAAAATTGAAAAAAACGACAGGGCCGGTAGTGTCGAAAAAGTCAAAAATGCGGATTTTCCCAAACCTTGCTAAAAGGGGCCAGGGGGGCGGACTGAGTCAGAAATGAGCAAAATCAAGCACAGTTGGGGCGTTTTGAGAAAATTGTGAAGGATTTTCCAAACCGGGCAAAATTTGAAAAAAACGACAGGTCCGGTAGTGTCGAAAAAGTCAAAAATGGGGATTTTCCCAAACCTTGCTAAAAGGTGCCAAGGGGCGGACTGAGTCAGAAAGGAGCAAAATCAAGCACAGTTGGGGCGTTTTGGGAAAATTGTGAAGGATTTTCCAACGTGGGCAAAAATTGAAAAAAACGACAGGGCCGGTAGTGTCGAAAAAGTCAAAAATGCGGATTTTCCCAAACCTTGCTAAAAGGGGCCAGGGGGGCGGACTGAGTCAGAAAGGAGCAAAATCAAGCACAGTTGGGGCGTTTTTAGAAAATTGTGAAGGATTTTCCAAACCGGGCATAAATTGAAAAAAAAGACAGGGCCGGTAGTGTCGAAAAAGTCAAAAATGGGGATTTTCCCAAACCTTGCTAAAAGGTGCCAGGGGGGCGGACTGAGTCAGAAAGGAGCAAAATCAAGCACAGTTGGGGGCGTTTTGTGAAAATTGTGAAGGATTTTCCAAAGTGGGCAAAAATTGAAAAAAACGACAGGGCCGGTAGTGTCGAAAAAGTCAAAAATGGGGATTTTCCCAAACCTTGCTAAAAGGTGCCAGGGGGTGGACTGAGTCAGAAAGGAGCAAAATCAAGCACAGTTGGGGCGTTTTGAGAAAATTGTGAAGGATTTTCCAAAGTGGGCAAAATTTGAAAAAAACGACAGGTCCGGTAGTGTCGAAAAAGTCAAAAATGCGGATTTTCCCAAACCTTGCTAAAAGGGGCCAGGGGGCGGGCTGAGTCAGAAAGGAGCAAAATCAAGCACAGTTGGGGCGTTGTGTGAAAATTGTGAAGGGTTTTCCAAAGTGGGCAAAAATTGAAAAAAACGACAGGGCCGGTAGTGTCGAAAAAGTCAAAAATGCGGATTTTCCCAAACCTTGCTAAAAGGGGCCAGTGGGGCGGACTGAGTCAGAAATGAGCAAAATCAAGCACAGTTGGGGCGTTTTGAGAAAATTGTGAAGGATTTTCCAAACCGGGCAAAATTTGAAAAAGACGACAGGTCCGGTAGTGTCGAAAAAGTCAAAAATGGGGATTTTCCAAAACCTTGCTAAAAGGGGCCAGGGGGGCGGACTAAGTAAGAAAGGAGCAAAATCAAGCACAGTTGGGGCGTTTTGGGAAAATTGTGAAGGATTTTCCAAACCGGGCAAAATTTGAAAAAAACGACAGTGCCGGTAGTGTCGAAAAAGTCAAAAATGGGGATTTTCCCAAACTTTGCTTAAAGAGGCCAGAGGGGGGGGCTGGGTGAAAAAGGAGCAAAATCAAGCACAGTTGGGGCGTTTTGTGAAAATTGTGAAGGATTTTCCAAAGTTGGCAAAATTTGAAAAAAAGACAGGGCCGGTAGTGTCGAAAAAGTCAAAAATGGGGATTTTCCCAAACCTTGCTAAAAGGGGCCAGGGGGCGGACTGAGTCAGAAAGGAGCAAAATCAAGCACAGTTGGGGCGTTTTGGGAAAATTGTGAAGGATTTTCCAAAGTGGGCAAAAATTGAAAAAAACGACAGGGCCGGTAGTGTCGAAAAAGTCAAAAATGCGGATTTTCCCAAACCTTGCTAAAAGGGGCCAGGGGGGCGGACTGAGTCAGAAATGAGCAAAATCAAGCACAGTTGGGGCGTTTTGAGAAAATTGTGAAGGATTTTCCAAACCGGGCAAAATTTGAAAAAAACGACAGGGCCGGTAGTGTCGAAAAAGTCAGAAATGGGGATTTTCCCAAACCTTGCTAAAAGGTGCCAGGGGGCGGACTGAGTCAGAAAGGAGCAAAATCAAGCACAGTTGGGGCGTTTTGGGAAAATTGTGAAGGATTTTCCAAAGTGGGCAAAAATTGAAAAAAACGACAGGGCCGGTAGTGTCGAAAAAGTCAAAAATGCGGATTTTCCCAAACCTTGCTAAAAGGGGCCAGGGGGGCGGACTGAGTCAGAAATGAGCAAAATCAAGCACAGTTGGGGCGTTTTGAGAAAATTGTGAAGGATTTTCCAAACCGGGCAAAATTTGAAAAAAACGACAGGTCCGGTAGTGTCGAAAAAGTCAAAAATGGGGATTTTCCCAAACCTTGCTAAAAGGTGCCAGGGGGCGGACTAAGTAAGAAAGGAGCAAAATCAAGCACAGTTGGGGCGTTTTGGGAAAATTGTGAAGGATTTTCCAAACCGGGCAAAATTTGAAAAAAACGACAGTGCCGGTAGTGTCGAAAAAGTCAAAAATGGGGATTTTCCCAAACTTTGCTTAAAGAGGCCAGAGGGGGGGGGCTGGGTGAAAAAGGAGCAAAATCAAGCACAGTTGGGGCGTTTTGTGAAAATTGTGAAGGATTTTCCAAAGTGGGCAAAAATTGAAAAAAACGACAGGGCCGGTAGTGTCGAAAAAGTCAAAAATGGGGATTTTCACAAACCTTGCTAAAAGGTGCCAGGGGGTGGACTGAGTCAGAAAGGAGCAAAATCAAGCACAGTTGGGGCGTTTTGAGAAAATTGTGAAGGATTTTCCAAAGTGGGCAAAAATTGAAAAAAACGACAGGTCCGGTAGTGTCGAAAAAGTCAAAAATTGGGATTTTCCCAAATTTTTGCTAAAAGGGGCCAGGGGGCGGGCTGATTGAAAAACGAGCAAAATCAAGCACAGTTGGGGCGTTTTGTGAAAATTGTGAAGGATTTTCCAAACCGGGCAAGATTTGAAAAAAAGACAGGGCCGGTAGTGTCGAAAAAGTCAAAAATGGGGATTTTCCCAAACCTTGCTAAAAGTTGCCAGGGGGCGGACTGAGTCAGAAAGGAGCAAAATCAAGCACAGTTGGGGCGTTTTGTGAAAATTGTGAAGGATTTTCCAAAGTGGGCAAAAATTGAAAAAAACGACAGGGCCGGTAGTGTCGAAAAAGTCAAAAATGGGGATTTTCACAAACCTTGCTAAAAGGTGCCAGGGGGTGGACTGAGTCAGAAAGGAGCAAAATCAAGCACAGTTGGGGCGTTTTGAGAAAATTGTGAAGGATTTTCCAAAGTGGGCAAAAATTGAAAAAAACGACAGGTCCGGTAGTGTCGAAAAAGTCAAAAATTGGGATTTTCCCAAATTTTTGCTAAAAGGGGCCAGGGGGCGGGCTGATTGAAAAACGAGCAAAATCAAGCACAGTTGGGGCGTTTTGTGAAAATTGTGAAGGATTTTCCAAACCGGGCAAGATTTGAAAAAAAGACAGGGCCGGTAGTGTCGAAAAAGTCAAAAATGGGGATTTTCCCAAACCTTGCTAAAAGTTGCCAGGGGGCGGACTGAGTCAGAAAGGAGCAAAATCAAGCACAGTTGGGGCGTTTTGGGAAAATTGTGAAGGATTTTCCAAAGTGGGCAAAAATTGAAAAAAACGACAGGGCCGGTAGTGTCGAAAAAGTCAAAAATGCGGATTTTCCCAAACCTTGCTAAAAGGGGCCAGGGGGGCGGACTGAGTCAGAAATGAGCAAAATCAAGCACAGTTGGGGCGTTTTGAGAAAATTGTGAAGGATTTTCCAAACCGGGCAAAATTTGAAAAAAACGACAGGTCCGGTAGTGTCGAAAAAGTCAAAAATGGGGATTTTCCCAAACCTTGCTAAAAGGTGCCAGGGGGCGGACTGAGTCAGAAAGGAGCAAAATCAAGCACAGTTGGGGCGTTTTGGGAAAATTGTGAAGGATTTTCCAACGTGGGCAAAAATTGAAAAAAACGACAGGGCCGGTAGTGTCGAAAAAGTCAAAAATGCGGATTTTCCCAAACCTTGCTAAAAGGGGCCAGGGGGGCGGACTGAGTCAGAAAGGAGCAAAATCAAGCACAGTTGGGGCGTTTTTAGAAAATTGTGAAGGATTTTCCAAACCGGGCATAAATTGAAAAAAAAAGACAGGGCCGGTAGTGTCGAAAAAGTCAAAAATGGGGATTTTCCCAAACCTTGCTAAAAGGTGCCAGGGGGGCGGACTGAGTCAGAAAGGAGCAAAATCAAGCACAGTTGGGGGCGTTTTGTGAAAATTGTGAAGGATTTTCCAAAGTGGGCAAAAATTGAAAAAAACGACAGGGCCGGTAGTGTCGAAAAAGTCAAAAATGGGGATTTTCCCAAACCTTGCTAAAAGGTGCCAGGGGGTGGACTGAGTCAGAAAGGAGCAAAATCAAGCACAGTTGGGGCGTTTTGAGAAAATTGTGAAGGATTTTCCAAAGTGGGCAAAATTTGAAAAAAACGACAGGTCCGGTAGTGTCGAAAAAGTCAAAAATGCGGATTTTCCCAAACCTTGCTAAAAGGGGCCAGGGGGCGGGCTGAGTCAGAAAGGAGCAAAATCAAGCACAGTTGGGGCGTTGTGTGAAAATTGTGAAGGGTTTTCCAAAGTGGGCAAAAATTGAAAAAAACGACAGGGCCGGTAGTGTCGAAAAAGTCAAAAATGCGGATTTTCCCAAACCTTGCTAAAAGGGGCCAGTGGGGCGGACTGAGTCAGAAATGAGCAAAATCAAGCACAGTTGGGGCGTTTTGAGAAAATTGTGAAGGATTTTCCAAACCGGGCAAAATTTGAAAAAGACGACAGGTCCGGTAGTGTCGAAAAAGTCAAAAATGGGGATTTTCCAAAACCTTGCTAAAAGGGGCCAGGGGGGCGGACTAAGTAAGAAAGGAGCAAAATCAAGCACAGTTGGGGCGTTTTGGGAAAATTGTGAAGGATTTTCCAAACCGGGCAAAATTTGAAAAAAACGACAGTGCCGGTAGTGTCGAAAAAGTCAAAAATGGGGATTTTCCCAAACTTTGCTTAAAGAGGCCAGAGGGGGGGGCTGGGTGAAAAAGGAGCAAAATCAAGCACAGTTGGGGCGTTTTGTGAAAATTGTGAAGGATTTTCCAAAGTTGGCAAAATTTGAAAAAAAGACAGGGCCGGTAGTGTCGAAAAAGTCAAAAATGGGGATTTTCCCAAACCTTGCTAAAAGGGGCCAGGGGGCGGACTGAGTCAGAAAGGAGCAAAATCAAGCACAGTTGGGGCGTTTTGGGAAAATTGTGAAGGATTTTCCAAAGTGGGCAAAAATTGAAAAAAACGACAGGGCCGGTAGTGTCGAAAAAGTCAAAAATGCGGATTTTCCCAAACCTTGCTAAAAGGGGCCAGGGGGGCGGACTGAGTCAGAAATGAGCAAAATCAAGCACAGTTGGGGCGTTTTGAGAAAATTGTGAAGGATTTTCCAAACCGGGCAAAATTTGAAAAAAACGACAGGGCCGGTAGTGTCGAAAAAGTCAGAAATGGGGATTTTCCCAAACCTTGCTAAAAGGTGCCAGGGGGCGGACTGAGTCAGAAAGGAGCAAAATCAAGCACAGTTGGGGCGTTTTGGGAAAATTGTGAAGGATTTTCCAAAGTGGGCAAAAATTGAAAAAAACGACAGGGCCGGTAGTGTCGAAAAAGTCAAAAATGCGGATTTTCCCAAACCTTGCTAAAAGGGGCCAGGGGGGCGGACTGAGTCAGAAATGAGCAAAATCAAGCACAGTTGGGGCGTTTTGAGAAAATTGTGAAGGATTTTCCAAACCGGGCAAAATTTGAAAAAAACGACAGGTCCGGTAGTGTCGAAAAAGTCAAAAATGGGGATTTTCCCAAACCTTGCTAAAAGGTGCCAGGGGGCGGACTGAGTCAGAAAGGAGCAAAATCAAGCACAGTTGGGGCGTTTTGGGAAAATTGTGAAGGATTTTCCAACGTGGGCAAAAATTGAAAAAAACGACAGGGCCGGTAGTGTCGAAAAAGTCAAAAATGCGGATTTTCCCAAACCTTGCTAAAAGGGGCCAGGGGGGCGGACTGAGTCAGAAAGGAGCAAAATCAAGCACAGTTGGGGCGTTTTTAGAAAATTGTGAAGGATTTTCCAAACCGGGCATAAATTGAAAAAAAAGACAGGGCCGGTAGTGTCGAAAAAGTCAAAAATGGGGATTTTCCCAAACCTTGCTAAAAGGTGCCAGGGGGGCGGACTGAGTCAGAAAGGAGCAAAATCAAGCACAGTTGGGGGCGTTTTGTGAAAATTGTGAAGGATTTTCCAAAGTGGGCAAAAATTGAAAAAAACGACAGGGCCGGTAGTGTCGAAAAAGTCAAAAATGGGGATTTTCCCAAACCTTGCTAAAAGGTGCCAGGGGGTGGACTGAGTCAGAAAGGAGCAAAATCAAGCACAGTTGGGGCGTTTTGAGAAAATTGTGAAGGATTTTCCAAAGTGGGCAAAATTTGAAAAAAACGACAGGTCCGGTAGTGTCGAAAAAGTCAAAAATGCGGATTTTCCCAAACCTTGCTAAAAGGGGCCAGGGGGCGGGCTGAGTCAGAAAGGAGCAAAATCAAGCAAAGTTGGGGCGTTGTGTGAAAATTGTGAAGGGTTTTCCAAAGTGGGCAAAAATTGAAAAAAACGACAGGGCCGGTAGTGTCGAAAAAGTCAAAAATGCGGATTTTCCCAAACCTTGCTAAAAGGGGCCAGTGGGGCGGACTGAGTCAGAAATGAGCAAAATCAAGCACAGTTGGGGCGTTTTGAGAAAATTGTGAAGGATTTTCCAAACCGGGCAAAATTTGAAAAAGACGACAGGTCCGGTAGTGTCGAAAAAGTCAAAAATGGGGATTTTCCAAAACCTTGCTAAAAGGGGCCAGGGGGGCGGACTAAGTAAGAAAGGAGCAAAATCAAGCACAGTTGGGGCGTTTTGGGAAAATTGTGAAGGATTTTCCAAACCGGGCAAAATTTGAAAAAAACGACAGTGCCGGTAGTGTCGAAAAAGTCAAAAATGGGGATTTTCCCAAACTTTGCTTAAAGAGGCCAGAGGGGGGGGCTGGGTGAAAAAGGAGCAAAATCAAGCACAGTTGGGGCGTTTTGTGAAAATTGTGAAGGATTTTCCAAAGTTGGCAAAATTTGAAAAAAAGACAGGGCCGGTAGTGTCGAAAAAGTCAAAAATGGGGATTTTCCCAAACCTTGCTAAAAGGGGCCAGGGGGCGGACTGAGTCAGAAAGGAGCAAAATCAAGCACAGTTGGGGCGTTTTGGGAAAATTGTGAAGGATTTTCCAAAGTGGGCAAAAATTGAAAAAAACGACAGGGCCGGTAGTGTCGAAAAAGTCAAAAATGCGGATTTTCCCAAACCTTGCTAAAAGGGGCCAGGGGGGCGGACTGAGTCAGAAATGAGCAAAATCAAGCACAGTTGGGGCGTTTTGAGAAAATTGTGAAGGATTTTCCAAACCGGGCAAAATTTGAAAAAAACGACAGGGCCGGTAGTGTCGAAAAAGTCAAAAATGGGGATTTTCCCAAACCTTGCTAAAAGGTGCCAGGGGGCGGACTGAGTCAGAAAGGAGCAAAATCAAGCACAGTTGGGGCGTTTTGGGAAAATTGTGAAGGATTTTCCAAACCGGGCAAAATTTGAAAAAAACGACAGGGCCGGTAGTGTCGAAAAAGTCAAAAATGGGGATTTTCCCAAACCTTGCTAAAAGGGGCCAGTGGGGCGGACTGAGTCAGAAATGAGCAAAATCAAGCAGAGTTGGGGCGTTTTGAGAAAATTGTGAATGATTTTCCAAACCGGGCAAAATTTGAAAAAAACGACAGGTCCGGTAGTGTCGAAAATGTCAAAAATGGGGATTTTCCAAAACCTTGCTAAAAGGGGCCAGGGGGGCGGACTAAGTAAGAAAGGAGCAAAATCAAGCACAGTTGGGGCGTTTTGGGAAAATTGTGAAGGATTTTCCAAACCGGGCAAAATTTGAAAAAAAAGACAGGGCCGGTAGTGTCGAAAAAGTCAAAAATGGGGATTTTCCCAAACCTTGCTAAAAGGGGCCAGGGGGGCGGACTGAGTCAGAAAGGAGCAAAATCAAGCACAGTTGGGGCGTTTTGGGAAAATTGTGAAGGATTTTCCAAACCGGGCAAAATTTGAAAAAAACGACAGTGCCGGTAGTGTCGAAAAAGTCAAAAATGGGGATTTTCCCAAACTTTGCTTAAAGAGGCCAGAGGGGGGGGGGCTGGGTGAAAAAGGAGCAAAATCAAGCACAGTTGGGGCGTTTTGTGAAACTTGTGAAGGATTTTCCAAAGAGGGCAAAAATTGAAAAAAACGACAGGTCCGGTAGTGTCGAAAAAGTCAAAAATGGGGATTTTCACAAACCTTGCTAAAAGGTGCCAGGGGGTGGACTGAGTCAGAAAGGAGCAAAATCAAGCACAGTTGGGGCGTTTTGAGAAAATTGTGAAGGATTTTCCAAAGTGGGCAAAAATTGAAAAAAACGACAGGGCCGGTAGTGTCGAAAAAGTCAAAAATGCGGATTTTCCCAAACCTTGCTAAAAGGGGCCAGGGGGGCGGACTGAGTCAGAAATGAGCAAAATCAAGCACAGTTGGGGCGTTTTGAGAAAATTGTGAAGGATTTTCCAAACCGGGCAAAATTTGAAAAAAACGACAGGGCCGGTAGTGTCGAAAAAGTCAAAAATGGGGATTTTCCCAAACCTTGCTAAAACGGGCCAGGGGGGCGGACTGAGTCAGAAAGGAGCAAAATCAAGCACAGTTGGGGCGTTTTGGGAAAATTGTGAAGGATTTTCCAAACCGGGCAAAATTTGAAAAAAACGACAGTGCCGGTAGTGTCTAAAAAGTCAAAAATGGGGATTTTCCCAAACTTTGCTTAAAGAGGCCAGAGGGGGGGGCTGTGTGAAAAAGGAGCAAAATCAAGCACAGTTGGGGCGTTTTGTGAAAATTGTGAAGGATTTTCCAAAGAGGGCAAAAATTGAAAAAAACGACAGGGGCGGTAGTGTCGAAAAAGTCAAAAATGGGGATTTTCACAAACCTTGCTAAAAGGTGCCAGGGGGTGGACTGAGTCAGAAAGGAGCAAAATCAAGCACAGTTGGGGCGTTTTGGGAAAATTGTGAAGGATTTTCCAAACCGGGCAAAATTTGAAAAAAACGACAGGGCCGGTAGTGTCGAAAAAGTCAAAAATGGGGATTTTCCCAAATTTTTGCTAAAAGGGGCCAGGGGGCGGGCTGATTGAAAAACGAGCAAAATCAAGCACAGTTGGGGCGTTTTGTGAAAATTGTGAAGGATTTTCCAAACCGGGCAAAATTTGAAAAAAAGACAGGGCCGGTAGTGTCGAAAAAGTCAAAAATGGGGATTTTCCCAAACCTTGCTAAAAGGGGCCAGGGGGCGGACTGAGTCAGAAAGGAGCAAAATCAAGCACAGTTGGGGCGTTTTGGGAAAATTGTGAAGGATTTTCCAAACCGGGTAAAATTTGAAAAAAAAGACAGGGCCGGTAGTGTCGAAAAAGTCAAAAATGGGGATTTTCCCAAACCTTGCTAAAAGGGGCCAGGGGGCGGACTAAGTAAGAAAGGAGCAAAATCAAGCACAGTTGGGGCGTTTTGGGAAAATTGTGAAGGATTTTCCAAACCGGGCAAAATTTGAAAAAAACGACAGTGCTGGTAGTGTCGAAAAAGTCAAAAATGGGGATTTTCCCAAACTTTGCTTAAAGAGGCCAGAGGGGGGGGCTGGGTGAAAAAGGAGCAAAATCAAGCACAGTTGGGGCGTTGTGTGAAAATTGTGAAGGATTTTCCAAAGTGGGCAAAAATTGAAAAAAACGACAGGGCCGGTAGTGTCGAAAAAGTCAAAAATGGGGATTTTCACAAACCTTGCTAAAAGGTGCCAGGGGGTGGACTGAGTCAGAAAGGAGCAAAATCAAGCACAGTTGGGGCGTTTTGAGAAAATTGTGAAGGATTTTCCAAAGTGGGCAAAATTTGAAAAAAACGACAGGTCCGGTAGTGTCGAAAAAGTCAAAAATTGGGATTTTCCCAAATTTTTGCTAAAAGGGGCCAGGGGGGCGGGCTGATTGAAAAACGAGCAAAATCAAGCACAGTTGGGGCGTTTTGTGAAAATTGTGAAGGATTTTCCAAATCGGGCAAAATTTGAAAAAAAGACAGGGCCGGTAGTGTCGAAAAAGTCAAAAATGGGGATTTTCCCAAACTTTGCTTAAAGAGGCCAGAGGGGGGGGCTGGGTGAAAAAGGAGCAAAATCAAGCACAGTTGGGGCGTTTTGTGAAAATTGTGAAGGATTTTCCAAACCGGGCAAAATTTGAAAAAAACGACAGTGCCGGTAGTGTCGAAAAAGTCAAAAATGGGGATTTTCACAAACCTTGCTAAAAGGTGCCAGGGGGTGGACTGAGTCAGAAAGGAGCAAAATCAAGCACAGTTGGGGCGTTTTGAGAAAATTGTGAAGGATTTTCCAAAGTGGGCAAAATTTGAAAAAAACGACAGGTCCGGTAGTGTCGAAAAAGTCAAAAATTGGGATTTTCCCAAACCTTGCTAAAACAGGCCAGGGGGGCGGACTGAGTCAGAAAGGAGCAAAATCAAGCACAGTTGGGGCGTTTTGGGAAAATTGTGAAGGATTTTCCAAACCGGGCAAAATTTGAAAAAAACGACAGTGCCGGTAGTGTCGAAAAAGTCAAAAATGGGGATTTTCCCAAACTTTGCTTAAAGAGGCCAGAGGGGGGGGCTGTGTGAAAAAGGAGCAAAATCAAGCACAGTTGGGGCGTTTTGTGAAAATTGTGAAGGATTTTCCAAAGAGGGCAAAAATTGAAAAAAACGACAGGGGCGGGTAGTGTCGAAAAAGTCAAAAATGGGGATTTTCACAAACCTTGCTAAAAGGTGCCAGGGGGTGGACTGAGTCAGAAAGGAGCAAAATCAAGCACAGTTGGGACGTTTTGAGAAAATTGTGAAGGATTTTCCAAAGTGGGCAAAATTTGAAAAAAACGACAGGTCCGGTAGTGTCGAAAAAGTCAAAAATTGGGATTTTCCCAAACCTTGCTAAAACGGGCCAGGGGGGCGGACTGAGTCAGAAAGGAGCAAAATCAAGCACAGTTGGGGCGTTTTGGGAAAATTGTGAAGGATTTTCCAAACCGGGCAAAATTTGAAAAAAACGACAGGGCCGGTAGTGTCGAAAAAAGTCAAAAATGGGGATTTTCCCAAATTTTTGCTAAAAGGGGCCAGGGGGCGGGCTGATTGAAAAACGAGCAAAATCAAGCACAGTTGGGGCGTTTTGTGAAAATTGTGAAGGATTTTCCAAACCGGGCAAAATTTGAAAAAAAGACAGGGCCGGTAGTGTCGAAAAAGTCAAAAATGGGGATTTTCCCAAACCTTGCTAAAAGGGGCCAGAGGGGGGGGCTGGGTGAAAAAGGAGCAAAATCAAGCACAGTTGGGGCGTTTTGGGAAAATTGTGAAGGATTTTCCAAACCGGGCAAAATTTGAAAAAAACGACAGTGCTGGTAGTGTCGAAAAAGTCAAAAATGGGGATTTTCCCAAACTTTGCTTAAAGAGGCCAGAGGGGGGGGCTGGGTGAAAAAGGAGCAAAATCAAGCACAGTTGGGGCGTTTTGGGAAAATTGTGAAGGATTTTCCAAACCGGGCAAAATTTGAAAAAAACGACAGTGCTGGTAGTGTCGAAAAAGTCAAAAATGGGGATTTTCCCAAACTTTGCTTAAAGAGGCCAGAGGGGGGGGCTGGGTGAAAAAGGAGCAAAATCAAGCACAGTTGGGGCGTTGTGTGAAAATTGTGAAGGATTTTCCAAAGTGGGCAAAAATTGAAAAAAACGACAGGGCCGGTAGTGTCGAAAAAGTCAAAAATGGGGATTTTCACAAACCTTGCTAAAAGGTGCCAGGGGGTGGACTGAGTCAGAAAGGAGCAAAATCAAGCACAGTTGGGGCGTTTTGGGAAAATTGTGAAGGATTTTCCAAACCGGGCAAAATTTGAAAAAAACGACAGGGCCGGTAGTGTCGAAAAAGTCAAAAATGGGGATTTTCCCAAATCCTTGCTAAAAGGGGCCAGGGGGGCGGGCTGAGTGAGAAAGGAGCAAAATCAAGCACAGTTGGGGCGTTGTGTGAAAATTGTGAAGGATTTTCCAAACCGGGCAAAATTTGAAAAAAACGACAGGGCCGGTAGTGTCGAAAAAGTCAAAAATGGGGATTTTCACAAAATTTGCTTAAAGAGGCCAGAGGGGGGGGCTGAGTGAAAAACAAGCAAAATCAAGCACAGTTGGGGCGTTTTGTGAAAATTGTGAAGGATTTTCCATAGTGGGCAAAAATTGAAAAAAACGACAGGGCCGGTAGTGTCGAAAAAGTCAAAAATGGGGATTTTCCCAAACCTTGCTAAAAGGGGCCAGGGGGGCGGGCTGAGTCAGAAAGGAGCAAAATCAAGCACAGTTGGGGCGTTGTGTGAAAATTGTGAAGGATTTTCCAAAGTGGGCAAAAATTGAAAAAAACGACAGGGCCGGTAGTGTCGAAAAAGTCAAAAATGGGGATTTTCCCAAACCTTGCTAAAAGGGGCCAGGGGTGCGGACTGAGTCAGAAAGGAGCAAAATCAAGCACAGTTGGGGCGTTTTGGGAAAATTGTGAAGGATTTACCAAACCGGGCAAAATTTGAAAAAAACGGCAGTGCCGGTAGTGTCGAAAAAGTCAAAAATGGGGATTTTCCCAAACTTTGCTTAAAGAGGCCAGAGGGGGGGGCTGGGTGAAAAAGGAGCAAAATCAAGCACAGTTGGGGCGTTTTGTGAAAATTGTGAAGGATTTTCCAAAGTGGGCAAAATTTGAAAAAAACGACAGGTACGGTAGTGTCGAAAAAGTCAAAAATGGGGATTTTCACAAAATTTGCTTAAAAAGGCCAGAGGGGGGGGCTGAGTGAAAAACGAGCAAAATCAAGCACAGTTGGGGCGTTTTGTGAAAATTGTGAAAGATTTTCCAAACCGGGTAAAATTTGAAAAAAAAGACAGGGCCGGTAGTGTCGAAAAAGTCAAAAATGGGGATTTTCCCAAACCTTGCTAAAAGGGGCCAGGGGGGCGGACTGAGTCTGAAAGGAGCAAAATCAAGCACAGTTGGGGCGTTTTGGGAAAATTGTGAAGGATTTTCCAAACCGGGCAAAATTTGAAAAAAAACGACAGTGCCGGTAGTGTCGAAAAAGTCAAAAATGTGGATTTTCCCAAACTTTGCTTAAAGAGGCCAGAGGGGGGGGCTGGGTGAAAAACGAGCAAAATCAAGCACAGTTGGGGCATTTTTTTATGACAATTTTGAAGGATTTTCCAAAGTGGGCAAAAATTGAAAAAAACGACAGGGGCGGTAGTGTCGAAAAAGTCAAAAATGGGGATTTTCACAAACCTTGCTAAAAGGTGCCAGGGGGTGGACTGAGTCAGAAAGGAGCTAAATCAAGCACAGTTGGGGCGTTTTGAAAAAATTGTGAAGGATTTTCCAAACCGGGCAAAATTTGAAAAAAACGACAGGGCCGGTAGTGTCGAAAAAGTCAAAAATGTGGATTTTCCCAAATCCTTGCTAAAAGGGGCCAGGGGGCTGGCTTATTGAAAAACGAGCAAAATCAAGCACAGTTGGGGCGTTTTGGGAAAATTGTGAAGGATTTTCCATAGTGGGCAAAAATTGAAAAAAACGACAGGGCCGGTAGTGTCGAAAAAGTCAAAAATGGGGATTTTCCCAAATCCTTGCTAAAAGGGGCCAGGGGGGCGGACTGAGTCAGAAATGAGCAAAATCAAGCACAGTTGGGGCGTTTTGAGAAAATTGTGAAGGATTTTCCAAACCGGGCATAAATTTGAAAAAAAAGACAGGGCCGGTAGTGTCGAAAAAGTCAAAAATGGGGATTTTCCCAAACCTTGCTAAAAGGGGCCAGGGGGGTGGACTGAGTCAGAAAGGAGCAAAATCAAGCCAGTTGGGGCGTTTTGGGAAAATTGTGAAGGATTTTCCAAACCGGGCAAAATTTGAAAAAAACGACAGGGCCGGTAGTGTCGAAAAAGTCAAAAATGGGGATTTTCCCAAATCCTTGCTAAAAGGGGCCAGGGGGGCGGGCTGAGTGAGAAAGGAGCAAAATCAAGCACAGTTGGGGCGTTGTGTGAAAATTGTGAAGGATTTTCCAAACCGGGCAAAATTTGAAAAAAACGACAGGGCCGGTAGTGTCGAAAAAGTCAAAAATGGGGATTTTCACAAAATTTGCTTAAAGAGGCCAGAGGGGGGGGCTGAGTGAAAAACGAGCAAAATCAAGCACAGTTGGGGCGTTTTGTGAAAATTGTGAAGGATTTTCCATAGTGGGCAAAAATTGAAAAAAACGACAGGGCCGGTAGTGTCGAAAAAGTCAAAAATGGGGATTTTCCCAAACCTTGCTAAAAGGGGCCAGGGGGGCGGGCTGAGTCAGAAAGGAGCAAAATCAAGCACAGTTGGGGCGTTGTGTGAAAATTGTGAAGGATTTTCCAAAGTGGGCAAAAATTGAAAAAAACGACAGGGCCGGTAGTGTCGAAAAAGTCAAAAATGGGGATTTTCCCAAACCTTGCTAAAAGGGGCCAGGGGTGCGGACTGAGTCAGAAAGGAGCAAAATCAAGCACAGTTGGGGCGTTTTGAGAAAATTGTGAAGGATTTTCCAAACCGGGCAAAATTTGAAAAAAACGGCAGTGCCGGTAGTGTCTAAAAAGTCAAAAATGGGGATTTTCTCAAACTTTGCTTAAAGAGGCCAGAGGGGGGGGGCTGGGTGAAAAAGGAGCAAAATCAAGCACAGTTGGGGCGTTTTGTGAAAATTGTGAAGGATTTTCCAAAGTGGGCAAAATTTGAAAAAAACGACAGGTACGGTAGTGTCGAAAAAGTCAAAAATTGGGATTTTCCCAAACCTTGCTAAAACGGGCCAGGGGGGCGGACTGAGTCAGAAAGGAGCAAAATCAAGCACAGTTGGGGCATTTTGGGAAAATTGTGAAGGATTTTCCAAACCGGGCAAAATTTGAAAAAAACGACAGGGCCGGTAGTGTCGAAAAAGTCAAAAATGGGGATTTTCCCAAATTTTTGCTAAAAGGGGCCAGGGGGCGGGCTGATTGAAAAACGAGCAAAATCAAGCACAGTTGGGGCGTTGTGTGAAAATTGTGAAGGATTTTCCAAACCGGGTAAAATTTGAAAAAAAAGACAGGGCCGGTAGTGTCGAAAAAGTCAAAAATGGGGATTTTCCCAAACCTTGCTAAAAGGGGCCAGGGGGGCGGACTGAGTCAGAAAGGAGCAAAATCAAGCACAGTTGGGGCGTTTTGGGAAAATTGTGAAGGATTTTCCAAACCGGGCAAAATTTGAAAAAAACGACAGTGCCGGTAGTGTCGAAAAAGTCAAAAATGGGGATTTTCCCAAACTTTGCTTAAAGAGGCCAGAGGGGGGGGCTGAGTGAAAAACGAGCAAAATCAAGCACAGTTGGGGCGTTTTGTGAAAATTGTGAAGGATTTTCCATGGTGGGCAAAAATTGAAAAAAACGACAGGGCCGGTAGTGTCGAAAAAGTCAAAAATGGGGATTTTCCCAAACCTTGCTAAAAGGGGCCAGGGGGGCGGGCTGAGTCAGAAAGGAGCAAAATCAAGCACAGTTGGGGCGTTGTGTGAAAATTGTGAAGGATTTTCCAAAGTGGGCAAAAATTGAAAAAAACGACAGGGCCGGTAGTGTCGAAAAAGTCAAAAATGGGGATTTTCCCAAACCTTGCTAAAAGGGGCCAGGGGTGCGGACTGAGTCAGAAAGGAGCAAAATCAAGCACAGTTGGGGCGTTTTGGGAAAATTGTGAAGGATTTACCAAACCGGGCAAAATTTGAAAAAAACGGCAGTGCCGGTAGTGTCGAAAAAGTCAAAAATGGGGATTTTCCCAAACTTTGCTTAAAGAGGCCAGAGGGGGGGGCTGGGTGAAAAAGGAGCAAAATCAAGCACAGTTGGGGCGTTTTGTGAAACTTGTGAAGGATTTTCCAAACCGGGCAAAATTTGAAAAAAAGACAGGGCCGGTAGTGTCGAAAAAGTCAAAAATGGGGATTTTCCCAAACCTTGCTAAAAGGTGCCAGGGGGTGGACTGAGTCAGAAAGGAGCAAAATCAAGCACAGTTGGGGCGTTTTGAGAAAATTGTGAAGGATTTTCCAAAGTGGGCAAAATTTGAAAAAAACGACAGGGCCGGTAGTGTCGAAAAAGTCAAAAATGGGGATTTTCACAAAATTTGCTTAAAGAGGCCAGAGGGGGGGGGCTGAGTGAAAAACGAGCAAAATCAAGCACAGTTGGGGCGTTTTGTGAAAATTGTGAAGGATTTTCCAAACCGGGTAAAATTTGAAAAAAAAGACAGGGCCGGTAGTGTCGAAAAAGTCAAAAATGGGGATTTTCCCAAACCTTGCTAAAAGGGGCCAGGGGGGCGGACTGAGTCAGAAAGGAGCAAAATCAAGCACAGTTGGGGCGTTTTGGGAAAATTGTGAAGGATTTTCCAAACCGGGCAAAATTTGAAAAAAACGACAGTGCCGGTAGTGTCGAAAAAGTCAAAAATGGGGATTTTCCCAAACTTTGCTTAAAGAGGCCAGAGGGGGGGGGCTGGGTGAAAAACGAGCAAAATCAAGCACAGTTGGGGCTTTTTTTTATGACAATTTTTAAGGATTTTCCAAAGTGGGCAAAAATTGAAAAAAACGACAGGGGCGGTAGTGTCGAAAAAGTCAAAAATGGGGATTTTCACAAACCTTGCTAAAAGGTGCCAGGGGGTGGACTGAGTCAGAAAGGAGCTAAATCAAGCACAGTTGGGGCGTTTTGAGAAAATTGTGAAGGATTTTCCAAAGTGGGCAAAATTTGAAAAAAACGACAGGGCCGGTAGTGTCGAAAAAGTCAAAAATGCGGATTTTCCCAAATCCTTGCTAAAAGGGGCCAGGGGGCGGGCTTATTGAAAAACGAGTAAAATCAAGCACAGTTGGGGCGTTTTGTGAAAATTGTGAAGGATTTTCCATAGTGGGCAAAAATTGAAAAAAACGACAGGGCCGGTAGTGTCGAAAAAGTCAAAAATGGGGATTTTCCCAAACCTTGCTAAAAGGGGCCAGGGGGGCGGGCTGAGTCAGAAAGGAGCAAAATCAAGCACAGTTGGGGCGTTGTGTGAAAATTGTGAAGGATTTTCCAAAGTGGGCAAAAATTGAAAAAAACGACAGGGCCGGTAGTGTCGAAAAAGTCAAAAATGGGGATTTTCCCAAACCTTGCTAAAAGGGGCCAGGGGTGCGGACTGAGTCAGAAAGGAGCAAAATCAAGCACAGTTGGGGCGTTTTGAGAAAATTGTGAAGGATTTTCCAAACCGGGCAAAATTTGAAAAAAACGGCAGTGCCGGTAGTGTCTAAAAAGTCAAAAATGGGGATTTTCTCAAACTTTGCTTAAAGAGGCCAGAGGGGGGGGGCTGGGTGAAAAAGGAGCAAAATCAAGCACAGTTGGGGCGTTTTGTGAAAATTGTGAAGGATTTTCCAAAGTGGGCAAAATTTGAAAAAAACGACAGGTACGGTAGTGTCGAAAAAGTCAAAAATTGGGATTTTCCCAAACCTTGCTAAAACGGGCCAGGGGGGCGGACTGAGTCAGAAAGGAGCAAAATCAAGCACAGTTGGGGCATTTTGGGAAAATTGTGAAGGATTTTCCAAACCGGGCAAAATTTGAAAAAAACGACAGGGCCGGTAGTGTCGAAAAAGTCAAAAATGGGGATTTTCCCAAATTTTTGCTAAAAGGGGCCAGGGGGCGGGCTGATTGAAAAACGAGCAAAATCAAGCACAGTTGGGGCGTTGTGTGAAAATTGTGAAGGATTTTCCAAACCGGGTAAAATTTGAAAAAAAAGACAGGGCCGGTAGTGTCGAAAAAGTCAAAAATGGGGATTTTCCCAAACCTTGCTAAAAGGGGCCAGGGGGGCGGACTGAGTCAGAAAGGAGCAAAATCAAGCACAGTTGGGGCGTTTTGGGAAAATTGTGAAGGATTTTCCAAACCGGGCAAAATTTGAAAAAAACGACAGTGCCGGTAGTGTCGAAAAAGTCAAAAATGGGGATTTTCCCAAACTTTGCTTAAAGAGGCCAGAGGGGGGGGCTGAGTGAAAAACGAGCAAAATCAAGCACAGTTGGGGCGTTTTGTGAAAATTGTGAAGGATTTTCCATGGTGGGCAAAAATTGAAAAAAACGACAGGGCCGGTAGTGTCGAAAAAGTCAAAAATGGGGATTTTCCCAAACCTTGCTAAAAGGGGCCAGGGGGGCGGGCTGAGTCAGAAAGGAGCAAAATCAAGCACAGTTGGGGCGTTGTGTGAAAATTGTGAAGGATTTTCCAAAGTGGGCAAAAATTGAAAAAAACGACAGGGCCGGTAGTGTCGAAAAAGTCAAAAATGGGGATTTTCCCAAACCTTGCTAAAAGGGGCCAGGGGTGCGGACTGAGTCAGAAAGGAGCAAAATCAAGCACAGTTGGGGCGTTTTGGGAAAATTGTGAAGGATTTACCAAACCGGGCAAAATTTGAAAAAAACGGCAGTGCCGGTAGTGTCGAAAAAGTCAAAAATGGGGATTTTCCCAAACTTTGCTTAAAGAGGCCAGAGGGGGGGGCTGGGTGAAAAAGGAGCAAAATCAAGCACAGTTGGGGCGTTTTGTGAAAATTGTGAAGGATTTTCCAAACCGGGCAAAATTTGAAAAAAAGACAGGGCCGGGTAGTGTCGAAAAAGTCAAAAATGGGGATTTTCCCAAACCTTGCTAAAAGGTGCCAGGGGGTGGACTGAGTCAGAAAGGAGCAAAATCAAGCACAGTTGGGGCGTTTTGAGAAAATTGTGAAGGATTTTCCAAAGTGGGCAAAATTTGAAAAAAACGACAGGGCCGGTAGTGTCGAAAAAGTCAAAAATGGGGATTTTCACAAAATTTGCTTAAAGAGGCCAGAGGGGGGGGGCTGAGTGAAAAACGAGCAAAATCAAGCACAGTTGGGGCGTTTTGTGAAAATTGTGAAGGATTTTCCAAACCGGGTAAAATTTGAAAAAAAAGACAGGGCCGGTAGTGTCGAAAAAGTCAAAAATGGGGATTTTCCCAAACCTTGCTAAAAGGGGCCAGGGGGGCGGACTGAGTCAGAAAGGAGCAAAATCAAGCACAGTTGGGGCGTTTTGGGAAAATTGTGAAGGATTTTCCAAACCGGGCAAAATTTGAAAAAAACGACAGTGCCGGTAGTGTCGAAAAAGTCAAAAATGGGGATTTTCCCAAACTTTGCTTAAAGAGGCCAGAGGGGGGGGGCTGGGTGAAAAACGAGCAAAATCAAGCACAGTTGGGGCTTTTTTTTATGACAATTTTTAAGGATTTTCCAAAGTGGGCAAAAATTGAAAAAAACGACAGGGGCGGGTAGTGTCGAAAAAGTCAAAAATGGGGATTTTCACAAACCTTGCTAAAAGGTGCCAGGGGGTGGACTGAGTCAGAAAGGAGCTAAATCAAGCACAGTTGGGGCGTTTTGAGAAAATTGTGAAGGATTTTCCAAAGTGGGCAAAATTTGAAAAAAACGACAGGGCCGGTAGTGTCGAAAAAGTCAAAAATGCGGATTTTCCCAAATCCTTGCTAAAAGGGGCCAGGGGGCGGGCTTATTGAAAAACGAGTAAAATCAAGCACAGTTGGGGCGTTTTGTGAAAATTGTGAAGGATTTTCCATAGTGGGCAAAAATTGAAAAAAACGACAGGGCCGGTAGTGTCGAAAAAGTCAAAAATGGGGATTTTCCCAAACCTTGCTAAAAGGGGCCAGGGGGGCGGGCTGAGTCAGAAAGGAGCAAAATCAAGCACAGTTGGGGCGTTGTGTGAAAATTGTGAAGGATTTTCCAAAGTGGGCAAAAATTGAAAAAAACGACAGGGCCGGTAGTGTCGAAAAAGTCAAAAATGGGGATTTTCCCAAACCTTGCTAAAAGGGGCCAGGGGTGCGGACTGAGTCAGAAAGGAGCAAAATCAAGCACAGTTGGGGCGTTTTGAGAAAATTGTGAAGGATTTTCCAAACCGGGCAAAATTTGAAAAAAACGGCAGTGCCGGTAGTGTCTAAAAAGTCAAAAATGGGGATTTTCCCAAACTTTGCTTAAAGAGGCCAGAGGGGGGGGGCTGGGTGAAAAAGGAGCAAAATCAAGCACAGTTGGGGCGTTTTGTGAAAATTGTGAAGGATTTTCCAAAGTGGGCAAAATTTGAAAAAAACGACAGGTACGGTAGTGTCGAAAAAGTCAAAAATTGGGATTTTCCCAAACCTTGCTAAAACGGGCCAGGGGGGCGGACTGAGTCAGAAAGGAGCAAAATCAAGCACAGTTGGGGCATTTTGGGAAAATTGTGAAGGATTTTCCAAACCGGGCAAAATTTGAAAAAAACGACAGGGCCGGTAGTGTCGAAAAAGTCAAAAATGGGGATTTTCCCAAATTTTTGCTAAAAGGGGCCAGGGGGCGGGCTGATTGAAAAACGAGCAAAATCAAGCACAGTGGGGGCGTTTTGTGAAAATTGTGAAGGATTTTCCAAACCGGGCAAAATTTGAAAAAAAGACAGGGCCGGTAGTGTCGAAAAAGTCAAAAATGGGGATTTTCCCAAACCTTGCTAAAAGGTGCCAGGGGGTGGACTGAGTCAGAAAGGAGCAAAATCAAGCACAGTTGGGGCGTTTTGAGAAAATTGTGAAGGATTTTCCAAAGTGGGCAAAATTTGAAAAAAACGACAGGGCCGGTAGTGTCGAAAAAGTCAAAAATGGGGATTTTCACAAAATTTGCTTAAAGAGGCCAGAGGGGGGGGGCTGAGTGAAAAACGAGCAAAATCAAGCACAGTTGGGGCGTTGTGTGAAAATTGTGAAGGATTTTCCAAACCGGGTAAAATTTGAAAAAAAAGACAGGGCCGGTAGTGTCGAAAAAGTCAAAAATGGGGATTTTCCCAAACCTTGCTAAAAGGGGCCAGGGGGGCGGACTGAGTCAGAAAGGAGCAAAATCAAGCACAGTTGGGGCGTTTTGGGAAAATTGTGAAGGATTTTCCAAACCGGGCAAAATTTGAAAAAAACGACAGTGCCGGTAGTGTCGAAAAAGTCAAAAATGGGGATTTTCCCAAACTTTGCTTAAAGAGGCCAGAGGGGGGGGCTGAGTGAAAAACGAGCAAAATCAAGCACAGTTGGGGCGTTTTGTGAAAATTGTGAAGGATTTTCCATAGTGGGCAAAAATTGAAAAAAACGACAGGGCCGGTAGTGTCGAAAAAGTCAAAAATGGGGATTTTCCCAAACCTTGCTAAAAGGGGCCAGGGGGGCGGGCTGAGTCAGAAAGGAGCAAAATCAAGCACAGTTGGGGCGTTGTGTGAAAATTGTGAAGGATTTTCCAAAGTGGGCAAAAATTGAAAAAAACGACAGGGCCGGTAGTGTCGAAAAAGTCAAAAATGGGGATTTTCCCAAACCTTGCTAAAAGGGGCCAGGGGTGCGGACTGAGTCAGAAAGGAGCAAAATCAAGCACAGTTGGGGCGTTTTGGGAAAATTGTGAAGGATTTACCAAACCGGGCAAAATTTGAAAAAAACGGCAGTGCCGGTAGTGTCGAAAAAGTCAAAAATGGGGATTTTCCCAAACTTTGCTTAAAGAGGCCAGAGGGGGGGGCTGGGTGAAAAAGGAGCAAAATCAAGCACAGTTGGGGCGTTTTGTGAAAATTGTGAAGGATTTTCCAAAGTGGGCAAAATTTGAAAAAAACGACAGGTACGGTAGTGTCGAAAAAGTCAAAAATTGGGATTTTCCCAAACCTTGCTAAAACGGGCCAGGGGGGCGGACTGAGTCAGAAAGGAGCAAAATCAAGCACAGTGGGGGCGTTTTGTGAAAATTGTGAAGGATTTTCCAAACCGGGCAAAATTTGAAAAAAAGACAGGGCCGGTAGTGTCGAAAAAGTCAAAAATGGGGATTTTCCCAAACCTTGCTAAAAGGTGCCAGGGGGTGGACTGAGTCAGAAAGGAGCAAAATCAAGCACAGTTGGGGCGTTTTGAGAAAATTGTGAAGGATTTTCCAAAGTGGGCAAAATTTGAAAAAAACGACAGGGCCAGTAGTGTCGAAAAAGTCAAAAATGGGGATTTTCACAAAATTTGCTTAAAGAGGCCAAGGGGGGGGGGCTGAGTGAAAAACGAGCCAAATCAAGCACAGTTGGGGCGTTTTGTGAAAATTGTGAAGGATTTTCCAAACCGGGTAAAATTTGAAAAAAAAGACAGGGCCGGTAGTGTCGAAAAAGTCAAAAATGGGGATTTTCCCAAACCTTGCTAAAAGGGGCCAGGGGGGCGGACTGAGTCAGAAAGGAGCAAAATCAAGCACAGTTGGGGCGTTTTGGGAAAATTGTGAAGGATTTTCCAAACCGGGCAAAATTTGAAAAAAACGACAGTGCCGGTAGTGTCGAAAAAGTCAAAAATGGGGATTTTCCCAAATTTTTGCTAAAAGGGGCCAGGGGGCGGGCTGATTGAAAAACGAGCAAAATCAAGCACAGTGGGGGCGTTTTGTGAAAATTGTGAAGGATTTTCCAAACAGGGCAAAATTTGAAAAAAAGACAGGGCCGGTAGTGTCGAAAAAGTCAAAAATGGGGATTTTCCCAAACCTTGCTAAAAGGTGCCAGGGGGTGGACTGAGTCAGAAAGGAGCAAAATCAAGCACAGTTGGGGCGTTTTGAGAAAATTGTGAAGGATTTTCCAAAGTGGGCAAAATTTGAAAAAAACGACAGGGCCGGTAGTGTCGAAAAAGTCAAAAATGGGGATTTTCACAAAATTTGCTTAAAGAGGCCAGAGGGGGGGGGCTGAGTGAAAAACGAGCAAAATCAAGCACAGTTGGGGCGTTGTGTGAAAATTGTGAAGGATTTTCCAAACCGGGTAAAATTTGAAAAAAAAGACAGGGCCGGTAGTGTCGAAAAAGTCAAAAATGGGGATTTTCCCAAACCTTGCTAAAAGGGGCCAGGGGGGCGGACTGAGTCAGAAAGGAGCAAAATCAAGCACAGTTGGGGCGTTTTGGGGAAATTGTGAAGGATTTTCCAAACCGGGCAAAATTTGAAAAAAACGACAGTGCCGGTAGTGTCGAAAAAGTCAAAAATGGGGATTTTCCCAAACTTTGCTTAAAGAGGCCAGAGGGGGGGGCTGAGTGAAAAACGAGCAAAATCAAGCACAGTTGGGGCGTTTTGTGAAAATTGTGAAGGATTTTCCATAGTGGGCAAAAATTGAAAAAAACGACAGGGCCGGTAGTGTCGAAAAAGTCAAAAATGGGGATTTTCCCAAACCTTGCTAAAAGGGGCCAGGGGGGCGGGCTGAGTCAGTAAGGAGCAAAATCAAGCACAGTTGGGGCGTTGTGTGAAAATTGTGAAGGATTTTCCAAAGTGGGCAAAAATTGAAAAAAACGACAGGGCCGGTAGTGTCGAAAAAGTCAAAAATGGGGATTTTCCCAAACCTTGCTAAAAGGGGCCAGGGGTGCGGACTGAGTCAGAAAGGAGCAAAATCAAGCACAGTTGGGGCGTTTTGGGAAAATTGTGAAGGATTTACCAAACCGGGCAAAATTTGAAAAAAACGGCAGTGCCGGTAGTGTCGAAAAAGTCAAAAATGGGGATTTTCCCAAACTTTGCTTAAAGAGGCCAGAGGGGGGGGCTGGGTGAAAAAGGAGCAAAATCAAGCACAGTTGGGGCGTTTTGTGAAAATTGTGAAGGATTTTCCAAACCGGGCAAAATTTGAAAAAAACGACAGGGCCGGTAGTGTCGAAAAAGTCAAAAATGGGGATTTTCACAAAATTTGCTTAAAGAGGCCAGAGGGGGGGGGCTGAGTGAAAAACGAGCAAAATCAAGCACAGTTGGGGCGTTTTGTGAAAATTGTGAAGGATTTTCCATAGTGGGCAAAAATTGAAAAAAACGACAGGGCCGGTAGTGTCGAAAAAGTCAAAAATGGGGATTTTCCCAAACCTTGCTAAAAGGGGCCAGGGGGGCGGGCTGAGTCAGAAAGGAGCAAAATCAAGCACAGTTGGGGCGTTGTGTGAAAATTGTGAAGGATTTTCCAAAGTGGGCAAAAATTGAAAAAAACGACAGGGCCGGTAGTGTCGAAAAAGTCAAAAATGGGGATTTTCCCAAACCTTGCTAAAAGGGGCCAGGGGTGCGGACTGAGTCAGAAAGGAGCAAAATCAAGCACAGTTGGGGCGTTTTGGGAAAATTGTGAGGATTTACCAAACCGGGCAAAATTTGAAAAAAACGGCAGTGCCGGTAGTGTCGAAAAAGTCAAAAATGGGGATTTTCCCAAACTTTGCTTAAAGAGGCCAGAGGGGGGGGCTGGGTGAAAAAGGAGCAAAATCAAGCACAGTTGGGGCGTTTTGTGAAAATTGTGAAGGATTTTCCAAAGTGGGCAAAATTTGAAAAAAACGACAGGTACGGTAGTGTCGAAAAAGTCAAAAATTGGGATTTTCCCAAACCTTGCTAAAACGGGCCAGGGGGGCGGACTGAGTCAGAAAGGAGCAAAATCAAGCACAGTGGGGGCGTTTTGTGAAAATTGTGAAGGATTTTCCATAGTGGGCAAAATTTGAAAAAAAGACAGGGCCGGTAGTGTCGAAAAAGTCAAAAATGGGGATTTTCCCAAACCTTGCTAAAAGGTGCCAGGGGGTGGACTGAGTCAGAAAGGAGCAAAATCAAGCACAGTTGGGGCGTTTTGAGAAAATTGTGAAGGATTTTCCAAAGTGGGCAAAATTTGAAAAAAACGACAGGGCCAGTAGTGTCGAAAAAGTCAAAAATGGGGATTTTCACAAAATTTGCTTAAAGAGGCCAAGGGGGGGGGCTGAGTGAAAAACGAGCCAAATCAAGCACAGTTGGGGCGTTTTGTGAAAATTGTGAAGGATTTTCCAAACCGGGTAAAATTTGAAAAAAAAGACAGGGCCGGTAGTGTCGAAAAAGTCAAAAATGGGGATTTTCCCAAACCTTGCTAAAAGGGGCCAGGGGGGCGGACTGAGTCAGAAAGGAGCAAAATCAAGCACAGTTGGGGCGTTTTGGGAAAATTGTGAAGGATTTTCCAAACCGGGCAAAATTTGAAAAAAACGACAGTGCCGGTAGTGTCGAAAAAGTCAAAAATGGGGATTTTCCCAAACTTTGCTTAAAGAGGCCAGAGGGGGGGGCTGGGTGAAAAACGAGCAAAATCAAGCACAGTTGGGGCTTTTTTTTTATGACAATTTTGAAGGATTTTCCAAAGTGGGCAAAAATTGAAAAAAACGACAGGGGCGGTAGTGTCGAAAAAGTCAAAAATGGGGATTTTCACAAACCTTGCTAAAAGGTGCCAGGGGGTGGACTGAGTCAGAAAGGAGCTAAATCAAGCACAGTTGGGGCGTTTTGAGAAAATTGTGAAGGATTTTCCAAACCGGGCAAAATTTGAAAAAAACGACAGGGCCGGTAGTGTCGAAAAAGTCAAAAATGCGGATTTTCCCAAATCCTTGCTAAAAGGGGCCAGGGGGCGGGCTTATTGAAAAACGAGTAAAATCAAGCACAGTTGGGGCGTTTTGTAAAAATTGTGAAGGATTTTCCAAACCGGGTAAAATTTGAAAAAAAAGACAGGGCCGGTAGTGTCGAAAAAGTCAAAAATGGGGATTTTCCCAAACCTTGCTAAAAGGTGCCAGGGGGTGGACTGAGTCAGAAAGGAGCAAAATCAAGCACAGTTGGGGCGTTTTGAGAAAATTGTGAAGGATTTTCCAAAGTGGGCAAAATTTTGAAAAAAACTACAGGGCCGGTAGTGTCGAAAAAGTCAAAAATGGGGATTTTCCCAAACCTTGCTAAAAGGGGCCAGGGGGGCGGACTGAGTCAGAAAGGAGCAAAATCAAGCACAGTTGGGGCGTTTTGGGAAAATTGTGAAGGATTTTCCAAACCGGGCAAAATTTGAAAAAAACGACAGGGCCGGTAGTGTCGAAAAAGTCAAAAATGGGGATTTTCCCAAATCCTTGCTAAAAGGGGCCAGGGGGGCGGACTGAGTCAGAAATGAGCAAAATCAAGCACAGTTGGGGCGTTTTGAGAAAATTGTGAAGGATTTTCCAAACCGGGCAAAATTTGAAAAAAACGACAGGTCCGGTAGTGTCGAAAAAGTCAAAAATGGGGATTTTCCCAAACCTTGCTAAAAGGGGCCAGGGGGGCGGACTGAGTCAGACAGGAGCAAAATCAAGCACAGTTGGGGCGTTTTGGGAAAATTGTGAAGGATTTACCAAACCGGGCAAAATTTGAAAAAAACGGCAGTGCCGGTAGTGTCGAAAAAGTCAAAAATGGGGATTTTCCCAAACTTTGCTTAAAGAGGCCAGAGGGGGGGGCTGGGTGAAAAAGGAGCAAAATCAAGCACAGTTGGGGCGTTTTGGGAAAATTGTGAAGGATTTTCCAAACCGGGCAAAATTTGATAGAAAACGACAGGGCCGGTAGTGTCGAAAAAGTCAAAAATGGGGATTTTCCCAAATCCTTGCTAAAAGGGGCCAGGGGGGCGGGCTGAGTGAGAAAGGAGCAAAATCAAGCACAGTTGGGGCGTTGTGTGAAAATTGTGAAGGATTTTCCAAAGTGGGCAAAATTTGAAAAAAACGACAGGTACGGTAGTGTCGAAAAAGTCAAAAATTGGGATTTTCCCAAACCTTGCTAAAACGGGCCAGGGGGGCGGACTGAGTGAGAAAGGAGCAAAATCAAGCACAGTTGGGGCGTTGTGTGAAAATTGTGAAGGATTTTCCAAAGTGGGCAAAATTTGAAAAAAACGACAGGTACGGTAGTGTCGAAAAAGTCAAAAATTGGGATTTTCCCAAACCTTGCTAAAACGGGCCAGGGGGGCGGACTGAGTCAGAAAGGAGCAAAATCAAGCACAGTTGGGGCATTTTGGGAAAATTGTGAAGGATTTTCCAAACCGGGCAAAATTTGAAAAAAACGACAGGGCCGGTAGTGTCGAAAAAGTCAAAAATGGGGATTTTCACAAACCTTGCTAAAAGGTGCTAGGGGGTGGACTGAGTCAGAAAGGAGCAAAATCAAGCACAGTTGGGGCGTTTTGAGAAAATTGTGAAGGATTTTCCAAAGTGGGCAAAATTTGAAAAAAACGACAGGTCCGGTACTGTCGAAAAAGTCAAAAATTGGGATTTTCCCAAATATTTGCTAAAAGGGGCCAGGGGGCGGGCTGATTGAAAAAGGAGCAAAATCAAGCACAGTTGGGGCGTTTTGTGAAAATTGTTAAGGATTTTCCAAACCGGGCAAAATTTGAAAAAAAGACAGGGCCGGTAGTGTCGAAAAAGTCAAAAATGCGGATTTTCCCAAATCTTTGCTAAAAGGGGCCAGGGGGCGGGCTTATTGAAAAACGTGCAAAATCAAGCACAGTTGGGGCGTTTTGTGAAAATTGTGAAGGATTTTCCAAAGTGGGCAAAAATTGAAAAAAAAGACAGGGCCGGTAGTGTCGAAAAAGTCAAAAATGCGGATTTTCCCAAACCTTGCTAAAAGGGGCCAGGGGGGCGGACTTAGTCAGAAATGAGCAAAATCAAGCACAGTTGGGGCGTTTTGGGAAAATTGTGAAGGATTTTCCAAACCGGGTAAAATTTGAAAAAAACGACAGGTCCGGTAGTGTCGAAAAAGTCAAAAATGGGGATTTTCCCAAACTTTGCTTAAAGAGGCCAGAGGGGGGGGCTGGGTGAAAAAGGAGCAAAATCAAGCACAGTTGGGGTGTTGTGTGAAAATTGTGAAGGATTTTCCAAAGTGGGCAAAAATTTTAAAAAACGACAGGGCCGGTAGTGTCGAAAAAGTCAAAAATGGGGATTTTCCCAAACCTTGCTAAAAGGGGCCAGGGGGGCGGACTGAGTCAGAAATGAGCAAAATCAAGCACAGTTGGGGCGTTTTGAGAAAATTGTGAAGGATTTTCCAAACCGGGCAAAATTTGAAAAAAAACGACAGGTCCGGTAGTGTCGAAAAAGTCAAAAATGGGGATTTTCCAAAACCTTGCTAAAAGGGGCCAGGGGGGCGGACTAAGTAAGAAAGGAGCAAAATCAAGCACAGTTGGGGCGTTTTGGGAAAATTGTGAAGGATTTTCAAAACCGGGCAAAATTTGAAAAAAACGACAGGGCCGGTAGTGTCGAAAAAGTCAAAAATGGGGATTTTCCCAAACCTTGCTAAAAGGGGCCAGGGGTGCGGACTGAGTCAGAAAGGAGCAAAATCAAGCACAGTTGGGGCGTTTTGGGAAAATTGTGAAGGATTTACCAAACCGGGCAAAATTTGAAAAAAACGGCAGTGCCGGTAGTGTCGAAAAAGTCAAAAATGGGGATTTTCCCAAACTTTGCTTAAAGAGGCCAGAGGGGGGGGCTGGGTGAAAAAGGAGCAAAATCAAGCACAGTTGGGGCGTTTTGTGAAAATTGTGAAGGATTTTCCAAAGTGGGCAAAATTTGAAAAAAACGACAGGTACGGTAGTGTCGAAAAAGTCAAAAATTGGGATTTTCCCAAACCTTGCTAAAACGGGCCAGGGGGGCGGACTGAGTCAGAAAGGAGCAAAATCAAGCACAGTGGGGGCGTTTTGTGAAAATTGTGAAGGATTTTCCAAACCGGGCAAAATTTGAAAAAAAGACAGGGCCGGTAGTGTCGAAAAAGTCAAAAATGGGGATTTTCCCAAACCTTGCTAAAAGGTGCCAGGGGGTGGACTGAGTCAGAAAGGAGCAAAATCAAGCACAGTTGGGGCGTTTTGAGAAAATTGTGAAGGATTTTCCAAAGTGGGCAAAATTTGAAAAAAACGACAGGGCCGGTAGTGTCGAAAAAGTCAAAAATGGGGATTTTCACAAAATTTGCTTAAAGAGGCCAAGGGGGGGGCTGAGTGAAAAACGAGCAAAATCAAGCACAGTTGGGGCGTTTTGTGAAAATTGTGAAGGATTTTCCAAACCGGGTAAAATTTGAAAAAAAGACAGGGCCGGTAGTGTCGAAAAAGTCAAACATGGGGATTTTCCCAAACCTTGCTAAAAGGGGCCAGGGGGGCGGACTGAGTCAGAAAGGAGCAAAATCAAGCACAGTTGGGGCGTTTTGGGATAATTGTGAAGGATTTTCCAAACCGGGCAAAATTTGAAAAAAACGACAGTGCCGGTAGTGTCGAAAAAGTCAAAAATGGGGATTTTCCCAAACTTTGCTTAAAGAGGCCAGACGGGGGGGCTGGGTGAAAAACGAGCAAAATCAAGCACAGTTGGGGTTTTTTTTTATGACAATTTTGAAGGATTTTCCAAAGTGGGCAAAAATTGAAAAAAACGACAGGGGCGGTAGTGTCGAAAAAGTCAAAAATGGGGATTTTCACAAACCTTGCTAAAAGGTGCCAGGGGGTGGACTGAGTCAGAAAGGAGCTAAATCAAGCACAGTTGGGGCGTTTTGAGAAAATTGTGAAGGATTTTCCAAACCGGGCAAAATTTGAAAAAAACGACAGGGCCGGTAGTGTCGAAAAAGTCAAAAATGCGGATTTTCCCAAATCCTTGCTAAAAGGGGCCAGGGGGCGGGCTTATTGAAAAACGAGTAAAATCAAGCACAGTTGGGGCGTTTTGTGAAAATTGTGAAGGATTTTCCAAACCGGGTAAAATCTGAAAAAAAAGACAGGGCCGGTAGTGTCGAAAAAGTCAAAAATGGGGATTTTCCCAAACCTTGCTAAAAGGTGCCAGGGGGTGGACTGAGTCAGAAAGGAGCAAAATCAAGCACAGTTGGGGCGTTTTGGGAAAATTGTGAAGGATTTTCCAAACCGGGCAAAATTTGAAAAAAACGACAGGGCCGGTAGTGTCGAAAAAGTCAAAAATGGGGATTTTCCCAAATCCTTGCTAAAAGGGGCCAGGGGGGCGGACTGAGTCAGAAATGAGCAAAATCAAGCACAGTTGGGGCGTTTTGAGAAAATTGTGAAGGATTTTCCAAACCGGGCATAAATTTGAAAAAAAAGACAGGGCCGGTAGTGTCGAAAAAGTAAAAAATGGGGATTTTCCCAAACCTTGCTAAAAGGGACCAGGGGGGCGGACTGAGTCAGAAAGGAGCAAAATCAAGCACAGTTGGGGCGTTTTGGGAAAATTGTGAAGGATTTTCCAAACCGGGCAAAATTTGAAAAAAACGACAGGGTTCGGTAGTGTCGAAAAAGTAAAAAATGGGGATTTTCCCAAATCCTTCCTAAAAGGGGCCAGGGGGGCGGGCTGAGTGAGAAAGGAGCAAAATCAAGCACAGTTGGGGCGTTGTGTGAAAATTGTGAAGGATTTTCCAAACCGGGCAAAAATTGAAAAAAACGACAGGGCCGGTAGTGTCGAAAAAGTCAAAAATGCGGATTGTCCCAAACCTTGCTAAAAGGGGCCAGTGGGGCGGACTGAGTCAGAAATGAGCAAAATCAAGCACAGTTGGGGCGTTTTGAGAAAATTGTGAAGGATTTTCCAAACCGGGCAAAATTTGAAAAAAACGACAGGTCCGGTAGTGTCGAAAAAGTCAAAAATGGGGATTTTCCCAAACCTTGCTAAAAGGGGCCAGGGGGGCGGACTGAGTCAGAAAGGAGCAAAATCAAGCACAGTTGGGGCGTTTTGGGAAAATTGTGAAGGATTTACCAAACCGGGCAAAATTTGAAAAAAACGGCAGTGCCGGTAGTGTCGAAAAAGTCAAAAATGGGGATTTTCCCAAACTTTGCTTAAAGAGGCCAGAGGGGGGGGGCTGGGTGAAAAAGGAGCAAAATCAAGCACAGTTGGGGCGTTTTGGGAAAATTGTGAAGGATTTTCCAAACCGGGCAAAATTTGATAGAAAACGACAGGGCCGGTAGTGTCGAAAAAGTCAAAAATGGGGATTTTCCCAAATCCTTGCTAAAAGGGGCCAGGGGGGCGGGCTGAGTGAGAAAGGAGCAAAATCAAGCACAGTTGGGGCGTTGTGTGAAAATTGTGAAGGATTTTCCAAAGTGGGCAAAATTTGAAAAAAACGACAGGTACGGTAGTGTCGAAAAAGTCAAAAATTGGGATTTTCCCAAACCTTGCTAAAACGGGCCAGGGGGGCGGACTGAGTGAGAAAGGAGCAAAATCAAGCACAGTTGGGGCGTTGTGTGAAAATTGTGAAGGATTTTCCAAAGTGGGCAAAATTTGAAAAAAACGACCGGTACGGTAGTGTCGAAAAAGTCAAAAATTGGGATTTTCCCAAACCTTGCTTAAACGGGCCAGGGGGGCGGACTGAGTCAGAAAGGAGCAAAATCAAGCACAGTTGGGGCATTTTGGGAAAATTGTGAAGGATTTTCCAAACCGGGCAAAATTTGAAAAAAACGACAGGGCCGGTAGTGTCGAAAAAGTCAAAAATGGGGATTTTCACAAACCTTGCTAAAAGGTGCCAGGGGGTGGACTGAGTCAGAAAGGAGCAAAATCAAGCACAGTTGGGGCGTTTTGAGAAAATTGTGAAGGATTTTCCAAAGTGGGCAAAATTTGAAAAAAACGACAGGTCCGGTACTGTCGAAAAAGTCAAAAATTGGGATTTTCCCAAATATTTGCTAAAAGGGGCCAGGGGGCGGGCTGATTGAAAAACGAGCAAAATCAAGCACAGTTGGGGCGTTTTGTGAAAATTGTGAAGGATTTTCCAAACCGGGCAAAATTTGAAAAAACGACAGGGCCGGTAGTGTCGAAAAAGTCAAAAATGCGGATTTTCCCAAATCTTTGCTAAAAGGGGCCAGGGGGCGGGCTTATTGAAAAACGTGCAAAATCAAGCACAGTTGGGGCGTTTTGTGAAAATTGTGAAGGATTTTCCAAAGTGGGCAAAAATTGAAAAAAAAGACAGGGCCGGTAGTGTCGAAAAAGTCAAAAATGCGGATTTTCCCAAACCTTGCTAAAAGGGGCCAGGGGGGCGGACTTAGTCAGAAATGAGCAAAATCAAGCACAGTTGGGGCGTTTTGGGAAAATTGTGAAGGATTTTCCAAACCGGGTAAAATTTGAAAAAAACGACAGGTCCGGTAGTGTCGAAAAAGTCAAAAATGGGGATTTTCCCAAACTTTGCTTAAAGAGGCCAGAGGGGGGGGCTGGGTGAAAAAGGAGCAAAATCAAGCACAGTTGGGGTGTTGTGTGAAAATTGTGAAGGATTTTCCAAAGTGGGCAAAAATTTTAAAAAACGACAGGGCCGGTAGTGTCGAAAAAGTCAAAAATGGGGATTTTCCCAAACCTTGCTAAAAGGGGCCAGGGGGGCGGACTGAGTCAGAAATGAGCAAAATCAAGCACAGTTGGGGCGTTTTGAGAAAATTGTGAAGGATTTTCCAAACCGGGCAAAATTTGAAAAAAACGACAGGTCCGGTAGTGTCGAAAAAGTCAAAAAAGGGGATTTTCCAAAACCTTGCTAAAAGGGGCCAGGGGGGCGGACTAAGTAAGAAAGGAGCAAAATCAAGCACAGTTGGGGCGTTTTGGGAAAATTGTGAAGGATTTTCAAAACCGGGCAAAATTTGAAAAAAAGCGACGGGGCCGGTAGTGTCGAAAAAGTCAAAAATGCGGATTTTCCCAAATCTTTGCTAAAAGGGGCCAGGGGGCGGGCTTATTGAAAAACGTGCAAAATCAAGCACAGTTGGGGCGTTTTGTGAAAATTGTGAAGGATTTTCCAAAGTGGGCAAAAATTGAAAAAAAAGACAGGGCCGGGTAGTGTCGAAAAAGTCAAAAATGCGGATTTTCCCAAACCTTGCTAAAAGGGGCCAGGGGGGCGGACTTAGTCAGAAATGAGCAAAATCAAGCACAGTTGGGGCGTTTTGAGAAAATTGTGAAGGATTTTCCAAAACGGGCAAAATTTGAAAAAAACGACAGGGTCGGTAGTGTCGAAAAAGTCAAAAATGGGGATTTTCCCAAACTTTGCTTAAAGAGGCCAGAGGGGGGGGCTGGGTGAAAAAGGAGCAAAATCAAGCACAGTTGGGGCGTTTTGTGAAAATTGTGAAGGATTTTCCAAAGTGGGCAAAAATTGAAAAAAACGACAGGGGCGGTAGTGTCGAAAAAGTCAAAAATGGGGATTTTCACAAACCTTGCTAAAAGGTGCCAGGGGGGCGGACTAAGTAAGAAAGGAGCAAAATCAAGCATAGTTGGGGCGTTTTGGGAAAATTGTGAAGGATTTTCCAAACCGGGCAAAATTTGAAAAAAACGACAGGGCCGGTAGTGTCGAAAAAGTCAAAAATGCGGATTTTCCCAAATCTTTGCTAAAAGGGGCCAGGGGGAGGGCTTATTGAAAAACGAGCAAAATCAAGCACAGTTGGGGCGTTTTGTGAAAATTGGGAAGGATTTTCCAAACCGGGTAAAATTTGAAAAAAACGACAGGGCCGGTAGTGTCGAAAAAGTCAAAAATGGGGATTTTCACAAACCTTGCTAAAAGGTGCCAGGGGGTGGACTGAGTCAGAAAGGAGCAAAATCAAGCACAGTTGGGGCGTTTTGAGAAAATTGTGAGGGATTTTCCAAAGTGGGCAAAATTTGAAAAAAACGACAGGTCCGGTAGTGTCGAAAAAGTCAAAAATTGGGATTTTCCCAAATTTTTGCTAAAAGGGGCCAGAGGGGCGGGCTGATTGAAAAACGAGCAAAATCAAGCACAGTTGGGGCGTTTTGTGAAAATTGTGAAGGATTTTCCAAACCGGGCAAAATTTGAAAAAAAGACAGGGCCGGTAGTGTCGAAAAAGTCAAAAATGGGGATTTTCCCAAACCTTGCTAAAAGGGGCCAGGGGGGCGGACTGAGTCAGAAATGAGCAAAATCAAGCACAGTTGGGGCGTTTTGAGAAAATTGTGAAGGATTTTCCAAACCGGGCAAAATTTGAAAAAAACGACAGGTCCGGTAGTGTCGAAAAAGTCAAAAATGGGGATTTTCCAAAACCTTGCTAAAAGGGGCCAGGGGGGCGGACTAAGTAAGAAAGGAGCAAAATCAAGCACAGTTGGGGCGTTTTTGGAAAATTGTGAAGGATTTTCAAAACCGGGCAAAATTTGAAAAAAACGACAGGGCCGGTAGTGTCGAAAAAGTCAAAAATGCGGATTTTCCCAAATCTTTGCTAAAAGGGGCCAGGGGGCTGGGTGAAAAAGGAGCAAAATCAAGCACAGTTGGGGCGTTTTGTGAAAATTGTGAAGGATTTTCCAAAGTGGGCAAAAATTTTAAAAAACGACAGGGCCGGTAGTGTCGAAAAAGTCAAAAATGGGGATTTTCACAAACCTTGCTAAAAGGTGCCAGGGGGGCGGACTAAGTAAGAAAGGAGCAAAATCAAGCATAGTTGGGGCGTTTTGGGAAAATTGTGAAGTATTTTCCAAACCGGGCAAAATTTGAAAAAAACGACAGGGCCGGTAGTGTCGAAAAAGTCAAAAATGCGGATTTTCCCAAATCTTTGCTAAAAGGGGCCAGGGGGAGGGCTTATTGAAAAACGAGCAAAATCAAGCACAGTTGGGGCGTTTTGTGAAAATTGGGAAGGATTTTCCAAACCGGGTAAAATTTGAAAAAAACGACAGGGCCGGTAGTGTCGAAAAAGTCAAAAATGGGGATTTTCACAAACCTTGCTAAAAGGTGCCAGGGGGTGGACTGAGTCAGAAAGGAGCAAAATCAAGCACAGTTGGGGCGTTTTGAGAAAATTGTGAGGGATTTTCCAAAGTGGGCAAAATTTGAAAAAAACGACAGGTCCGGTAGTGTCGAAAAAGTCAAAAATTGGGATTTTCCCAAATTTTTGCTAAAAGGGGCCAGAGGGGCGGGCTGATTGAAAAACGAGCAAAATCAAGCACAGTTGGGGCGTTTTGTGAAAATTGTGAAGGATTTTCCAAACCGGGCATAAATTGAAAAAAAAGACAGGGCCGGTAGTGTCGAAAAAGTCAAAAATGGGGATTTTCCCAAACCTTGCTAAAAGGGGCCAGGGGGGCGGACTGAGTCAGAAAGGAGCAAAATCAAGCACAGTTGGGGCGTTTTGGGAAAATTGTGAAGGATTTTCCAAACCGGGTAAAATTTGAAAAAAAAGACAGGGCCGGTAGTGTCGAAAAAGTCAAAAATGGGGATTTTCACAAAATTTGCTTAAAGAGGCCAGAGGGGGGGGCTGAGTGAAAAACGAGCAAAATCAAGCACAGTTGGGGCGTATTGTGAAAACTGTGAAGGATTTTCCATAGTGGGCAAAAATTGAAAAAAACGACAGGGCCGGTAGTGTCGAAAAAGTCAAAAATGCGGATTTTCCCAAATCTTTGCTAAAAGGGGCCAGGGGGGCGGACTGAGTCAGAAAGGAGCAAAATCAAGCACAGTTGGGGCGTTTTGTGAAAATTGTGAAGGATTTTCCAAAGTGGGCAAAAATTGAAAAAAAAGACAGGGCCGGTAGAGTCGAAAAAGTCAAAAATGCGGATTTTCCCAAACCTTGCTAAAAGGGGCCAGGGGGGCGGACTTAGTCAGAAATGAGCAAAATCAAGCACAGTTGGGGCGTTTTGAGAAAATTGTGAAGGATTTTCCAAACCGGGCAAAATTTGAAAAAAACGACAGGGCCGGTAGTGTCGAAAAAGTCAAAAATGGGGATTTTCACAAACCTTGCTAAAAGGTGCCAGGGGGGCGGACTAAGTAAGAAAGGAGCAAAATCAAGCATAGTTGGGGCGTTTTGGGAAAATTGTGAAGGATTTTCCAAACCGGGCAAAATTTGAAAAAAACGACAGGGCCGGTAGTGTCGAAAAAGTCAAAAATGCGGATTTTCCCAAATCTTTGCTAAAAGGGGCCAGGGGGAGGGCTTATTGAAAAACGAGCAAAATCATGCACAGTTGGGGCGTTTTGTGAAAATTGTGAAGGATTTTCCAAACCGGGCAAAATTTGAAAAAAAGACAGGGCCGGTAGTGTCGAAAAAGTCAAAAATGGGGATTTTCCCAAACCTTGCTAAAAGGTGCCAGGGGGGCAGACTGAGTCAGAAATGAGCAAAATCAAGCACAGTTGGGGCGTTTTGAGAAAATTGTGAAGGATTTTCCAAACCGGGCATAAATTGAAAAAAAAGACAGGGCCGGTAGTGTCGAAAGAGTCAAAAATGGGGATTTTCCCAAATCCTTGCTAAAAGGGGCCAGGGGGGCGGGCTGAGTGAGAAAGGAGCAAAATCAAGCACAGTTGGGGCGTTGTGTGAAAATTGTGAAGGATTTTCCAAACCGGGCAAAAATTGAAAAAAACGACAGGGCCGGTAGTGTCGAAAAAGTCAAAAATGGGGATTTTCCCAAACCTTGCTAAAAGGGGCCAAGGGGGCGGGCTGATTGAAAAACGAGCAAAATCAAGCACAGTTGGGGCGTTTTGTGAAAATTGTGAAGGATTTTCCAAACCGGGCAAAATTTGAAAAAAAGACAGGGCCGGTAGTGTCGAAAAAGTCAAAAATGGGGATTTTCCCAAACCTTGCTAAAAGGTGCCAGGGGGCGGACTGAGTCAGAAAGGAGCAAAATCAAGCACAGTTGGGGCGTTGTGTGAAAATTGTGAAGGATTTTCCAAAGTGGGCAAAATTTGAAAAAAACGACAGGTACGGTAGTGTCGAAAAAGTCAAAAATTGGGATTTTCCCAAACCTTGCTAAAACGGGCCAGGGGGGCGGACTGAGTGAGAAAGGAGCAAAATCAAGCACAGTTGGGGCATTTTGGGAAAATTGTGAAGGATTTTCCAAACCGGGCAAAATTTGAAAAAAACGACAGGGCCGGTAGTGTCGAAAAAGTCAAAAATGGGGATTTTCACAAACCTTGCTAAAAGGTGCCAGGGGGTGGACTGAGTCAGAAAGGAGCAAAATCAAGCACAGTTGGGGCGTTTTGAGAAAATTGTGAAGGATTTTCCAACGTGGGCAAAATTTGAAAAAAACGACAGGTCCGGTAGTGTCGAAAAAGTCAAAAATTGGGATTTTCCCAAATTTTTGCTAAAAGGGGCCAGGGGGCGGGCTGATTGAAAAACGAGCAAAATCAAGCACAGTTGGGGCGTTTTGTGAAAATTGTGAAGGATTTTCCAAACCGGGCAAAATTTGAAAAAAAGACAGGGCCGGTAGTGTCGAAAAAGTCAAAAATGGGGATTTTCCCAAATCCTTGCTAAAAGGGGCCAGGGGGGCGGGCTGAGTGAGAAAGGAGCAAAATCAAGCACAGTTGGGGCGTTGTGTGAAAATTGTGAAGGATTTTCCAAACCGGGCAAAATTTGAAAAAAAAGAGAGGGGCGGTAGTGTCGAAAAAGTCAAAAATGGGGATTTTCACAAAATTTGCTTAAAGAGGCCAGAGGGGGGGGGCTGAGTGAAAAACGAGCAAAATCAAGCACAGTTGGGGCGTTTTGTGAAAATTGTGAAGGATTTTCCATAGTGGGCAAAAATTGAAAAAAACGACAGGGCCGGTAGTGTCGAAAAAGTCAAAAATGCGGATTTTCCCAAATCTTCGCTAAAAGGGGCCAGGGGACGGGCTTATTGAAAAACGAGCAAAATCAAGCACAGTTGGGGCGTTTTGTGAAAATTGTGAAGGATTTTCCATAGTGGGCAAAAATTGAAAAAAACGACAGGGCCGGTAGTGTCGAAAAAGTCAAAAATGCGGATTTTCCCAAATCTTTGCTAAAAGGGGCCAGGGGGAGGGCTTATTGAAAAACGAGCAAAATCATGCACAGTTGGGGCGTTTTGTGAAAATTGTGAAGGATTTTCCAAACCGGGCAAAATTTGAAAAAAAGACAGGGCCGGTAGTGTCGAAAAAGTCAAAAATGGGGATTTTCCCAAACCTTGCTAAAAGGTGCCAGGGGGGCAGACTGAGTCAGAAATGAGCAAAATCAAGCACAGTTGGGGCGTTTTGAGAAAATTGTGAAGGATTTTCCAAACCGGGCATAAATTGAAAAAAAAGACAGGGCCGGTAGTGTCGAAAGAGTCAAAAATGGGGATTTTCCCAAATCCTTGCTAAAAGGGGCCAGGGGGGCGGGCTGAGTGAGAAAGGAGCAAAATCAAGCACAGTTGGGGCGTTGTGTGAAAATTGTGAAGGATTTTCCAAACCGGGCAAAAATTGAAAAAAACGACAGGGCCGGTAGTGTCGAACAAGTCAAAAATGGGGATTTTCCCAAACCTTGCTAAAAGGGGCCAAGGGGGCGGGCTGATTGAAAAACGAGCAAAATCAAGCACAGTTGGGGCGTTTTGTGAAAATTGTGAAGGATTTTCCAAACCGGGCAAAATTTGAAAAAAAGACAGGGCCGGTAGTGTCGAAAAAGTCAAAAATGGGGATTTTCCCAAACCTTGCTAAAAGGTGCCAGGGGGCGGACTGAGTCAGAAAGGAGCAAAATCAAGCACAGTTGGGGCGTTTTGGGAAAATTGTGAAGGATTTTCCAACGTGGGCAAAAATTGAAAAAAAAGACAGGGCCGGTAGTGTCGAAAAAGTCAAAAATGCGGATTTTCCCAAACCTTGCTAAAAGGGGCCAGGGGGGCGGACTGAGTCAGAAATGAGCAAAATCAAGCACAGTTGGGGCGTTTTGAGAAAATTGTGAAGGATTTTCCAAACCGGACATAAATTGAAAAAAAAGACAGGGCCGGTAGTGTCGAAAAAGTCAAAAATGGGGATTTTCCCAAACCTTGCTAAAAGGGGCCAGGGGGGCGGACTGAGTCAGAAAGGAGCAAAATCAAGCACAGTTGGGGCGTTTTGGGAAAATTGTGAAGGATTTTCCAAACCGGGCAAAATTTGATAGAAAACGACAGGGCCGGTAGTGTCGAAAAAGTCAAAAATGGGGATTTTCCCAAATCCTTGCTAAAAGGGGCCAGGGGGGCGGGCTGAGTGAGAAAGGAGCAAAATCAAGCACAGTTGGGGCGTTGTGTGAAAATTGTGAAGGATTTTCCAAAGTGGGCAAAATTTGAAAAAAACGACAGGTACGGTAGTGTCGAAAAAGTCAAAAATTGGGATTTTCCCAAACCTTGCTAAAACGGGCCAGGGGGGCGGACTGAGTGAGAAAGGAGCAAAATCAAGCACAGTTGGGGCATTTTGGGAAAATTGTGAAGGATTTTCCAAACCGGGCAAAATTTGAAAAAAACGACAGGGCCGGTAGTGTCGAAAAAGTCAAAAATGGGGATTTTCACAAACCTTGCTAAAAGGTGCCAGGGGGTGGACTGAGTCAGAAAGGAGCAAAATCAAGCACAGTTGGGGCGTTTTGAGAAAATTGTGAAGGATTTTCCAACGTGGGCAAAATTTGAAAAAAACGACAGGTCCGGCAGTGTCGAAAAAGTCAAAAATTGGGATTTTCCCAAATTTTTGCTAAAAGGGGCCAGGGGGCGGGCTGATTGAAAAACGAGCAAAATCAAGCACAGTTGGGGCGTTTTGTGAAAATTGTGAAGGATTTTCCAAACCGGGCAAAATTTGAAAAAAAGACAGGGCCGGTAGTGTCGAAAAAGTCAAAAATGGGGATTTTCCCAAATCCTTGCTAAAAGGGGCCAGGGGGGCGGGCTGAGTGAGAAAGGAGCAAAATCAAGCACAGTTGGGGCGTTGTGTGAAAATTGTGAAGGATTTTCCAAACCGGGCAAAATTTGAAAAAAAAGAGAGGGGCGGTAGTGTCGAAAAAGTCAAAAATGGGGATTTTCACAAAATTTGCTTAAAGAGGCCAGAGGGGGGGGGCTGAGTGAAAAACGAGCAAAATCAAGCACAGTTGGGGCGTTTTGTGAAAATTGTGAAGGATTTTCCATAGTGGGCAAAAATTGAAAAAAACGACAGGGCCGGTAGTGTCGAAAAAGTCAAAAATGCGGATTTTCCCAAATCTTCGCTAAAAGGGGCCAGGGGACGGGCTTATTGAAAAACGAGCAAAATCAAGCACAGTTGGGGCGTTTTGGGAAAATTGTGAAGGATTTTCCAAACCGGGCAAAATTTGAAAAAAACGACAGTGCCGGTAGTGTCGAAAAAGTCAAAAATGGGGATTTTCCCAAACTTTGCTTAAAGAGGCCAGATGGGGGGGCTGGGTGAAAAAGGAGCAAAATCAAGCACAGTTGGGGCGTTTTGTGAAAATTGTGAAGGATTTTCCAAAGTGGGCAAAAATTGAAAAAAACGACAGGGCCGGTAGTGTCGAAAAAGTCAAAAATGGGGATTTTCACAAACCTTGCCAGGGGGTGGACTGAGTCAGAAAGGAGCAAAATCAAGCACAGTTGGGGCGTTTTGAGAAAATTGTGAAGGATTTTCCAAAGTGGGCAAAATTTGAAAAAAACGACAGGTCCGGTAGTGTCGAAAAAGTCAAAAATTGGGATTTTCCCAAATTTTTGCTTAAAGGGGCCAGGGGGCGGGCTGATTGAAAAACGAGCAAAATCAAGCACAGTTGGGGCGTTTTGTGAAAATTGTGAAGGATTTTCCAAACCGGGCAAAATTTGAAAAAAAGACAGGGCCGGTAGTGTCGAAAAAGTCAAAAATGGGGATTTTCCCAAACCTTGCTAAAAGGTGCCAGGGGGCGGACTGAGTCAGAAAGGAGCAAAATCAAGCACAGTTGGGGCGTTTTGGGAAAATTGTGAAGGATTTTCCAACGTGGGCAAAAATTGAAAAAAACGACAGGGCCGGTAGTGTCGAAAAAGTCAAAAATGCGGATTTTCCCAAACCTTGCTAAAAGGGGCCAGGGGGGCGGACTGAGTCAGAAATGAGCAAAATCAAGCACAGTTGGGGCGTTTTGAGAAAATTGTGAAGGATTTTCCAAACCGGGCATAAATTGAAAAAAAAGACAGGGCCGGTAGTGTCGAAAAAGTCAAAAATGGGGATTTTCCCAAATCCTTGCTAAAAGGGGCCAGGGGGGCGGGCTGAGTGAGAAAGGAGCAAAATCAAGCACAGTTGGGGCGTTGTGTGAAAATTGTGAAGGATTTTCCAAACCGGGCAAAAATTGAAAAAAACGACAGGGCCGGTAGTGTCGAAAAAGTCAAAAATGGGGATTTTCCCAAACCTTGCTAAAAGGGGCCAGGGGGGCGGGCTGATTGAAAAACGAGCAAAATCAAGCACAGTTGGGGCGTTTTGTGAAAATTGTGAAGGATTTTCCAAACCGGGCAAAATTTGAAAAAAAGACAGGGCCGGTAGTGTCGAAAAAGTCAAAAATGGGGATTTTCCCAAACCTTGCTAAAAGGTGCCAGGGGGCGGACTGAGTCAGAAAGGAGCAAAATCAAGCACAGTTGGGGCGTTTTGGGAAAATTGTGAAGGATTTTCCATCGTGGGCAAAAATTGAAAAAAACGACAGGGCCGGTAGTGTCGAAAAAGTCAAAAATGCGGATTTTCCCAAACCTTGCTAAAAGGGGCCAGGGGGGCGGACTGAGTCAGAAATGAGCAAAATCAAGCACAGTTGGGGCGTTTTGGGAAAATTGTGAAGGATTTTCCAACGTGGGCAAAAATTGAAAAAAAAGACAGGGCCGGTAGTGTCGAAAAAGTCAAAAATGGGGATTTTCCCAAATCCTTGCTAAAAGGGGCCAGGGGGGCGGGCTGAGTGAGAAAGGAGCAAAATCAAGCACAGTTGGGGCGTTGTGTGAAAATTGTGAAGGATTTTCCAAACCGGGCAAAATTTGAAAAAAAAGAGAGGGGCGGTAGTGTCGAAAAAGTCAAAAATGGGGATTTTCACAAAATTTGCTTAAAGAGGCCAGAGGGGGGGGGCTGAGTGAAAAACGAGCAAAATCAAGCACAGTTGGGGCGTTTTGGGAAAATTGTGAAGGATTTTCCAAACCGGGCAAAATTTGAAAAAAACGACAGTGCCGGTAGTGTCGAAAAAGTCAAAAATGGGGATTTTCCCAAACTTTGCTTAAAGAGGCCAGATGGGGGGGCTGGGTGAAAAAGGAGCAAAATCAAGCACAGTTGGGGCGTTTTGTGAAAATTGTGAAGGATTTTCCATAGTGGGCAAAAATTGAAAAAAACGACAGGGCCGGTAGTGTCGAAAAAGTCAAAAATGCGGATTTTCCCAAATCTTTGCTAAAAGGGGCCAGGGGACGGGCTTATTGAAAAACGAGCAAAATCAAGCACAGTTGGGGCGTTTTGGGAAAATTGTGAAGGATTTTCCAAACCGGGCAAAATTTGAAAAAAACGACAGTGCCGGTAGTGTCGAAAAAGTCAAAAATGGGGATTTTCCCAAACTTTGCTTAAAGAGGCCAGATGGGGGGGCTGGGTGAAAAAGGAGCAAAATCAAGCACAGTTGGGGCGTTTTGTGAAAATTGTGAAGGATTTTCCAAAGTGGGCAAAAATTGAAAAAAACGACATGGGCGGTAGTGTCGAAAAAGTCAAAAATGGGGATTTTCACAAACCTTGCTAAAAGGTGCCAGGGGGTGGACTGAGTCAGAAAGGAGCAAAATCAAGCACAGTTGGGGCGTTTTGAGAAAATTGTGAAGGATTTTCCAAAGTGGGCAAAATTTGAAAAAAACGACAGGTCCGGTAGTGTCGAAAAAGTCAAAAATTGGGATTTTCCCAAACTTTTGCTAAAAGGGGCCAGGGGGCGGGCTGATTGAAAAACGAGCAAAATCAAGCACAGTTGGGGCGTTTTGTGAAAATTGTGAAGGATTTTCCAAACCGGGCAAAATTTGAAAAAAAGACAGGGCCGGTAGTGTCGAAAAAGTCAAAAATGCGGATTTTCCCAAATCTTTGCTAAAAGGGGCCAGGGGGCGGGCTTATTGAAAAACGTGCAAAATCAAGCACAGTTGGGGCGTTTTGTGAAAATTGTGAAGGATTTTCCAAAGTGGGCAAAAATTGAAAAAAAAGACAGGGCCGGTAGTGTCGAAAAAGTCAAAAATGGGGATTTTCCCAAACCTTGCTAAAAGGGGCCAGGGGGGCGGACTTAGTCAGAAATGAGCAAAATCAAGCACAGTTGGGGCGTTTTGGGAAAATTGTGAAGGATTTTCCAAACCGGGTAAAATTTGAAAAAAACGACAGGGCCGGTAGTGTCGAAAAAGTCAAAAATGGGGATTTTCACAAACCTTGCTAAAAGGTGCCAGGGGGTGGAATGAGTCAGAAAGGAGCAAAATCAAGCACAGTTGGGGCGTTTTGAGAAAATTGTGAAGGATTTTCCAAAGTGGGCAAAATTTGAAAAAAACGACAGGTCCGGTAGTGTCGAAAAAGTCAAAAATTGGGATTTTCCCAAATTTTTGCTAAAAGGGGCCAGAGGGGCGGGCTGATTGAAAAACGAGCAAAATCAAGCACAGTTGGGGTGTTGTGTGAAAATTGTGAAGGATTTTCCAAAGTGGGCAAAAATTTTAAAAAACGACAGGGCCGGTAGTGTCGAAAAAGTCAAAAATGGGGATTTTCCCAAACCTTGCTAAAAGGGGCCAGGGGTGCTGACTGAGTCAGAAAGGAGCAAAATCAAGCACAGTTGGGGTGTTTTGGGAAAATTGTGAAGGATTTTCCAAACCGGGCAAAATTTGAAAAAAAACGACAGGGCCGGTAGTGTCGAAAAAGTCAAAAATGCGGATTTTCCCAAACCTTGCTAAAAGGGGCCAGGGGGGCGGACTGAGTCAGAAATGAGCAAAATCAAGCACAGTTGGGGCGTTTTGAGAAAATCGTGAAGGATTTTCCAAACCGGGCATAAATTGAAAAAAACGACAGGGCCGGTAGTGTCGAAAAAGTCAAAAATGGGGATTTTTCCAAACCTTGCTAAAAGGGGCCAGGGGGGCGGGCTGAGTCAGAAAGGAGCAAAATCAAGCACAGTTGGGGCGTTGTGTGAAAATTGTGAAGGATTTTCCAAAGTGGGCAAAAATTGAAAAAAACGACAGGGCCGGTAGTGTCGAAAAAGTCAAAAATGGGGATTTTCCCAAACCTTGCTAAAAGGGGCCAGGGGGGCGGGCTGAGTCAGAAAGGAGCAAAATCAAGCACAGTTGGGGCGTTGTGTGAACATTGTGAAGGATTTTCCAAAGTGGGCAAAAATTGAAAAAAACGACAGGGCCGGTAGTGTCGAAAAGTCAAAAATTCGGATTTTCCCAAACCTTGCTAAAAGGGGCCAGGGGGGCGGACTGAGTCAGAAATGAGCAAAATCAAGCACAGTTGGGGCGTTTTGAGAAAATTGTGAAGGATTTTCCAAACCGGGCAAAATTTGAAAAAAACGACAGTGCCGGTAGTGTCGAAAAAGTCAAAAATGGGGATTTTCCAAAACCTTGCTAAAAGGGGCCAGGGGGGCGGACTAAGTAAGAAAGGAGCAAAATCAAGCACAGTTGGGGCGTTTTGGGAAAATTGTGAAGGATTTTCCAAACCGGGCAAAATTTGAAAAAAACGACAGGGCCGGTAGTGTCGAAAAAGTCAAAAATGCGGATTTTCCCAAATGTTTGCTAAAAGGGGCCAGGGGGCGGGCCTATTGAAAAACGAGCAAAATCAAGCACAGTTGGGGCGCTTTGTGAAAATTGTGAAGGAATTTCCAAACCGGGTAAAATTTGAAAAAAAAGACAGGGCCGGTAGTGTCGAAAAAGTCAAAAATGGGGATTTTCCCAAACCTTGCTAAAAGGGGCCAGGGGGGCGGACTGAGTCAGAAAGGAGCAAAATCAAGCACAGTTGGGGCGTTTTGGGAAAATTGTGAATGATTTTCCAAATCGGGCAAAATTTGAAAAAAACGACAGGGCCGGTAGTGTCGAAAAAGTCAAAAATGGGGATTTTCCCAAATCCTTGCTAAAAGGGGCCAGGGGGGCGGGCTGAGTGAGAAAGGAGCAAAATCAAGCACAGTTGGGGCGTTGTGTGAAAATTGTGAAGGATTTTCCAAACCGGGCAAAATTTGAAAAAAAAGAGAGGGGCGGTAGTGTCGAAAAAGTCAAAAATGGGGATTTTCACAAAATTTGCTTAAAGAGGCCAGAGGGGGGGGGGCTGAGTGAAAAACGAGCAAAATCAAGCACAGTTGGGGCGTTTTGTGAAAATTGTGAAGGATTTTCCATAGTGGGCAAAAATTGAAAAAAACGACAGGGCCGGTAGTGTCGAAAAAGTCAAAAATGCGGATTTTCCCAAATCTTTGCTAAAAGGGGCCAGGGGACGGGCTTATTGAAAAACGAGCAAAATCAAGCACAGTTGGGGCGTTTTTGGAAAATTGTGAAGGATTTTCCAAACCGGGCAAAATTTGAAAAAAACGACAGTGCCGGTAGTGTCGAAAAAGTCAAAAATGGGGATTTTCCCAAACTTTGCTTAAAGAGGCCAGATGGGGGGGCTGGGTGAAAAAGGAGCAAAATCAAGCACAGTTGGGGCGTTTTGTGAAAATTGTGAAGGATTTGCCAAACCGGGCAAAAATTGAAAAAAACGACAGGGCCGGTAGTGTCGAAAAAGTCAAAAATGGGGATTTTCACAAACCTTGCCAGGGGGTGGACTGAGTCAGAAAGGAGCAAAATAAAGCACAGTTGGGGCGTTTTGAGAAAATTGTGAAGGATTTTCCAAAGTGGGCAAAATTTGAAAAAAACGACAGGTCCGGTAGTGTCGAAAAAGTCAAAAATTGGGATTTTCCCAAATTTTTGCTAAAAGGGGCCAGGGGGCGGGCTGATTGAAAAACGAGCAAAATCAAGCACAGTTGGGGCGTTTTGTGAAAATTGTGAAGGATTTTCCAAACCGGGCAAAATTTGAAAAAAAGACAGGGCCGGTAGTGTCGAAAAAGTCAAAAATGGGGATTTTCCCAAACCTTGCTAAAAGGTGCCAGGGGGCGGACTGAGTCAGAAAGGAGCAAAATCAAGCACAGTTGGGGCGTTTTGGGAAAATTGTGAAGGATTTTCCAACGTGGGCAAAAATTGAAAAAAACGACAGGGCCGGTAGTGTCGAAAAAGTCAAAAATGCGGATTTTCCCAAACCTTGCTAAAAGGGGCCAGGGGGGCGGACTGAGTCAGAAATGAGCAAAATCAAGCACAGTTGGGGCGTTTTGAGAAAATTGTGAAGGATTTTCCAAACCGGGCATAAATTGAAAAAAAAGACAGGGCCGGTAGTGTCGAAAAAGTCAAAAATGGGGATTTTCCCAAATCCTTGCTAAAAGGGGCCAGGGGGGCGGGCTGAGTGAGAAAGGAGCAAAATCAAGCACAGTTGGGGCGTTGTGTGAAAATTGTGAAGGATTTTCCAAACCGGGCAAAAATTGAAAAAAACGACAGGGCCGGTAGTGTCGAAAAAGTCAAAAATGGGGATTTTCCCAAACCTTGCTAAAAGGGGCCAGGGGGGCGGGCTGATTGAAAAACGAGCAAAATCAAGCACAGTTGGGGCGTTTTGTGAAAATTGTGAAGGATTTTCCAAACCGGGCAAAATTTGAAAAAAAGACAGGGCCGGTAGTGTCGAAAAAGTCAAAAATGGGGATTTTCCCAAACCTTGCTAAAAGGTGCCAGGGGGCGGACTGAGTCAGAAAGGAGCAAAATCAAGCACAGTTGGGGCGTTTTGGGAAAATTGTGAAGGATTTTCCATCGTGGGCAAAAATTGAAAAAAACGACAGGGCCGGTAGTGTCGAAAAAGTCAAAAATGCGGATTTTCCCAAACCTTGCTAAAAGGGGCCAGGGGGGCGGACTGAGTCAGAAATGAGCAAAATCAAGCACAGTTGGGGCGTTTTGGGAAAATTGTGAAGGATTTTCCAACGTGGGCAAAAATTGAAAAAAAAGACAGGGCCGGTAGTGTCGAAAAAGTCAAAAATGGGGATTTTCCCAAATCCTTGCTAAAAGGGGCCAGGGGGGCGGGCTGAGTGAGAAAGGAGCAAAATCAAGCACAGTTGGGGCGTTGTGTGAAAATTGTGAAGGATTTTCCAAACCGGGCAAAATTTGAAAAAAAAGAGAGGGGCGGTAGTGTCGAAAAAGTCAAAAATGGGGATTTTCACAAAATTTGCTTAAAGAGGCAAGAGGGGGGGGGCTGAGTGAAAAACGAGCAAAATCAAGCACAGTTGGGGCGTTTTGTGAAAATTGTGAAGGATTTTCCATAGTGGGCAAAAATTGAAAAAAACGACAGGGCCGGTAGTGTCGAAAAAGTCAAAAATGCGGATTTTCCCAAATCTTTGCTAAAAGGGGCCAGGGGACGGGCTTATTGAAAAACGAGCAAAATCAAGCACAGTTGGGGCGTTTTGGGAAAATTGTGAAGGATTTTCCAAACCGGGCAAAATTTGAAAAAAACGACAGTGCCGGTAGTGTCGAAAAAGTCAAAAATGGGGATTTTCCCAAACTTTGCTTAAAGAGGCCAGATGGGGGGGCTGGGTGAAAAAGGAGCAAAATCAAGCACAGTTGGGGCGTTTTGTGAAAATTGTGAAGGATTTTCCATAGTGGGCAAAAATTGAAAAAAACGACAGGGCCGGTAGTGTCGAAAAAGTCAAAAATGCGGATTTTCCCAAATCTTTGCTAAAAGGGGCCAGGGGACGGGCTTATTGAAAAACGAGCAAAATCAAGCACAGTTGGGGCGTTTTGGGAAAATTGTGAAGGATTTTCCAAACCGGGCAAAATTTGAAAAAAACGACAGTGCCGGTAGTGTCGAAAAAGTCAAAAATGGGGATTTTCCCAAACTTTGCTTAAAGAGGCCAGATGGGGGGGCTGGGTGAAAAAGGAGCAAAATCAAGCACAGTTGGGGCGTTTTGTGAAAATTGTGAAGGATTTTCCAAAGTGGGCAAAAATTGAAAAAAACGACATGGGCGGTAGTGTCGAAAAAGTCAAAAATGGGGATTTTCACAAACCTTGCTAAAAGGTGCCAGGGGGTGGACTGAGTCAGAAAGGAGCAAAATCAAGCACAGTTGGGGCGTTTTGAGAAAATTGTGAAGGATTTTCCAAAGTGGGCAAAATTTGAAAAAAACGACAGGTCCGGTAGTGTCGAAAAAGTCAAAAATTGGGATTTTCCCAAATTTTTGCTAAAAGGGGCCAGGGGGCGGGCTGATTGAAAAACGAGCAAAATCAAGCACAGTTGGGGCGTTTTGTGAAAATTGTGAAGGATTTTCCAAACCGGGCAAAATTTGAAAAAAAGACAGGGCCGGTAGTGTCGAAAAAGTCAAAAATGCGGATTTTCCCAAATCTTTGCTAAAAGGGGCCAGGGGGCGGGCTTATTGAAAAACGTGCAAAATCAAGCACAGTTGGGGCGTTTTGTGAAAATTGTGAAGGATTTTCCAAAGTGGGCAAAAATTGAAAAAAAAGACAGGGCCGGTAGTGTCGAAAAAGTCAAAAATGCGGATTTTCCCAAACCTTGCTAAAAGGGGCCAGGGGGGCGGACTTAGTCAGAAATGAGCAAAATCAAGCACAGTTGGGGCGTTTTGGGAAAATTGTGAAGGATTTTCCAAACCGGGTAAAATTTGAAAAAAACGACAGGGCCGGTAGTGTCGAAAAAGTCAAAAATGGGGATTTTCACAAACCTTGCTAAAAGGTGCCAGGGGGTGGAATGAGTCAGAAAGGAGCAAAATCAAGCACAGTTGGGGCGTTTTGAGAAAATTGTGAAGGATTTTCCAAAGTGGGCAAAATTTGAAAAAAACGACAGGTCCGGTAGTGTCGAAAAAGTCAAAAATTGGGATTTTCCCAAATTTTTGCTAAAAGGGGCCAGAGGGGCGGGCTGATTGAAAAACGAGCAAAATCAAGCACAGTTGGGGTGTTGTGTGAAAATTGTGAAGGATTTTCCAAAGTGGGCAAAAATTTTAAAAAACGACAGGGCCGGTAGTGTCGAAAAAGTCAAAAATGGGGATTTTCCCAAACCTTGCTAAAAGGGGCCAGGGGTGCGGACTGAGTCAGAAAGGAGCAAAATCAAGCACAGTTGGGGTGTTTTGGGAAAATTGTGAAGGATTTTCCAAACCGGGCAAAATTTGAAAAAAAACGACAGGGCCGGTAGTGTCGAAAAAGTCAAAAATGCGGATTTTCCCAAACCTTGCTAAAAGGGGCCAGGGGGGCGGACTGAGTCAGAAATGAGCAAAATCAAGCACAGTTGGGGCGTTTTGAGAAAATCGTGAAGGATTTTCCAAACCGGGCATAAATTGAAAAAAACGACAGGGCCGGTAGTGTCGAAAAAGTCAAAAATGGGGATTTTTCCAAACCTTGCTAAAAGGGGCCAGGGGGGCGGGCTGAGTCAGAAATGAGCAAAATCAAGCACAGTTGGGGCGTTGTGTAAAAATTGTGAAGGATTTTCCAAAGTGGGCAAAAATTGAAAAAAACGACAGGGCCGGTAGTGTCGAAAAGTCAAAAATTCGGATTTTCCCAAACCTTGCTAAAAGGGGCCAGGGGGGCGGACTGAGTCAGAAATGAGCAAAATCAAGCACAGTTGGGGCGTTTTGAGAAAATTGTGAAGGATTTTCCAAACCGGGCAAAATTTGAAAAAAACGACAGTGCCGGTAGTGTCGAAAAAGTCAAAAATGGGGATTTTCCAAAACCTTGCTAAAAGGGGCCAGGGGGGCGGACTAAGTAAGAAAGGAGCAAAATCAAGCACAGTTGGGGCGTTTTGGGAAAATTGTGAAGGATTTTCCAAACCGGGCAAAATTTGAAAAAAACGACAGGGCCGGTAGTGTCGAAAAAGTCAAAAATGCGGATTTTCCCAAACCTTGCTAAAAGGGGCCAGGGGGGCGGACTGAGTCAGAAATGAGCAAAATCAAGCACAGTTGGGGCGTTTTGAGAAAATCGTGAAGGATTTTCCAAACCGGGCATAAATTGAAAAAAACGACAGGGCCGGTAGTGTCGAAAAAGTCAAAAATGGGGATTTTTCCAAACCTTGCTAAAAGGGGCCAGGGGGGCGGGCTGAGTCAGAAATGAGCAAAATCAAGCACAGTTGGGGCGTTGTGTAAAAATTGTGAAGGATTTTCCAAAGAGGGCAAAAATTGAAAAAAACGACAGGGCCGGTAGTGTCGAAAAGTCAAAAATTCGGATTTTCCCAAACCTTGCTAAAAGGGGCCAGGGGGGCGGACTGAGTCAGAAATGAGCAAAATCAAGCACAGTTGGGGCGTTTTGAGAAAATTGTGAAGGATTTTCCAAACCGGGCAAAATTTGAAAAAAACGACAGTGCCGGTAGTGTCGAAAAAGTCAAAAATGGGGATTTTCCAAAACCTTGCTAAAAGGGGCCAGGGGGGCGGACTAAGTAAGAAAGGAGCAAAATCAAGCACAGTTGGGGCGTTTTGGGAAAATTGTGAAGGATTTTCCAAACCGGGCAAAATTTGAAAAAAACGACAGGGCCGGTAGTGTCGAAAAAGTCAAAAATGCGGATTTTCCCAAATGTTTGCTAAAAGGGGCCAGGGGGCGGGCCTATTCAAAAACGAGCAAAATCAAGCACAGTTGGGGCGTTTTGTGAAAATTGTGAAGGAATTTCCAAACCGGGTAAAATTTGAAAAAAAAGACAGGGCCGGTAGTGTCGAAAAAGTCAAAAATGGGGATTTTCCCAAACCTTGCTAAAAGGGGCCAGGGGGGCGGACTGAGTCAGAAAGGAGCAAAATCAAGCACAGTTGGGGCGTTTTGGGAAAATTGTGAATGATTTTCCAAATCGGGCAAAATTTGAAAAAAACGACAGGGCCGGTAGTGTCGAAAAAGTCAAAAATGGGGATTTTCCCAAATCCTTGCTAAAAGGGGCCAGGGGGGCGGGCTGAGTGAGAAAGGAGCAAAATCAAGCACAGTTGGGGCGTTGTGTGAAAATTGTGAAGGATTTTCCAAACCGGGCAAAATTTGAAAAAAAAGAGAGGGGCGGTAGTGTCGAAAAAGTCAAAAATGGGGATTTTCACAAAATTTGCTTAAAGAGGCCAGAGGGGGGGGGGGCTGAGTGAAAAACGAGCAAAATCAAGCACAGTTGGGGCGTTTTGTGAAAATTGTGAAGGATTTTCCATAGTGGGCAAAAATTGAAAAAAACGACAGGGCCGGTAGTGTCGAAAAAGTCAAAAATGCGGATTTTCCCAAATCTTTGCTAAAAGGGGCCAGGGGACGGGCTTATTGAAAAACGAGCAAAATCAAGCACAGTTGGGGCGTTTTTGGAAAATTGTGAAGGATTTTCCAAACCGGGCAAAATTTGAAAAAAACGACAGGGCCGGTAGTGTCGAAAAAGTCAAAAATGGGGATTTTCCCAAACTTTGCTTAAAGAGGCCAGATGGGGGGGCTGGGTGAAAAAGGAGCAAAATCAAGCACAGTTGGGGCGTTTTGTGAAAATTGTGAAGGATTTGCCAAACCGGGCAAAAATTGAAAAAAACGACAGGGCCGGTAGTGTCGAAAAAGTCAAAAATGGGGATTTTCACAAACCTTGCCAGGGGGTGGACTGAGTCAGAAAGGAGCAAAATCAAGCACAGTTGGGGCGTTTTGAGAAAATTGTGAAGGATTTTCCAAAGTGGGCAAAATTTGAAAAAAACGACAGGTCCGGTAGTGTCGAAAAAGTCAAAAATTGGGATTTTCCCAAATTTTTGCTAAAAGGGGCCAGGGGGCGGGCTGATTGAAAAACGAGCAAAATCAAGCACAGTTGGGGCGTTTTGTGAAAATTGTGAAGGATTTTCCAAACCGGGCAAAATTTGAAAAAAAGACAGGGCCGGTAGTGTCGAAAAAGTCAAAAATGGGGATTTTCCCAAACCTTGCTAAAAGGTGCCAGGGGGCGGACTGAGTCAGAAAGGAGCAAAATCAAGCACAGTTGGGGCGTTTTGGGAAAATTGTGAAGGATTTTCCAACGTGGGCAAAAATTGAAAAAAACGACAGGGCCGGTAGTGTCGAAAAAGTCAAAAATGCGGATTTTCCCAAACCTTGCTAAAAGGGGCCAGGGGGGCGGACTGAGTCAGAAATGAGCAAAATCAAGCACAGTTGGGGCGTTTTGAGAAAATTGTGAAGGATTTTCCAAACCGGGCATAAATTGAAAAAAAAGACAGGGCCGGTAGTGTCGAAAAAGTCAAAAATGGGGATTTTCCCAAATCCTTGCTAAAAGGGGCCAGGGGGGCGGGCTGAGTGAGAAAGGAGCAAAATCAAGCACAGTTGGGGCGTTGTGTGAAAATTGTGAAGGATTTTCCAAACCGGGCAAAAATTGAAAAAAACGACAGGGCCGGTAGTGTCGAAAAAGTCAAAAATGGGGATTTTCACAAACCTTGCCAGGGGGTGGACTGAGTCAGAAAGGAGCAAAATCAAGCACAGTTGGGGCGTTTTGAGAAAATTGTGAAGGATTTTCCAAAGTGGGCAAAATTTGAAAAAAACGACAGGTCCGGTAGTGTCGAAAAAGTCAAAAATTGGGATTTTCCCAAATTTTTGCTAAAAGGGGCCAGGGGGCGGGCTGATTGAAAAACGAGCAAAATCAAGCACAGTTGGGGCGTTTTGTGAAAATTGTGAAGGATTTTCCAAACCGGGCAAAATTTGAAAAAAAGACAGGGCCGGTAGTGTCGAAAAAGTCAAAAATGGGGATTTTCCCAAACCTTGCTAAAAGGTGCCAGGGGGCGGACTGAGTCAGAAAGGAGCAAAATCAAGCACAGTTGGGGCGTTTTGGGAAAATTGTGAAGGATTTTCCAACGTGGGCAAAAATTGAAAAAAACGACAGGGCCGGTAGTGTCGAAAAAGTCAAAAATGCGGATTTTCCCAAACCTTGCTAAAAGGGGCCAGGGGGGCGGACTGAGTCAGAAATGAGCAAAATCAAGCACAGTTGGGGCGTTTTGGGAAAATTGTGAAGGATTTTCCAAACCGGGCATAAATTGAAAAAAAAAGACAGGGCCGGTAGTGTCGAAAAAGTCAAAAATGGGGATTTTCCCAAATCCTTGCTAAAAGGGGCCAGGGGGGCGGGCTGAGTGAGAAAGGAGCAAAATCAAGCACAGTTGGGGCGTTGTGTGAAAATTGTAAAGGATTTTCCAAACCGGGCAAAATTTGAAAAAAAAGAGAGGGGCGGTAGTGTTGAAAAAGTCAAAAATGGGGATTTTCACAAAATTTGCTTAAAGAGGCCAGAAGGGGGGGGGGCTGAGTGAAAAACGAGCAAAATCAAGCACAGTTGGGGCGTTTTGTGAAAATTGTGAAGGATTTTCCATAGTGGGCAAAAATTGAAAAAAACGACAGGGCCGGTAGTGTCGAAAAAGTCAAAAATGCGGATTTTCCCAAATCTTTGCTAAAAGGGGCCAGGGGACGGGCTTATTGAAAAACGAGCAAAATCAAGCACAGTTTGGGGCGTTTTGGGAAAATTGTGAAGGATTTTCCAAACCGGGCAAAATTTGAAAAAAACGACAGTGCCGGTAGTGTCGAAAAAGTCAAAAATGGGGATTTTCCCAAACTTTGCTTAAAGAGGCCAGATGGGGGGGCTGGGTGAAAAAGGAGCAAAATCAAGCACAGTTGGGGCGTTTTGTGAAAATTGTGAAGGATTTTCCATAGTGGGCAAAAATTGAAAAAAACGACAGGGCCGGTAGTGTCGAAAAAGTCAAAAATGCGGATTTTCCCAAATCTTTGCTAAAAGGGGCCAGGGGACGGGCTTATTGAAAAACGAGCAAAATCAAGCACAGTTGGGGCGTTTTGGGAAAATTGTGAAGGATTTTCCAAACCGGGCAAAATTTGAAAAAAACGACAGTGCCGGTAGTGTCGAAAAAGTCAAAAATGGGGATTTTCCCAAACTTTGCTTAAAGAGGCCAGATGGGGGGGCTGGGTGAAAAAGGAGCAAAATCAAGCACAGTTGGGGCGTTTTGTGAAAATTGTGAAGGATTTTCCAAAGTGGGCAAAAATTGAAAAAAACGACATGGGCGGTAGTGTCGAAAAAGTCAAAAATGGGGATTTTCACAAACCTTGCTAAAAGGTGCCAGGGGGTGGACTGAGTCAGAAAGGAGCAAAATCAAGCACAGTTGGGGCGTTTTGAGAAAATTGTGAAGGATTTTCCAAAGTGGGCAAAATTTGAAAAAAACGACAGGTCCGGTAGTGTCGAAAAAGTCAAAAATTGGGATTTTCCCAAATTTTTGCTAAAAGGGGCCAGGGGGCGGGCTTATTGAAAAACGAGCAAAATCAAGCACAGTTGGGGCGTTTTGTGAAAATTGTGAAGGATTTTCCAAACCGGGCAAAATTTGAAAAAACGACAGGGCCGGTAGTGTCGAAAAAGTCAAAAATGCGGATTTTCCCAAATCTTTGCTAAAAGGGGCCAGGGGGCGGGCTTATTGAAAAACGTGCAAAATCAAGCACAGTTGGGGCGTTTTGTGAAAATTGTGAAGGATTTTCCAAAGTGGGCAAAAATTGAAAAAAAAGACAGGGCCGGTAGTGTCGAAAAAGTCAAAAATGCGGATTTTCCCAAACCTTGCTAAAAGGGGCCAGGGGGGCGGACTTAGTCAGAAATGAGCAAAATCAAGCACAGTTGGGGCGTTTTGGGAAAATTGTGAAGGATTTTCCAAACCGGGTAAAATTTGAAAAAAACGACAGGGCCGGTAGTGTCGAAAAAGTCAAAAATGGGGATTTTCACAAACCTTGCTAAAAGGTGCCAGGGGGTGGAATGAGTCAGAAAGGAGCAAAATCAAGCACAGTTGGGGCGTTTTGAGAAAATTGTGAAGGATTTTCCAAAGTGGGCAAAATTTGAAAAAAACGACAGGTCCGGTAGTGTCGAAAAAGTCAAAAATTGGGATTTTCCCAAATTTTTGCTAAAAGGGGCCAGAGGGGCAGGCTGATTGAAAAACGAGCAAAATCAAGCACAGTTGGGGTGTTGTGTGAAAATTGTGAAGGATTTTCCAAAGTGGGCAAAAATTTTAAAAAACGACAGGGCCGGTAGTGTCGAAAAAGTCAAAAATGGGGATTTTCCAAAACCTTGCTAAAAGGGGCCAGGGGGGCGGACTAAGTAAGAAAGGAGCAAAATCAAGCACAGTTGGGGCGTTTTGGGAAAATTGTGAAGGATTTTCCAAACCGGGCAAAATTTGAAAAAAACGACAGGGCCGGTAGTGTCGAAAAAGTCAAAAATGCGGATTTTCCCAAACTTTGCTTAAAGAGGCCAGAGGGGGGGGGGGGGCTGGGTGAAAAAGGAGCAAAATCAAGCACAGTTGGGGCGTTTTGTGAAAATTGTGAAGGATTTTCCAAAGTGGGCAAAAATTGAAAAAAACGACATGGGCGGTAGTGTCGAAAAAGTCAAAAATGGGGATTTTCACAAACCTTGCTAAAAGGTGCCAGGGGGTGGACTGAGTCAGAAAGGAGCAAAATCAAGCACAGTTGGGGCGTTTTGAGAAAATTGTGAAGGATTTTCCAAAGTGGGCAAAATTTGAAAAAAACGACAGGTCCGGTAGTGTCGAAAAAGTCAAAAATTGGGATTTTCACAAATTTTTGCTAAAAGGGGCCAGGGGGCGGGCTGATTGAAAAACGAGCAAAATCAAGCACAGTTGGGGCGTTTTGTGAAAATTGTGAAGGATTTTCCAAACCGGGCAAAATTTGAAAAAAAGACAGGGCCGGTAGTGTCGAAAAAGTCAAAAATGCGGATTTTCCCAAATCTTTGCTAAAAGGGGCCAGGGGGCGGGCTTATTGAAAAACGTGCAAAATCAAGCACAGTTGGGGCGTTTTGTGAAAATTGTGAAGGATTTTCCAAAGTGGGCAAAAATTGAAAAAAAAGACAGGGCCGGTAGTGTCGAAAAAGTCAAAAATGCGGATTTTCCCAAACCTTGCTAAAAGGGGCCAGGGGGGCGGACTTAGTCAGAAATGAGCAAAATCAAGCACAGTTGGGGCGTTTTGGGAAAATTGTGAAGGATTTTCCAAACCGGGTAAAATTTGAAAAAAACGACAGGGCCGGTAGTGTCGAAAAAGTCAAAAATGGGGATTTTCACAAACCTTGCTAAAAGGTGCCAGGGGGTGGAATGAGTCAGAAAGGAGCAAAATCAAGCACAGTTGGGGCGTTTTGAGAAAATTGTGAAGGATTTTCCAAAGTGGGCAAAATTTGAAAAAAACGACAGGTCCGGTAGTGTCGAAAAAGTCAAAAATTGGGTTTTTCCCAAATTTTTGCTAAAAGGGGCCAGAGGGGCGGGCTGATTGAAAAACGAGCAAAATCAAGCACAGTTGGGGCGTTTTGTGAAAATTGTGAAGGATTTTCCAAACCGGGCAAAATTTGAAAAAAAGACAGGGCCGGTAGTGTCGAAAAAGTCAAAAATGGGGATTTTCCCAAACCTTGCTAAAAGGTGCCAGGGGGCGGACTGAGTCAGAAAGGAGCAAAATCAAGCACAGTTGGGGCGTTTTGGGAAAATTGTGAAGGATTTTCCAACGTGGGCAAAAATTGAAAAAAACGACAGGGCCGGTAGTGTCGAAAAAGTCAAAAATTGGGATTTTCCCAAACCTTGCTAAAAGGGGCCAGGGGGGCGGACTGAGTCAGAAATGAGCAAAATCAAGCACAGTTGGGGCGTTTTGAGAAAATTGTGAAGGATTTTCCAAACCGGGCAAAATTTGAAAAAAACGACAGGTCCGGTAGTGTCGAAAAAGTCAAAAATGGGGATTTTCCCAAAACTTTGCTTAAAGAGGCCAGAGGGGGGGGGGCTGGGTGAAAAAGGAGCAAAATCAAGCACAGTTGGGGTGTTGTGTGAAAATTGTGAAAGATTTTCCAAAGTGGGCAAAAATTTTAAAAAACGACAGGGCCGGGTAGTGTCGAAAAAGTCAAAAATGGGGATTTTCCCAAACCTTGCTAAAAGGGGCCAGGGGTGCGGACTGAGTCAGAAAGGAGCAAATCAAGCACAGTTGGGGCGTTTTGGGAAAATTGTGAAGGATTTTCCAAACCGGGCATAAATTGAAAAAAAAGACAGGGCCGGTAGTGTCGAAAAAGTCAAAAATGGGGATTTTCCCAAACCTTGCTAAAAGGGGCCAGGGGGGGCGGGACTGAGTGAGAAAGGAGCAAAATCAAGCACAGTTGGGGCGTTGTGTGAAAATTGTGAAGGATTTTCCAAACCGGGCAAAATTTGAAAAAAAACGACAGGGCCGGTAGTGTCGAAAAAGTCAAAAATGGGGATTTTCACAAAATTTGCTTAAAGAGGCCAGAGGGGGGGGCTGAGTGAAAAACGAGCAAAATCAAGCACAGTTGGGGCGTTTTGTGAAAATTGTGAAGGATTTTCCAAAGTGGGCAAGAATTGAAAAAAACGACAGGGGCGGTAGTGTCGAAAAAGTCAAAATGCGGATTTTCCCAAATCTTTGCTAAAAGGGGCCAGGGACGGGCTTATTGAAAAACGAGCAAAATCAAGCACAGTTGGGGCGTTTTGGGAAAATTGTGAAGGATTTTCCAAACCGGGCAAAATTTGAAAAAAACGACAGTGCCGGTAGTGTCGAAAAAGTCAAAAAATGGGGATTTTCCCAAACGTTGCTCAAAGAGGCCAGATGGGGGGGGCTGGGTGAAAAAGGAGCAAAATCAAGCACAGTTGGGGCGTTTTGTGAAAATTGTGAAGGATTTTCCAAAGTGGGCAAAAATTGAAAAAAACGACAGGGCCGGTAGTGTCGAAAAAGTCAAAAATGGGGATTTTCACAAACCTTGCCAGGGGGTGGACTGAGTCAGAAAGGAGCAAAATCAAGCACAGTTGGGGCGTTTTGTGAAAATTGTGAAGGATTTCCAAACCGGGTAAATTTGAAAAAAAGACAGGGCCGGTAGTGTCGAAAAAGTCAAAAATGGGGATTTTCCCAAACCTTGCTAAAAGGGGCCAGGGGGGCGGACTGAGTCAGAAAGGAGCAAAATCAAGCACAGTTGGGGCGTTGTGTGAAAATTGTGAAGGATTTTCCAAAGTGGGCAAAAATTGAAAAAAAAACGACAGGGCCGGTAGTGTCGAAAAGGTCCAAAATGCGGATTTTCCCAAACCTTGCTAAAAGGGGCCAGGGTGGCGGACTGAGTCAGAAATGAGCAAAATCAAGCACAGTTGGGGCGTTTTGAGAAAATTGTGAAGGATTTTCCAAACCGGGCAAAATTTGAAAAAAACGACAGGTCCGGTAGTGTCGAAAAAGTCAAAAATGGGGATTTTCCAAAACCTTGCTAAAAGGGGCCAGGGGGGCGGACTAAGTAAGAAAGGAGCAAAATCAAGCACAGTTGGGGCGTTTTGGGAAAATTGTGAAGGATTTTCCAAACCGGGCAAAATTTGAAAAAAACGACAGGGCCGGTAGTGTCGAAAAAGTCAAAAATGCGGATTTTCCCAAATGTTTGCTAAAAGGGGCCAGGGGGCGGGCCTATTCAAAAACGAGCAAAATCAAGCACAGTTGGGGCGTTTTGTGAAAATTGTGAAGGAATTTCCAAACCGGGTAAAATTTGAAAAAAAAGACAGGGCCGGTAGTGTCGAAAAAGTCAAAAATGGGGATTTTCCCAAACCTTGCTAAAAGGGGCCAGGGGGGCGGACTGAGTCAGAAAGGAGCAAAATCAAGCACAGTTGGGGCGTTTTGGGGAAAATTGTGAATGATTTTCCAAATCGGGCAAAATTTGAAAAAAACGACAGGGCCGGTAGTGTCGAAAAAGTCAAAAATGGGGATTTTCCCAAATCCTTGCTAAAAGGGGCCAGGGGGGCGGGCTGAGTGAGAAAGGAGCAAAATCAAGCACAGTTGGGGCGTTGTGTGAAAATTGTGAAGGATTTTCCAAACCGGGCAAATTTGAAAAAAAAGAGAGGGGCGGTAGTGTCGAAAAAGTCAAAAATGGGGATTTTCCCAAACTTTGCTTAAAGAGGCCAGATGGGGGGGCTGGGTGAAAAAGGAGCAAAATCAAGCACAGTTGGGGCGTTTTGTGAAAATTGTGAAGGATTTGCCAAACCGGGCAAAAATTGAAAAAAACGACAGGGCCGGTAGTGTCGAAAAAGTCAAAAATGGGATTTTCACAAACCTTGCCAGGGGGTGGACTGAGTCAGAAAGGAGCAAAATCAAGCACAGTTGGGGCGTTTTGAGAAAATTGTGAAGGATTTTCCAAAGTGGGCAAAATTTGAAAAAAACGACAGGTCCGGTAGTGTCGAAAAAGTCAAAAATTGGGATTTTCCCAAATTTTTGCTAAAAGGGGCCAGGGGGCGGGCTGATTGAAAAACGAGCAAAATCAAGCACAGTTGGGGCGTTTTGTGAAAATTGTGAAGGATTTTCCAAACCGGGGCAAAATTTGAAAAAAAGACAGGGCCGGTAGTGTCGAAAAAGTCAAAAATGGGGATTTTCCCAAACCTTGCTAAAAGGTGCCAGGGGGCGGACTGAGTCAGAAAGGAGCAAAATCAAGCACAGTTGGGGCGTTTTGGGAAAATTGTGAAGGATTTTCCAACGTGGGCAAAAATTGAAAAAAACGACAGGGCCGGTAGTGTCGAAAAAGTCAAAAATGCGGATTTTCCCAAACCTTGCTAAAAGGGGCCAGGGGGGGCGGACTGAGTCAGAAATGAGCAAAATCAAGCACAGTTGGGGCGTTTTGAGAAAATTGTGAAGGATTTTCCAAACCGGGCATAAATTGAAAAAAAAGACAGGGCCGGTAGTGTCGAAAAAGTCAAAAATGGGGATTTTCCCAAATCCTTGCTAAAAGGGGCCAGGGGGGCGGGCTGAGTGAGAAAGGAGCAAAATCAAGCACAGTTGGGGCGTTGTGTGAAAATTGTGAAGGATTTTCCAAACCGGGCAAAAATTGAAAAAAACGACAGGGCCGGTAGTGTCGAAAAAGTCAAAAATGGGGATTTTCACAAACCTTGCCAGGGGGTGGACTGAGTCAGAAAGGAGCAAAATCAAGCACAGTTGGGGCGTTTTGAGAAAATTGTGAAGGATTTTCCAAAGTGGGCAAAATTTGAAAAAAACGACAGGTCCGGTAGTGTCGAAAAAGTCAAAAATTGGGATTTTCCCAAATTTTTGCTAAAAGGGGCCAGGGGGCGGGCTGATTGAAAAACGAGCAAAATCAAGCACAGTTGGGGCGTTTTGTGAAAATTGTGAAGGATTTTCCAAACCGGGCAAAATTTGAAAAAAAGACAGGGCCGGTAGTGTCGAAAAAGTCAAAAATGGGGATTTTCCCAAACCTTGCTAAAAGGTGCCAGGGGGCGGACTGAGTCAGAAAGGAGCAAAATCAAGCACAGTTGGGGCGTTTTGGGAAAATTGTGAAGGATTTTCCAACGTGGGCAAAAATTGAAAAAAACGACAGGGCCGGTAGTGTCGAAAAAGTCAAAAATGCGGATTTTCCCAAACCTTGCTAAAAGGGGCCAGGGGGGCGGACTGAGTCAGAAATGAGCAAAATCAAGCACAGTTGGGGCGTTTTGAGAAAATTGTGAAGGATTTTCCAAACCGGGCATAAATTGAAAAAAAAGACAGGGCCGGTAGTGTCGAAAAAGTCAAAAATGGGGATTTTCCCAAATCCTTGCTAAAAGGGGCCAGGGGGGCGGGCTGAGTGAGAAAGGAGCAAAATCAAGCACAGTTGGGGCGTTGTGTGAAAATTGTGAAGGATTTTCCAAACCGGGCAAAAATTGAAAAAAACGACAGGGCCGGTAGTGTCGAAAAAGTCAAAAATGGGGATTTTCCCAAACCTTGCTAAAAGGGGCCAGGGGGGCGGACTGAGTCAGAAAGGAGCAAAATCAAGCACAGTTGGGGCGTTTTGGGAAAATTGTGAATGATTTTCCAAATCGGGCAAAATTTGAAAAAAACGACAGGGCCGGTAGTGTCGAAAAAGTCAAAAATGGGGATTTTCCCAAATCCTTGCTAAAAGGGGCCAGGGGGGCGGGCTGAGTGAGAAAGGAGCAAAATCAAGCACAGTTGGGGCGTTGTGTGAAAATTGTGAAGGATTTTCCAAACCGGGCAAAATTTGAAAAAAAAGAGAGGGGCGGTAGTGTCGAAAAAGTCAAAAATGGGGATTTTCCCAAACTTTGCTTAAAGAGGCCAGATGGGGGGGCTGGGTGAAAAAGGAGCAAAATCAAGCACAGTTGGGGCGTTTTGTGAAAATTGTGAAGGATTTGCCAAACCGGGCAAAAATTGAAAAAAACGACAGGGCCGGTAGTGTCGAAAAAGTCAAAAATGGGGATTTTCACAAACCTTGCCAGGGGGTGGACTGAGTCAGAAAGGAGCAAAATCAAGCACAGTTGGGGCGTTTTGAGAAAATTGTGAAGGATTTTCCAAAGTGGGCAAAATTTGAAAAAAACGACAGGTCCGGTAGTGTCGAAAAAGTCAAAAATTGGGATTTTCCCAAATTTTTGCTAAAAGGGGCCAGGGGGCGGGCTGATTGAAAAACGAGCAAAATCAAGCACAGTTGGGGCGTTTTGTGAAAATTGTGAAGGATTTTCCAAACCGGGCAAAATTTGAAAAAAAGACAGGGCCGGTAGTGTCGAAAAAGTCAAAAATGGGGATTTTCCCAAACCTTGCTAAAAGGTGCCAGGGGGCGGACTGAGTCAGAAAGGAGCAAAATCAAGCACAGTTGGGGCGTTTTGGGAAAATTGTGAAGGATTTTCCAACGTGGGCAAAAATTGAAAAAAACGACAGGGCCGGTAGTGTCGAAAAAGTCAAAAATGCGGATTTTCCCAAACCTTGCTAAAAGGGGCCAGGGGGGCGGACTGAGTCAGAAATGAGCAAAATCAAGCACAGTTGGGGCGTTTTGAGAAAATTGTGAAGGATTTTCCAAACCGGGCATAAATTGAAAAAAAAGACAGGGCCGGTAGTGTCGAAAAAGTCAAAAATGGGGATTTTCCCAAATCCTTGCTAAAAGGGGCCAGGGGGGCGGGCTGAGTGAGAAAGGAGCAAAATCAAGCACAGTTGGGGCGTTGTGTGAAAATTGTGAAGGATTTTCCAAACCGGGCAAAAATTGAAAAAAACGACAGGGCCGGTAGTGTCGAAAAAGTCAAAAATGGGGATTTTCACAAACCTTGCCAGGGGGTGGACTGAGTCAGAAAGGAGCAAAATCAAGCACAGTTGGGGCGTTTTGAGAAAATTGTGAAGGATTTTCCAAAGTGGGCAAAATTTGAAAAAAACGACAGGTCCGGTAGTGTCGAAAAAGTCAAAAATTGGGATTTTCCCAAATTTTTGCTAAAAGGGGCCAGGGGGCGGGCTGATTGAAAAACGAGCAAAATCAAGCACAGTTGGGGCGTTTTGTGAAAATTGTGAAGGATTTTCCAAACCGGGCAAAATTTGAAAAAAAGACAGGGCCGGTAGTGTCGAAAAAGTCAAAAATGGGGATTTTCCCAAACCTTGCTAAAAGGTGCCAGGGGGCGGACTGAGTCAGAAAGGAGCAAAATCAAGCACAGTTGGGGCGTTTTGGGAAAATTGTGAAGGATTTTCCAACGTGGGCAAAAATTGAAAAAAACGACAGGGCCGGTAGTGTCGAAAAAGTCAAAAATGCGGATTTTCCCAAACCTTGCTAAAAGGGGCCAGGGGGGCGGACTGAGTCAGAAATGAGCAAAATCAAGCACAGTTGGGGCGTTTTGAGAAAATTGTGAAGGATTTTCCAAACCGGGCATAAATTGAAAAAAAAGACAGGGCCGGTAGTGTCGAAAAAGTCAAAAATGGGGATTTTCCCAAATCCTTGCTAAAAGGGGCCAGGGGGGCGGGCTGAGTGAGAAAGGAGCAAAATCAAGCACAGTTGGGGCGTTGTGTGAAAATTGTGAAGGATTTTCCAAACCGGGCAAAAATTGAAAAAAACGACAGGGCCGGTAGTGTCGAAAAAGTCAAAAATGGGGATTTTCCCAAACCTTGCTAAAAGGGGCCAGGGGGGCGGGCTGATTGAAAAACGAGCAAAATCAAGCACAGTTGGGGCGTTTTGTGAAAATTGTGAAGGATTTTCCAAACCGGGCAAAATTTGAAAAAAAGACAGGGCCGGTAGTGTCGAAAAAGTCAAAAATGGGGATTTTCCCAAACCTTGCTAAAAGGTGCCAGGGGGCGGACTGAGTCAGAAAGGAGCAAAATCAAGCACAGTTGGGGCGTTTTGGGAAAATTGTGAAGGATTTTCCATCGTGGGCAAAAATTGAAAAAAACGACAGGGCCGGTAGTGTCGAAAAAGTCAAAAATGCGGATTTTCCCAAACCTTGCTAAAAGGGGCCAGGGGGGCGGACTGAGTCAGAAATGAGCAAAATCAAGCACAGTTGGGGCGTTTTGGGAAAATTGTGAAGGATTTTCCAACGTGGGCAAAAATTGAAAAAAAAGACAGGGCCGGTAGTGTCGAAAAAGTCAAAAATGGGGATTTTCCCAAATCCTTGCTAAAAGGGGCCAGGGGGGCGGGCTGAGTGAGAAAGGAGCAAAATCAAGCACAGTTGGGGCGTTGTGTGAAAATTGTAAAGGATTTTCCAAACCGGGCAAAATTTGAAAAAAAAGAGAGGGGCGGTAGTGTCGAAAAAGTCAAAAATGGGGATTTTCACAAAATTTGCTTAAAGAGGCCAGAGGGGGGGGGCTGAGTGAAAAACGAGCAAAATCAAGCACAGTTGGGGCGTTTTGTGAAAATTGTGAAGGATTTTCCATAGTGGGCAAAAATTGAAAAAAACGACAGGGCCGGTAGTGTCGAAAAAGTCAAAAATGCGGATTTTCCCAAATCTTTGCTAAAAGGGGCCAGGGGACGGGCTTATTGAAAAACGAGCAAAATCAAGCACAGTTGGGGCGTTTTGGGAAAATTGTGAAGGATTTTCCAAACCGGGCAAAATTTGAAAAAAACGACAGTGCCGGTAGTGTCGAAAAAGTCAAAAATGGGGATTTTCCCAAACTTTGCTTAAAGAGGCCAGATGGGGGGGCTGGGTGAAAAAGGAGCAAAATCAAGCACAGTTGGGGCGTTTTGTGAAAATTGTGAAGGATTTTCCATAGTGGGCAAAAATTGAAAAAAACGACAGGGCCGGTAGTGTCGAAAAAGTCAAAAATGCGGATTTTCCCAAATCTTTGCTAAAAGGGGCCAGGGGACGGGCTTATTGAAAAACGAGCAAAATCAAGCACAGTTGGGGCGTTTTGGGAAAATTGTGAAGGATTTTCCAAACCGGGCAAAATTTGAAAAAAACGACAGTGCCGGTAGTGTCGAAAAAGTCAAAAATGGGGATTTTCCCAAACTTTGCTTAAAGAGGCCAGATGGGGGGGCTGGGTGAAAAAGGAGCAAAATCAAGCACAGTTGGGGCGTTTTGTGAAAATTGTGAAGGATTTTCCAAAGTGGGCAAAAATTGAAAAAAACGACATGGGCGGTAGTGTCGAAAAAGTCAAAAATGGGGATTTTCACAAACCTTGCTAAAAGGTGCCAGGGGGTGGACTGAGTCAGAAAGGAGCAAAATCAAGCACAGTTGGGGCGTTTTGAGAAAATTGTGAAGGATTTTCCAAAGTGGGCAAAATTTGAAAAAAACGACAGGTCCGGTAGTGTCGAAAAAGTCAAAAATTGGGATTTTCCCAAATTTTTGCTAAAAGGGGCCAGGGGGCGGGCTGATTGAAAAACGAGCAAAATCAAGCACAGTTGGGGCGTTTTGTGAAAATTGTGAAGGATTTTCCAACGTGGGCAAAAATTGAAAAAAAGACAGGGCCGGTAGTGTCGAAAAAGTCAAAAATGCGGATTTTCCCAAATCTTTGCTAAAAGGGGCCAGGGGGCGGGCTTATTGAAAAACGTGCAAAATCAAGCACAGTTGGGGCGTTTTGTGAAAATTGTGAAGGATTTTCCAAAGTGGGCAAAAATTGAAAAAAAAGACAGGGCCGGTAGTGTCGAAAAAGTCAAAAATGCGGATTTTCCCAAACCTTGCTAAAAGGGGCCAGGGGGGCGGACTTAGTCAGAAATGAGCAAAATCAAGCACAGTTGGGGCGTTTTGGGAAAATTGTGAAGGATTTTCCAAACCGGGTAAAATTTGAAAAAAACGACAGGGCCGGTAGTGTCGAAAAAGTCAAAAATGGGGATTTTCACAAACCTTGCTAAAAGGTGCCAGGGGGTGGAATGAGTCAGAAAGGAGCAAAATCAAGCACAGTTGGGGCGTTTTGAGAAAATTGTGAAGGATTTTCCAAAGTGGGCAAAATTTGAAAAAAACGACAGGTCCGGTAGTGTCGAAAAAGTCAAAAATTGGGATTTTCCCAAATTTTTGCTAAAAGGGGCCAGAGGGGCGGGCTGATTGAAAAACGAGCAAAATCAAGCACAGTTGGGGTGTTGTGTGAAAATTGTGAAGGATTTTCCAAAGTGGGCAAAAATTTTAAAAAACGACAGGGCCGGTAGTGTCGAAAAAGTCAAAAATGGGGATTTTCCAAAACCTTGCTAAAAGGGGCCAGGGGGGCGGACTAAGTAAGAAAGGAGCAAAATCAAGCACAGTTGGGGCGTTTTGGGAAAATTGTGAAGGATTTTCCAAACCGGGCAAAATTTGAAAAAAACGACAGGGCCGGTAGTGTCGAAAAAGTCAAAAATGCGGATTTTCCCAAACTTTGCTTAAAGAGGCCAGAGGGGGGGGGGGGCTGGGTGAAAAAGGAGCAAAATCAAGCACAGTTGGGGCGTTTTGTGAAAATTGTGAAGGATTTTCCAAAGTGGGCAAAAATTGAAAAAAACGACATGGGCGGTAGTGTCGAAAAAGTCAAAAATGGGGATTTTCACAAACCTTGCTAAAAGGTGCCAGGGGGTGGACTGAGTCAGAAAGGAGCAAAATCAAGCACAGTTGGGGAGTTTTGAGAAAATTGTGAAGGATTTTCCAAAGTGGGCAAAATTTGAAAAAAACGACAGGTCCGGTAGTGTCGAAAAAGTCAAAAATTGGGATTTTCCCAAATTTTTGCTAAAAGGGGCCAGGGGGCGGGCTGATTGAAAAACGAGCAAAATCAAGCACAGTTGGGGCGTTTTGTGAAAATTGTGAAGGATTTTCCAAACCGGGCAAAATTTGAAAAAAAGACAGGGCCGGTAGTGTCGAAAAAGTCAAAAATGCGGATTTTCCCAAATCTTTGCTAAAAGGGGCCAGGGGGCGGGCTTATTGAAAAACGTGCAAAATCAAGCACAGTTGGGGCGTTTTGTGAAAATTGTGAAGGATTTTCCAAAGTGGGCAAAAATTGAAAAAAAAGACAGGGCCGGTAGTGTCGAAAAAGTCAAAAATGCGGATTTTCCCAAACCTTGCTAAAAGGGGCCAGGGGGGCGGACTTAGTCAGAAATGAGCAAAATCAAGCACAGTTGGGGCGTTTTGGGAAAATTGTGAAGGATTTTCCAAACCGGGTAAAATTTGAAAAAAACGACAGGGCCGGTAGTGTCGAAAAAGTCAAAAATGGGGATTTTCACAAACCTTGCTAAAAGGTGCCAGGGGGTGGAATGAGTCAGAAAGGAGCAAAATCAAGCACAGTTGGGGCGTTTTGAGAAAATTGTGAAGGATTTTCCAAAGTGGGCAAAATTTGAAAAAAACGACAGGTCCGGTAGTGTCGAAAAAGTCAAAAATTGGGTTTTTCCCAAATTTTTGCTAAAAGGGGCCAGAGGGGCGGGCTGATTGAAAAACGAGCAAAATCAAGCACAGTTGGGGCGTTTTGTGAAAATTGTGAAGGATTTTCCAAACCGGGCAAAATTTGAAAAAAAGACAGGGCCGGTAGTGTCGAAAAAGTCAAAAATGGGGATTTTCCCAAACCTTGCTAAAAGGTGCCAGGGGGCGGACTGAGTCAGAAAGGAGCAAAATCAAGCACAGTTGGGGCGTTTTGGGAAAATTGTGAAGGATTTTCCAACGTGGGCAAAAATTGAAAAAAACGACAGGGCCGGTAGTGTCGAAAAAGTCAAAAATTGGGATTTTCCCAAACCTTGCTAAAAGGGGCCAGGGGGGCGGACTGAGTCAGAAATGAGCAAAATCAAGCACAGTTGGGGCGTTTTGAGAAAATTGTGAAGGATTTTCCAAACCGGGCAAAATTTGAAAAAAACGACAGGTCCGGTAGTGTCGAAAAAGTCAAAAATGGGGATTTTCCCAAACTTTGCTTAAAGAGGCCAGAGGGGGGGGCTGGGTGAAAAAGGAGCAAAATCAAGCACAGTTGGGGTGTTGTGTGAAAATTGTGAAAGATTTTCCAAAGTGGGCAAAAATTTTAAAAAACGACAGGGCCGGGTAGTGTCGAAAAAGTCAAAAATGGGGATTTTCCCAAACCTTGCTAAAAGGGGCCAGGGGTGCGGACTGAGTCAGAAAGGAGCAAAATCAAGCACAGTTGGGGCGTTTTGGGAAAATTGTGAAGGATTTTCCAAACCGGGCATAAATTGAAAAAAAAGACAGGGCCGGTAGTGTCGAAAAAGTCAAAAATGGGGATTTTCCCAAACCTTGCTAAAAGGGGCCAGGGGGGCGGACTGAGTGAGAAAGGAGCAAAATCAAGCACAGTTGGGGCGTTGTGTGAAAATTGTGAAGGATTTTCCAAACCGGGCAAAATTTGAAAAAAAACGACAGGGCCGGTAGTGTCGAAAAAGTCAAAAATGGGGATTTTCACAAAATTTGCTTAAAGAGGCCAGAGGGGGGGGCTGAGTGAAAAACGAGCAAAATCAAGCACAGTTGGGGCGTTTTGTGAAAATTGTGAAGGATTTTCCAAAGTGGGCAAAAATTGAAAAAAACGACAGGGGCGGTAGTGTCGAAAAAGTCAAAAATGCGGATTTTCCCAAATCTTTGCTAAAAGGGGCCAGGGGACGGGCTTATTGAAAAACGAGCAAAATCAAGCACAGTTGGGGCGTTTTGGGAAAATTGTGAAGGATTTTCCAAACCGGGCAAAATTTGAAAAAAACGACAGTGCCGGTAGTGTCGAAAAAGTCAAAAAATGGGGATTTTCCCAAACGTTGCTCAAAGAGGCCAGATGGGGGGGCTGGGTGAAAAAGGAGCAAAATCAAGCACAGTTGGGGCGTTTTGTGAAAATTGTGAAGGATTTTCCAAAGTGGGCAAAAATTGAAAAAAACGACAGGGCCGGTAGTGTCGAAAAAGTCAAAAATTGGGATTTTCACAAACCTTGCCAGGGGGTGGACTGAGTCAGAAAGGAGCAAAATCAAGCACAGTTGGGGCGTTTTGTGAAAATTGTGAAGGATTTTCCAAACCGGGCAAAATTTGAAAAAAAGACAGGGCCGGTAGTGTCGAAAAAGTCAAAAATGCGGATTTTCCCAAATCTTTGCTAAAAGGGGCCAGGGGGCGGGCTTATTGAAAAACTTGCAAAATCAAGCACAGTTGGGGCGTTTTGTGAAAATTGTGAAGGATTTTCCAAAGTGGGCAAAAATTGAAAAAAAAGACAGGGCTGGTAGTGTCGAAAAAGTCAAAAATGGGGATTTTCCCAAATCCTTGCTAAAAGGGGCCAGGGGGGCGGGCTGAGTCAGAAAAGAGCAAAATCAAGCACAGTTGGGGCGTTTTGGGAAAATTGTGAAGGATTTTCCAAACCGGGCAAAATTTGAAAAAAACGACAGGGCCGGTAGTGTCGAAAAAGTCAAAAATGGGGATTTTCCCAAATCCTTGATAAAAGGGGCCAGGGGGGCGGGCTGAGTGAGAAAGGAGCAAAATCAAGCACAGTCTGGGCGTTGTGTGAAAATTGTGAAGGATTTACCAAACCGGGCAAAATTTGAAAAAAAAGACAGGGCCGGTAGTGTCGAAAAAGTCAAAAATGGGGATTTTCACAAAATTTGCTTAAAGAGGCCAGAGGGGGGGGCTGAGTGAAAAACGAGCAAAATCAAGCACAGTTGGGGCGTTGTGTGAAAATTGTGAAGGATTTTCCATAGTGGGCAAAAATTGAAAAAAACGACAGGGCCGGTAGTGTCGAAAAAGTCAAAAATGGGGATTTTCCCAAACTTTGCTAAAAGGGGCCAGGGGGGCGGACTGAGTCAGAAAGGAGCAAAATCAAGCACAGTTGGGGCGTTTTGGGAAAATTGTGAAGGATTTTCCAAACCGGGCAAAATTTGAAAAAAACGACAGGGCCGGTAGTGTCGAAAAAGTCAAAAATGCGGATTTTCCCAAATTTTTGCTAAAAGGGGGCAGGGGGCGGGCTTATTGAAAAACGAGCAAAATCAAGCACAGTTGGGGCGTTTTGTGAAAATTGTGAAGGATTTTCCAAACCGGGTAAAATTTGAAAAAAAAGACAGGGCCGGTAGTGTCGAAAAAGTCAAAAATGGGGATTTTCCCAAACCTTGCTAAAAGGGGCCAGGGGGGCGGACTGAGTCAGAAAGGAGCAAAATCAAGCACAGTTGGGGCGTTGTGTGAAAATTGTGAAGGATTTTCCAAAGTGGGCAAAAATTGAAAAAAAACGACAGGGCCGGTAGTGTCGAAAAGGTCCAAAATGCGGATTTTCCCAAACCTTGCTAAAAGGGGCCAGGGTGGCGGACTGAGTCAGAAATGAGCAAAATCAAGCACAGTTGGGGCGTTTTGAGAAAATTGTGAAGGATTTTCCAAACCGGGCAAAATTTGAAAAAAACGACAGGTCCGGTAGTGTCGAAAAAGTCAAAAATGGGGATTTTCCAAAACCTTGCTAAAAGGGGCCAGGGGGGCGGACTAAGTAAGAAAGGAGCAAAATCAAGCACAGTTGGGGCGTTTTGGGAAAATTGTGAAGGATTTTCCAAACCGGGCAAAATTTGAAAAAAACGAGACAGTGCCGGTAGTGTCGAAAAAGTCAAAAATGGGGATTTTCCCAAACTTTGCTTAAAGAGGCCAGAGGGGGGGGCTGGGTGAAAAAGGAGCAAAATCAAGCACAGTTGGGGCGTTTTGTGAAAATTGTGAAGGATTTTCCAAAGAGGGCAAAAATTGAAAAAAAACGACAGGGGCGGTAGTGTCGAAAAAGTCAAAAATGGGGATTTTCACAAACCTTGCTAAAAGGTGCCAGGGGGTGGACTGAGTCAGAAAGGAGCAAAATCAAGCACAGTTGGGGCATTTTGAGAAAATTGTGAAGAATTTTCAAAACCGGGCATAAATTGAAAAAAAAGACAGGGCCGGTAGTGTCGAAAAAGTCAAAAATGGGGATTTTCACAAAATTTGCTTAAAGAGGCCAGAGGGGGGGGGCTGAGTGAAAAACGAGCAAAATCAAGCACAGTTGGGGCGTTTTGTGAAAATTGTGAAGGATTTTCCATAGTGGGCAAAAATTGAAAAAAACGACAGGGCCGGTAGTGTCGAAAAAGTCAAAAATGGGGATTTTCCCAAACCTTGCTAAAAGGGGCCAGGGGGTCGGGCTGAGTCAGAAAGGAGCAAAATCAAGCACAGTTGGGGCGTTGTGTGAAAATTGTGAAGGATTTTCCAAAGTGGGCAAAAATTGAAAAAAACGACAGGGCCGGTAGTGTCGAAAAAGTCAAAAATGCGGATTTTCCCAAACCTTCCTAAAAGGGGCCAGTGGGGAGGACTGAGTCAGAAATGAGCAAAATCAAGCACAGTTGGGGCATTTTGAGAAAATTGTGAAGGATCTTCCAAACCGGGCAAAATTTGAAAAAAACGACAGGTCCGGTAGTGGTCGAAAAAGTCAAAAATGGGGATTTTCCAAAACCTTGCTAAAAGGGGCCAGGGGGGCGGACTAAGTAAGAAAGGAGCAAAATCAAGCACAGTTGGGGCGTTTTGGGAAAATTGTGAAGGATTTTCCAAACCGGGCAAAATTTGAAAAAAACGACAGTGCCGGTAGTGTCGAAAAAGTCAAAAATGGGGATTTTCCCAAACTTTGCTTAAAGAGGCCAGAGGGGGGGGGCTGGGTGAAAAAGGAGCAAAATCAAGCACAGTTGGGGCGTTTTGTGAAAATTGTGAAGGATTTTCCATAGTGGGCAAAAATTGAAAAAAACGACAGGGCCGGTAGTGTCGAAAAAGTCAAAAATGGGGATTTTCACAAACCTTGCTAAAAGGTGCCAGGGGGTGGACTGAGTCAGAAAGGAGCAAAATCAAGCACAGTTGGGGCGTTTTGAGAAAATTGTGAAGGATTTTCCAAAGTGGGCAAAATTTGAAAAAAACGACAGGTCCGGTAGTGTCGAAAAAGTCAAAAATGGGGATTTTCCCAAACCTTGCTAAAAGGTGCAAGGGGGCGGACTGAGTCAGAAAGGAGCAAAATCAAGCACAGTTGGGGCATTTTGAGAAAATTGTGAAGAATTTTCAAAACCGGGCATAAATTGAAAAAAAAGACAGGGCCGGTAGTGTCGATAAAGTCAAAATTGGGGATTTTCCCAAACCTTGCTAAAAGGGGCCAGGGGGGCGGACTGAGTCAGAAAGGAGCAAAATCAAGCACAGTTGGGGCGTTGTGTGAAAATTGTGAAGGATTTTCCAAACCGGGCAAAATTTGAAAAAAACGACAGGGCCGGTAGTGTCGAAAAAGTCAAAAATGGGGATTTTCACAAAATTTGCTTAAAGAGGCCAGAGGGGGGGGCTGAGTCAAAAACGAGCAAAATCAAGCACAGTTGGGGCGTTTAGGGAAAATTGTGAAGGATTTTCCAAACCGGGCAAAATTTGAAAAAAACGACAGGGCCGGTAGTGTCGAAAAAGTCAAAAATGGGGATTTTCCCAAATTTTTGCTAAAGGGGCCAGGGGGCGGGCTGATTGAAAAACGAGCAAAATCAAGCACAGTTGGGGCGTTTTGGGAAAATTGTGAAGGATTTTCCAAACCGGGCAAAATTTGAAAAAAAGACAGGGCCGGTAGTGTCGAAAAAGTCAAAAATGGGGATTTTCACAAACCTTGCTAAAAGGTGCCAGGGGGCGGACTGAGTCAGAAAGGAGCAAAATCAAGCACAGTTGGGGCGTTGTGTGAAAATTGTGAAGGATTTTCCAAAGTGGGCAAAATTTGAAAAAAACGACAGGGCCGGTAGTGTCGAAAAAGTCAAAAATGGTGATTTTCCCAAACCTTGCTAAAAGGGGCCAGGGGTGCGGACTGAGTCAGAAAGGAGCAAAATCAAGCACAGTTGGGGCGTTGTGTGAAAATTGTGAAGGATTTTCCAAACCGGGCAAAATTTGAAAAAAAAGACAGGGCCGGTAGTGTCGAAAAAGTCAAAAATGGGGATTTTCCAAAACCTTGCTAAAAGGGGCCAGGGGGGCGGACTAAGTAAGAAAGGAGCAAAATCAAGCACAGTTGGGGCGTTTTGGGAAAATTGTGAAGGATTTCCCAAACCTGGCAAAATTTGAAAAATACGACAGGGCCGGTAGTGTCGAAAAAGTCAAAAATGCGGATTTTCCCAAATCTTTGCTAAAAGGGGCCAGGGGGCGGGCTTATTGAAAAACGAGCAAAATCAAGCACAGTTGGGGCGTTTTGGGAAAATTGTGAAGGATTTTCCAAACCGGGCAAAATTTGAAAAAAACGACAGTTCCGGTAGTGTCGAAAAAGTCAAAAATGGGGATTTTCCAAAATTTGCTTAAAGAGGCCAGAGGGGGGGGGGCTGAGTGAAAAACGAGCAAAATCAAGCACAGTTGGGGCGTTTTGTGAAAATTGTGAAGGATTTTCCAAAGTGGGCAAAAATTGAAAAAAAACGACAGGGCCGGTAGTGTCGAAAAAGTCAAAAATGCGGATTTTCCCAAACCTTCCTAAAAGGGGCCAGTGGGGAGGACTGAGTCAGAAATGAGCAAAATCAAGCACAGTTGGGGCATTTTGAGAAAATTGTGAAGGATTTTCCAAACCGGGCAAAATTTGAAAAAAACGACAGGTCCGGTAGTGTCGAAAAAGTCAAAAATGGGGATTTTCCAAAACCTTGCTAAAAGGGGCCAGGGGGGCGGACTAAGTAAAAAAGGAGCAAAATCAAGCACAGTTGGGGCGTTTTGGGAAAATTGTGAAGGATTTTCCAAACCGGGCAAAATTTGAAAAAAACGACAGTGCCGGTAGTGTCGAAAAAGTCAAAAATGGGGATTTTCCCAAACTTTGCTTAAAGAGGCCAGAGGGGGGGGGCTGGGTGAAAAAGGAGCAAAATCAAGCACAGTTGGGGCGTTTTGTGAAAATTGTGAAGGATTTTCCAAAGTGGGCAAAAATTGAAAAAAACGACAGGGCCGGTAGTGTCGAAAAAGTCAAAAATGGGGATTTTCACAAACCTTGCTAAAAGGTGCCAGGGGGTGGACTGAGTCAGAAAGGAGCAAAATCAAGCACAGTTGGGGCGTTTTGAGAAAATTGTGAAGGATTTTCCAAAGTGGGCAAAATTTGAAAAAAACGACAGGTCCGGTAGTGTCGAAAAAGTCAAAAATGGGGATTTTCCCAAACCTTGCTAAAAGGTGCAAGGGGGCGGACTGAGTCAGAAAGGAGCAAAATCAAGCACAGTTGGGGCATTTTGAGAAAATTGTGAAGGATTTTCAAAACCGGGCATAAATTGAAAAAAAAGACAGGGCCGGTAGTGTCGATAAAGTCAAAATTGGGGATTTTCCCAAACCTTGCTAAAAGGGGCCAGGGGGGCGGACTGAGTCAGAAAGGAGCAAAATCAAGCACAGTTGGGGCGTTGTGTGAAAATTGTGAAGGATTTTCCAAACCGGGCAAAATTTGAAAAAAACGACAGGGCCGGTAGTGTCGAAAAAGTCAAAAATGGGGATTTTCACAAAATTTGCTTAAAGAGGCCAGAGGGGGGGGCTGAGTCAAAAACGAGCAAAATCAAGCACAGTTGGGGCGTTTAGGGAAAATTGTGAAGGATTTTCCAAACCGGGCAAAATTTGAAAAAAACGACAGGGCCGGTAGTGTCGAAAAAGTCAAAAATGGGGATTTTCCCAAATTTTTGCTAAAGGGGCCAGGGGGCGGGCTGATTGAAAAACGAGCAAAATCAAGCACAGTTGGGGCGTTGTGTGAAAATTGTGAAGGATTTTCCAAAGTGGGCAAAAATTGAAAAAAACGACAGGGCCGGTAGTGTCGAAAAAGTCAAAAATGGGGATTTTCCCAAACCTTGCTAAAAGGTGCAAGGGGGCGGACTGAGTCAGAAAGGAGCAAAATCAAGCACAGTTGGGGCATTTTGAGAAAATTGTGAAGGATTTTCAAAACCGGGCATAAATTGAAAAAAAAGACAGGGCCGGTAGTGTCGATAAAGTCAAAATTGGGGATTTTCCCAAACCTTGCTAAAAGGGGCCAGGGGGGCGGACTGAGTCAGAAAGGAGCAAAATCAAGCACAGTTGGGGCGTTGTGTGAAAATTGTGAAGGATTTTCCAAACCGGGCAAAATTTGAAAAAAACGACAGGGCCGGTAGTGTCGAAAAAGTCAAAAATGGGGATTTTCACAAAATTTGCTTAAAGAGGCCAGAGGGGGGGGCTGAGTCAAAAACGAGCAAAATCAAGCACAGTTGGGGCGTTTAGGGAAAATTGTGAAGGATTTTCCAAACCGGGCAAAATTTGAAAAAAACGACAGGGCCGGTAGTGTCGAAAAAGTCAAAAATGGGGATTTTCCCAAATTTTTGCTAAAGGGGCCAGGGGGCGGGCTGATTGAAAAACGAGCAAAATCAAGCACAGTTGGGGCGTTGTGTGAAAATTGTGAAGGATTTTCCAAAGTGGGCAAAAATTGAAAAAAACGACAGGGCCGGTAGTGTCGAAAAAGTCAAAAATGGGGATTTTCACAATATTTGCTTAAAGAGGCCAGGGGGGGGGGCTGAGTGAAAAACGAGCAAAATCAAGCACAGTTGGGGCGTTTTGTGAAAATTGTGAAGGATTTTCCATAGTGGGCAAAAATTGAAAAAAACGACAGGTCCGGTAGTGTCGAAAAAGTCAAAAATGGGGATTTTCCCAAACCTTGCTAAAAGATGCCAGGGGGCGGACTGAGTCAGAAAGGAGCAAAATCAAGCACAGTTGGGACGTTTTGGGAAAATTGTGAAGGATTTTCCAAACCGGGCAAAATTTGAAAAGAAAACGACAGGGCCGGTAGTGTCGAAAAAGTCAAAAATGGGGATTTTCCAAAACCTTGCTAAAAGGGGCCAGGGGGCGGACTAAGTAAGAAAGGAGCAAAATCAAGCACAGTTGGGGCGTTTTGGGAAAATTGTGAAGGATTTTCCAAACCGGGCAAAATTTGAAAAAAACGACAGGGCCGGTAGTGTCGAAAAAGTCAAAAATGGGGATTTTCCCAAATCCTTGCTAAAAGGGGCCAGGGGGGCGGGCTGAGTGAGAAAGGAGCAAAATTAAGCACAGTTGGGGCGTTGTGTGAAAATTGTGAAGGATTTTCCAAACCGGGCAAAATTTGAAAAAAAAGACAGGGCCGGTAGTGTCGAAAAAGTCAAAAATGGGGATTTTCCAAAACCTTGCTAAAAGGGGCCAGGGGGGCGAACTAAGTAAGAAAGGAGCAAAATCAAGCACAGTTGGGGCGTTTTGAGAAAATTGTGAAGGATTTTCCAAAGTGGGCAAAATTTGAAAAAAACGACAGGTCCGGTAGTGTCGAAAAAGTCAAAAATGGGGATTTTCCCAAACCTTGCTAAAAGGTGCAAGGGGGCGGACTGAGTCAGAAAGGAGCAAAATCAAGCACAGTTGGGGCATTTTGAGAAAATTGTGAAGGATTTTCAAAACCGGGCATAAATTGAAAAAAAAGACAGGGCCGGTAGTGTCGATAAAGTCAAAATTGGGGATTTTCCCAAACCTTGCTAAAAGGGGCCAGGGGGGCGGACTGAGTCAGAAAGGAGCAAAATCAAGCACAGTTGGGGCGTTGTGTGAAAATTGTGAAGGATTTTCCAAACCGGGCAAAATTTGAAAAAAACGACAGGGCCGGTAGTGTCGAAAAAGTCAAAAATGGGGATTTTCACAAAATTTGCTTAAAGAGGCCAGAGGGGGGGGCTGAGTCAAAAACGAGCAAAATCAAGCACAGTTGGGGCGTTTAGGGAAAATTGTGAAGGATTTTCCAAACCGGGCAAAATTTGAAAAAAACGACAGGGCCGGTAGTGTCGAAAAAGTCAAAAATGGGGATTTTCCCAAATTTTTGCTAAAGGGGCCAGGGGGCGGGCTGATTGAAAAACGAGCAAAATCAAGCACAGTTGGGGCGTTGTGTGAAAATTGTGAAGGATTTTCCAAAGTGGGCAAAAATTGAAAAAAACGACAGGGCCGGTAGTGTCGAAAAAGTCAAAAATGGGGATTTTCACAATATTTGCTTAAAGAGGCCAGGGGGGGGGGCTGAGTGAAAAACGAGCAAAATCAAGCACAGTTGGGGCGTTTTGTGAAAATTGTGAAGGATTTTCCATAGTGGGCAAAAATTGAAAAAAACGACAGGTCCGGTAGTGTCGAAAAAGTCAAAAATGGGGATTTTCCCAAACCTTGCTAAAAGATGCCAGGGGGCGGACTGAGTCAGAAAGGAGCAAAATCAAGCAAAGTTGGGACGTTTTGGGAAAATTGTGAAGGATTTTCCAAACCGGGCAAAATTTGAAAAGAAAACGACAGGGCCGGTAGTGTCGAAAAAGTCAAAAATGGGGATTTTCCAAAACCTTGCTAAAAGGGGCCAGGGGGCGGACTAAGTAAGAAAGGAGCAAAATCAAGCACAGTTGGGGCGTTTTGGGAAAATTGTGAAGGATTTTCCAAACCGGGCAAAATTTGAAAAAAACGACAGGGCCGGTAGTGTCGAAAAAGTCAAAAATGGGGATTTTCCCAAATCCTTGCTAAAAGGGGCCAGGGGGGCGGGCTGAGTGAGAAAGGAGCAAAATTAAGCACAGTTGGGGCGTTGTGTGAAAATTGTGAAGGATTTTCCAAACCGGGCAAAATTTGAAAAAAAAGACAGGGCCGGTAGTGTCGAAAAAGTCAAAAATGGGGATTTTCCAAAACCTTGCTAAAAGGGGCCAGGGGGGCGAACTAAGTAAGAAAGGAGCAAAATCAAGCACAGTTGGGGCGTTTTGGGAAAATTGTGAAGGATTTTCCAAACCGGGCAAAATTTGAAAAAAACGACAGGGCCGGTAGTGTCGAAAAAGTCAAAAATGGTGATTTTCCCAAACCTTGCTAAAAGGGGCCAGGGGTGCGGACTGAGTCAGAAAGGAGCAAAATCAAGCACAGTTGGGGCGTTGTGTGAAAATTGTGAAGGATTTTCCAAACCGGGCAAAATTTGAAAAAAAAGACAGGGCCGGTAGTGTCGAAAAAGTCAAAAATGGGGATTTTCCAAAACCTTGCTAAAAGGGGCCAGGGGGGCGGACTAAGTAAGAAAGGAGCAAAATCAAGCACAGTTGGGGCGTTTTGGGAAAATTGTGAAGGATTTTCCAAACCTGGCAAAAGTTGAAAAATACGACAGGGCCGGTAGTGTCGAAAAAGTCAAAAATGGGGATTTTCCCAAACTTTGCTTAAAGAGGCCAGAGGGGGGGGGCTGGGTGAAAAAGGAGCAAAATCAAGCACAGTTGGGGCTTTTTTTTATGAAAATTGTGAAGGATTTTCCAAACCGGGCAAAAATTGAAAAAAACGACAGGGGCGGTAGTGTCGAAAAAGTCAAAAATGGGGATTTTCACAATATTTGCTTAAAGAGGCCAGGGGGGGGGGGGCTGAGTGAAAAACGAGCAAAATCAAGCACAGTTGGGGCGTTTTGTGAAAATTGTGAAGGATTTTCCATAGTGGGCAAAAATTGAAAAAAACGACAGGGCCGGTAGTGTCGAAAAAGTCAAAAATGGGGATTTTCCCAAACCTTGCTAAAAGATGCCAGGGGGCGGACTGAGTCAGAAAGGAGCAAAATCAAGCACAGTTGGGACGTTTTGGGAAAATTGTGAAGGATTTTCCAAACCGGGCAAAATTTGAAAAGAAAACGACAGGGCCGGTAGTGTCGAAAAAGTCAAAAATGGGGATTTTCCCAAACCTTGCTAAAAGGGGCCAGTGGGCGGGCTGAGTGAAAAACGAGCAAAATCAAGCACAGTTGGGGCGTTTTGGGAAAATTGTGAAGGATTTTCCAAACCGGTCATTAATTTGCAAAAAACGACAGGGCCGGTAGTGTCGAAAAAGTCAAAAATGGGGATTTTCCCAAATCCTTGCTAAAAGGGGCCAGGGGGGCGGGCTGAGTGAGAAAGGAGCAAAATCAAGCACAGTTGGGGCGTTGTGTGAAAATTGTGAAGGATTTTCCAAACCGGGCAAAATTTGAAAAAAAAGGCATGGCCGGTAGTGTCGAAAAAGTCAAAAAGGGGGATTTTCACAATATTTGCTTAAAGAGGCCAGAAGGGAGGGGCTGAGTGAAAAACGAGCAAAATCAAGCACAGTTGGGGCGTTTTGAGAAAATTGTGAAGGATTTTCCAAACCGGGCAAAATTTGAAAAAAAAAAGACAGGGCCGGTAGTGTCGAAAAAGTCAAAAATGGGGATTTTCCCAAACCTTGCTGAAAGGGGCCAGGGGGGCGGACTGAGTCAGAAAGGAGCAAAATCAAGCACAGTTGGGGCGTTTTGTGAAAATTTTGAAGGATTTTCCAAAGTGGGCAAAAATTGAAAAAAACGACAGGGCCGGTAGTGTCGAAAAAGTCAAAAATGCGGATTTTCCCAAACCTTGCTAAAAGGGGCCAGGGGGGCGGACTAAGTAAGAAAGGAGCAAAATCAAGCACAGTTGGGGCGTTTTGGGAAAATTGTGAAGGATTTTCCAAACCGGGCAAAATTTGAAAAAAACGACAGGGCCGGTAGTGTCGAAAAAGTCAAAAATGCGGATTTTCCAAAATCTTTGCTAAAAGGGGCCAGGGGGCGGGCTTATTGAAAAACGAGCAAAATCAAGCACAGTTGGGGCGTTTTGTGAAAATTGTGAAGGATTTTCCAAACCGGGTAAAATTTGAAAAAAAAGACAGGGCCGGTAGTGTCGAAAAAGTCAAAAATGGGGATTTTCCCAAACCTTGCTAAAAGATGCCAGGGGGCGGACTGAGTCAGAAAGGAGCAAAATCAAGCACAGTTGCTACGTTTTGGGAAAATTGTGAAGGATTTTCTAAACCGGGCAAAATTTGAAAAAAAAGACAGGGCCGGTAGTGTCGAAAAAGTCAAAAATGGGGATTTTCACAAAATTTGCTTAAAGAGGCCAGAGGGGGGGGGCTGAGTGAAAAACGAGCAAAATCAAGCACAGTTGGGGCGTTTTGGGAAAATTGTGAAGGATTTTCCAAAGTGGGCAAAAATTTTAAAAAACGACAGGGCCGGTAGTGTCGAAAAAGTCAAAAATGGGGATTTTCCCAAACCTTGCTAAAAGGGGCCAGGGGGGCGGGCTGAGTCAGAAAGGAGCAAAATCAAGCACAGTTGGGGCGTTGTGTGAAAATTGTGAAGGATTTTCCAAACCGGGCAAAAATTGAAAAAAACGACAGGGCCGGTAGTGTCGAAAAAGTCAAAAATGCGGATTTTCCCAAACCTTGCTAAAAGGGGCCAGGGGGGCGGACTGAGTCAGAACTGAGCAAAATCAAGCACAGTTGGGGCGTTTTGAGAAAATTGTGAAGGATTTTCCAAACCGGGCAAAATTTGAAAAAAACGACAGGTCCGGTAGTGTCGAAAAAGTCAAAAATGGGGATTTTCCAAAACCTTGCTAAAAGGGGCCAGGGGGGCGGACTAAGTAAGAAAGGAGCAAAATCAAGCACAGTTGGGGCGTTTTGGGAAAATTGTGAAGGATTTTCCAAACCGGGCAAAATTTGAAAAAAAAGACAGGGCCGGTAGTGTCGAAAAAGTCAAAAATGGGGATTTTCACAATATTTGCTTAAAGAGGCCGGGGGGGGGGCTGAGTGAAAAACGATTAAAATCAAGCACAGTTGGGGCGTTTTGTGAAAATTGTGAAGGATTTTCCAAAGTGGGCAAAAATTTTAAAAAACGACAGGGCCGGTAGTGTCGAAAAAGTCAAAAATGCGGATTTTCCCAAACCTTGCTAAAAGTGGCCAGAGGGCGGGCTGAGTCAGAAAGGAGCAAAATCAAGCACAGTTGGGGCGTTGTGTGAAAATTGTGAAGGATTTTCCAAAGTGGGCAAAATTTGAAAAGAAAACGACAGGGCCGGTAGTGTCGAAAAAGTAAAAAAATGGGGATTTTCCCAAACCTTGCTAAAAGGGGCCAGGGGGCGGGCTGAGTGAAAAACGAGCAAAATCAAGCACAGTTGGGGCGTTTTGGGAAAATTGTGAAGGATTTTCCAAACCGGGCATGAATTGAAAAAAAAGACAGGGCCGGTAGTGTTGAAAAAGTCAAAAATGGGGATTTTCACAAAATTTGCTTAAAGAGGCCAGAGGGGGGGGGGGCTGGGTGAAAAACGAGCTAAATCAAGCACAGTTGGGGCGTTTTGGGAAAATTGTGAAGGATTTTCCAAACCGGGCAAAATTTGAAAAAAACGACAGGGCCGGTAGTGTCGAAAAAGTCAAAAATGGGGATTTTCCCAAATCCTTGCTAAAAGGGGCCAGGGGGGCGGGCTGAGTGAGAAAGGAGCAAAATCAAGCACAGTTGGGGCGTTGTGTGAAAATTGTGAAGGATTTTCCAAACCGGGCAAAATTTGAAAAAAACGACAGGTCCGGTAGTGTCGAAAAAGTCAAAAATGGGGAATTTCCCAAACCTTGCTAAAAGGGGCCAGGGGGGCGGGCTGAGTGAGAAAGGAGCAAAATCAAGCACAGTTGGGGCGTTGTGTGAAAATTGTGAAGGATTTTTCCAAACCGGGCAAAATTTGAAAAAAAAGACAGGGCCGGTAGAGTCGAAAAAGTCAAAAATGGGGATTTTCACAAAATTTGCTTAAAGAGGCCAGAGGGGGGGGGCTGAGTGAAAATCGAGCAAAATCAAGCACAGTTGGGGCGTTTTGGGAAAATTGTGAAGGATTTTCCAAACCGGGCAAAATTTGAAAAAAACGACAGGGCCGGTAGTGTCGAAAAAGTCAAAAATGGGGATTTTCCCAAACCTTGCTAAAAGGGGCCAGGGGGGCGGGCTGAGTGAAAAACGAGCAAAATCAAGCACAGTTGGGGCGTTTTGGGAAAATTGTGAAGGATATTCCAAACCGGGCATAAATTGAAAAAAAAGACAGGGCCGGTAGTGTCGAAAAAGTAAAAAATGGGGATTTTCACAAACATTGCTAAAAGGGGCCAGGGGGGCGGACTGAGTCAGAAAGGAGCAAAATCAAGAACAGTTGGGGCGTTTTGGGAAAATTGTGAAGGATTTTCCACACCGGGCAAAATTTGAAAAAAACGACAGGGCCGGTAGTGTCGAAAAAGTCAAAAATGGGGATTTTCCCAAATCCTTGCTAAAAGGGGCCAGGGGGGCGGGCTGAGTGAGAAAGGAGCAAAATCAAGCACAGTTGGGGCGTTGTGTGAAAATTGTGAAGGATTTTCCAAAGTGGGCAAAATTTGAAAAAAAAAGACAGGGCCGGTAGTGTCGAAAAAGTCAAAAATGGGGATTTTCACAAAATTTGCTTAAAGAGGCCAGAGGGGCGGGCTGAGTGACAAAAGGAGCAAAATCAAGCACAGTTGGGGTGTTGTGTGAAAATTGTGAAGGATTTTCCAAAGTGGGCAAAAATTGAAAAAAACGACAGGGCCGGTAGTGTCGAAAAAGTCAAAAATGGGGATTTTCCCAAACCTTGCTAAAAGGGGCCAGGGGGGCGGACTGAGTCAGAAAGGAGCAAAATCAAGCACAGTTGGGGCGTTTTGGGAAAATTGTGAAGGATTTTCCAAAGTGGGCAAAAATTTTAAAAAACGACAGGGCCGGTAGTGTCGAAAAAGTCAAAAATGGGGATTTTCCCAAACCTTGCTAAAAGGGGCCAGGGGGGCGGGCTGAGTCAGAAAGGAGCAAAATCAAGCACAGTTGGGGCGTTGTGTGAAAATTGTGAAGGATTTTCCAAAGTGTGCAAAAATTTTAAAAAACGACAGGGCCGGTAGTGTCGAAAAAGTCAAAAATGGGGATTTTCCCAAACCTTGCTAAAAGGGGCCAGGGGGGCGGACTGAGTCAGAAAGGAGCAAAATCAAGCACAGTTGGGGCGTTTTGGGAAAATTGTGAAGGATTTTCCAAAGTGGGCAAAAATTTTAAAAAACGACAGGGCCGGTAGTGTCGAAAAAGTCAAAAATGCGGATTTTCCCAAACCTTGCTAAAAGGGGCCAGGGGGGCGGACTGAGTCAGAAATGAGCAAAATCAAGCACAGTTGGGGCGTTTTGAGAAAATTGTGAAGGATTTTCCAAACCGGGCAAAATTTGAAAAAAACGACAGGTCCGGTAGTGTCGAAAAAGTCAAAAATGGGGATTTTACAAAACCTTGCGAAAAGGGGCCAGGGGGCGGACTGAGTCAGAAAGTAGCAAAATCAAGCACAGTTGTGACGTTTTGGGAAAATTGTGAAGGATTTTCCAAACCGGGCAAAATTTGAAAAAAACGACAGGGCCGGTAGTGTCGAAAAAGTCAAAAATGCGGATTTTCCCAAATCTTGCTTAAAGAGGCCAGAGGGGGGGGGCTGAGTGAAAAACGAGCAAAATCAAGCACAGTTGGGGCGTTTTGTGAAAATTGTGAAGGATTTTCCATAGTGGGCAAAAATTGAAAAAAACGACAGGGCCGGTAGTGTCGAAAAAGTCAATAATGCGGATTTTCCCAAATCTTTGCTAAAAGGGGCCAGGGGGCGGGCTTATTGAAAAACGAGCAAAATCAAGCACAGTTGGGGCGTTTTGTGAAAATTGTGAAGGATTTTCCAAACCGGGTAAAATTTGAAAAAAAAGACAGGGCCGGTAGTGTCGAAAAAGTCAAAAATGGGGATTTTCCCAAACCTTGCTAAAAGGTGCCAGGGGGCGGACTGAGTCAGAAAGGAGCAAAATCAAGCACAGTTGGGGCGTTTTGGGAAAATTGTGAAGGATTTTCCAACGTGGGCAAAAATTGAAAAAAACGACAGGGCCGGTAGTGTCGAAAAAGTCAAAAATGCAGATTTTCCCAAACCTTGCTAAAAGGGGCCAGGGGGGCGGACTGAGTCAGAAAGGAGCAAAATCAAGCACAGTTGGGACGTTTTGGGAAAATTGTGAAGGATTTTCCAAACCGGGCAAAATTTGAAAAAAACGACAGGTCCGGTAGTGTCGAAAAAGTCAAAAATTGGGATTTTCCCAAATTTTTGCTAAAAGGGGCCAGGGGGCGGGCTGATTGATAAACGAGCAAAATCAAGCACAGTTGGGGCGTTTTGTGAAAATTGTGAAGGATTTTCCAAACCGGGCAAAATTTGAAAAAAACGACAGGTCCGGTAGTGTCGAAAAAGTCAAAAATGCGGATTTTCCCAAACCTTGCTAAAAGGGGCCAGGGGGGCGGACTGAGTCAGAAATGAGCTAAATCAAGCACAGTTGGGGCTTTTTGAGAAAATTGTGAAGGATTTTCCAAACCGGGCAAAATTTGAAAAAAAGACAGGGCCGGTAGTGTCGAAAAAGTCAAAAATGGGGATTTTCCCAAAACTTGCTAAAAGGTGCCAGGGGGCGGACTGAGTCAGAAAGGAGCAAAATCAAGCACAGTTGGGGCGTTGTGTGAAAATTATGAAGGATTTTCCAAACCGGGCAAAATTTGAAAAAAAAGACAGGGCCGGTAGTGTCGAAAAAGTCAAAAATGGGGATTTTCACAAAATTTGCTTAAAGAGGCCAGAGGGGGGGGCTGAGTGAAAAACGAGCAAAATCAAGCACAGTTGGGGCGTTTTGTGAAAATTGTGAAGGATTTTCCATAGTGGGCAAAAATTGAAAAAAACGACAGGGCCGGTAGTGTCGAAAAAGTCAAAAATGGGGATTTTCCCAAACCTTGCTAAAAGGGGCCAGGGGGGCGGGCTGAGTCAGAAAGGAGCAAAATCAAGCACAGTTGGGGCGTTGTGTGACAATTGTGAAGGATTTTCCAAAGTGGGCAAAAATTGAAAAAAACGACAGGGCCGGTAGTGTCGAAAAAGTCAAAAATGCGGATTTTCCCAAACCTTGCTAAAAGGGGCCAGGGGGGCGGACTGAGTCAGAAATGAGCAAAATCAAGCACAGTTGGGGCGTTTTGAGAAAATTGTGAAGGATTTTCCAAACCGGGCAAAATTTGAAAAAAAGACAGGGCCGGTAGTGTCGAAAAAGTCAAAAATGCAGATTTTCCCAAATCTTTGCTAAAAGGGGCCAGGGGGCGGGCTTATTGAAAAACGAGCAAAATCAAGCACAGTTGGGGCGTTTTGGGAAAATTGTGAAGGATTTTCCAAAACGGACAAAATTTGAAAAAAACGACAGTGCCGGTAGTGTCGAAAAAGTCAAAAATGGGGATTTTCCCAAACTTTGCTTAAAGAGGCCAGAGGGGGGGGGGGGCTGGGTAAAAAAGGAGCAAAATCAAGCACAGTTGGGGCGTTTTTTTATGAAAATTGTGAAGGATTTTCCAAACCGGGCAAAAATTGAAAAAAACGACAGGGGCGGTAGTGTCGAAAAAGTCAAAAATGGGGATTTTCACAATATTTGCTTAAAGAGGCCAGGGGGGGGGGCTGAGTGAAAAACGAGCAAAATCAAGCACAGTTGGGGCGTTTTGTGAAAATTGTGAAGGATTTTCCATAGTGGGCAAAAATTGAAAAAAACGACAGGGCCGGTAGTGTCGAAAAAGTCAAAAATGGGGATTTTCCCAAACCTTGCTAAAAGATGCCAGGGGGCGGACTGAGTCAGAAAGGAGCAAAATCAAGCACAGTTGGGACGTTTTGGGAAAATTGTGAAGGATTTTCCAAACCGGGCAAAATTTGAAAAGAAAACGACAGGGCCGGTAGTGTCGAAAAAGTCAAAAATGGGGATTTTCCCAAACCTTGCTAAAAGGGGCCAGTGGGCGGGCTGAGTGAAAAACGAGCAAAATCAAGCACAGTTGGGGCGTTTTGGGAAAATTGTGAAGGATTTTCCAAACCGGGCATAAATTGAAAAAAAAGACAGGGCCGGTAGTGTCGAAAAAGTCAAAAATGGGGATTTTCACAAACATTGCTAAAAGGGGCCAGGGGGGCGGACTGAGTCAGAAAGGAGCAAAATCAAGCACAGTTGGGGCGTTTTGGGAAAATCGTGAAGGATTTTCCAAACCGGGCAAAATTTGAAAAAAACGACAGGGCCGGTAGTGTCGAAAAAGTCAAAAATGGGGATTTTCCCAAATCCTTGCTAAAAGGGGCCAGGGGGGCGGACTGAGTGAGAAAGGAGCAAAATCAAGCACAGTTGGGGCGTTGTGTGAAAATTGTGAAGGATTTTCCAAACCGGGCAAAATTTGAAAAAAAAGGCATGGCCGGTAGTGTCGAAAAAGTCAAAAATGGGGATTTTCACAATATTTGCTTAAAGGGACCAGGGGGGCGGACTGAGTCAGAAAGGAGCAAAATCAAGCACAGTTGGGGCGTTGTGTGAAAATTGTGAAGGATTTTCCAAATTGGGCAAAAATTGAAAAAAACGACAGGGCCGGTAGTGTCGAAAAAGTCAAAAATGCGGATTTTCCCAAACCTTGCTAAAAGGAGCCAGGGGGGCGGACTGAGTCAGAAATGAGCAAAATCAAGCACAGTTGGGGCGTTTTGAGAAAATTGTGAAGGATTTTCCAAACCGGGCAAAATTTGAAAAAAACGACAGGTCCGGTAGTGTCGAAAAAGTCAAAAATGGGGATTTTCCAAAACCTTGCTAAAAGGGGCCAGGGGGGCGGACTAAGTAAGAAAGGAGCAAAATCAAGCACAGTTGGGGCGTTTTGGGAAAATTGTGAAGGATTTTCCAAACCGGGCAAAATTTGAAAAAAACGACAGGGCCGGTAGTGTCGAAAAAGTCAAAAATGCGGATTTTCCAAAATCTTTGCTAAAAGGGGCCAGGGGGCGGGCTTATTGAAAAACGAGCAAAATCAAGCACAGTTGGGGCGTTTTGTGAAAATTGTGAAGGATTTTCCAAACCGGCTAAAATTTGAAAAAAAAGACAGGGCCGGTAGTGTCGAAAAAGTCAAAAATGGGGATTTTCCCAAACCTTGCTAAAAGATGCCAGGGGGCGGACTGAGTCAGAAAGGAGCAAAATCAAGCACAGTTGGGACGTTTTGGGAAAATTGTGAAGGATTTTCCAAACCGGGCAAAATTTGAAAAAAAAGACAGGGCCGGTAGTGTCGAAAAAGTCAAAAATGGGGATTTTCACAAAATTTGCTTAAAGAGGCAAGAGGGGGGGGGCTGAGTGAAAAACGAGCAAAATCAAGCACAGTTGGGGCGTTTTGGGAAAATTGTGAAGGATTTTCCAAAGTGGGCAAAAATTTTAAAAAACGACAGGGCCGGTAGTGTCGAAAAAGTCAAAAATGGGGATTTTCCCAAACCTTGCTAAAAGGGGCCAGGGGGGCGGGCTGAGTCAGAAAGGAGCAAAATCAAGCACAGTTGGGGCGTTGTGTGAAAATTGTGAAGGATTTTCCAAAGTGGGCAAAAATTGAAAACAACGACAGGGCCGGTAGTGTCGAAAAAGTCAAAAATGGGGATTTTCACAATATTTGCTTAAAGAGGCCAGGGGGGGGGGGGCTGAGTGAAAAACGATTAAAATCAAGCACAGTTGGGGCGTTTTGTGAAAATTGTGAAGGATTTTCCATAGTGGGCAAAAATTGAAAAAAACGACAGGGCCGGTAGTGTCGAAAAAGTCAAAAATGGGGATTTTCCCAAACCTTGCTAAAAGGGGCCAGGGGGGCGGGCTGAGTCAGAAAGGAGCAAAATCAAGCACAGTTGGGGCGTTTTGGGAAAATTGTGAAGGATTTTCCAAAGTGGGCAAAAATTTTAAAAAACGACAGGGCCGGTAGTGTCGAAAAAGTCAAAAATGCGGATTTTCCCAAACCTTGCTAAAAGTGGCCAGAGGGCGGGCTGAGTCAGAAAGGAGCAAAATCAAGCACAGTTGGGGCGTTGTGTGAAAATTGTGAAGGATTTTCCAAAGTGGGCAAAATTTGAAAAGAAAACGACAGGGCCGGTAGTGTCGAAAAAGTAAAAAAATGGGGATTTTCCCAAACCTTGCTAAAAGGGGCCAGGGGGCGGGCTGAGTGAAAAACGAGCAAAATCAAGCACAGTTGGGGCGTTTTGGGAAAATTGTGAAGGATTTTCCAAACCGGGCATAAATTGAAAAAAAAGACAGGGCCGGTAGTGTCGAAAAAGTCAAAAATGGGGATTTTCACAAAATTTGCTTAAAGAGGCCAGAGGGGGGGGGGGGGCTGAGTGAAAAACGAGCAAAATCAAGCACAGTTGGGGCGTTTTGGGAAAATTGTGAAGGATTTTCCAAACCGGGCAAAATTTGAAAAAAACGACAGGGCCGGGTAGTGTCGAAAAAGTCAAAAATGGGGATTTTCCCAAATCCTTGCTAAAAGGGGCCAGGGGGGCGGGCTGAGTGAGAAAGGAGCAAAATCAAGCACAGTTGGGACGTTGTGTGAAAATTGTGAAGGATTTTCGAAAGTGGGCAAAAATTGAAAAAAACGACAAGGGCCGGTAGTGTCGAAAAAGTCAAAAATGGGGATTTTCCCAAACCTTGGTAAAAGGGGCCAGTGGGCGGGCTGAGTGAAAAAACGAGCAAAATCAAGCACAGTTGGGGCGTTTTGGGAAAATCGTGAAGGATTTTCCAAACCGGGCAAAATTTGAAAAAAACGACAGGGCCGGGTAGTGTCGAAAAAGTCAAAAATGGGGATTTTCCCAAATCCTTGCTAAAAGGGGCCAGGGGGGGCGGGGCTGAGTGAGAAAGGAGCAAAATCAAGCACAGTTGGGGCGTTGTGTGAAAATTGTGAAGGATTTTCCAAACCGGGCAAAATTTGAAAAAAAAGGCATGGCCGGTAGTGTCGAAAAAGTCAAAAATGGGGATTTTCACAATATTTGCTTAAAGAGGCCAGAGGGGAGGGGCTGAGTGAAAAACGAGCAAAATCATGCACAGTTGGGGCGTTGTGTGAAAATTGTGAAGGATTTTCCAAAGTGGGCAAAAATTGAAAAAAAAGACAGGGCCGGTAGTGTCGAAAAAGTCAAAAATGGGGATTTTCCCAAACCTTGCTAAAAGGGGCCAGGGGGGCGGACTGAGTCAGAAATGAGCAAAATCAAGCACAGTTGGGGCGTTTTGAGAAAATTGTGAAGGATTTTCCAAACCGGGCAAAATTTGAAAAAAACGACAGGTCCGGTAGTGTCGAAAAAGTCAAAAATGGGGGATTTTCCAAAACCTTGCTAAAAGGGGCCAGGGGGGCGGACTAAGTAAGAAAGGAGCAAAATCAAGCACAGTTGGGGCGTTTTGGGAAAATTGTGAAGGATTTTCCAAACCGGGCAAAATTTGAAAAAAACGACAGGGCCGGGTAAGTGTCGAAAAAGTCAAAAATGGGGATTTTCCCAAACCTTGCTAAAAGGGGCCAGGGGGGCGGGCTGAGTGAAAAACGAGCAAAATCAAGCACAGTTGGGGCGTTTTGGGAAAATTGTGAAGGATTTTCCAAACCGGGCATAACATTGAAAAAAAAGACAGGGCCGGGGTAGTGTCGAAAAAGTCAAAAATGGGGATTTTCACAAACATTGCTAAAAGGGGCCAGGGGGGCGGACTGAGTCAGAAAGGAGCAAAATCAAGAACAGTTGGGGCGTTTTGGGAAAATTGTGAAGGATTTTCCACACCGGGGCAAAATTTGAAAAAAACGACAGGGGGCCGGTAGTGTCGAAAAAGTCAAAAAATGGGGATTTTCCCAAATCCTTGCTAAAAGGGGCCAGGGGGGCGGGCTGAGTCAGAAAGGAGCAAAATCAAGCACAGTTGGGGCGTTTTGGGAAAATTGTGAAGGATTTTCCAAAGTGGGCAAAAATTGAAAAAAACGACAGGGCCGGTAGTGTCGAAAAAGTCAAAAATGGGGATTTTCACAAAATTTGCTTAAAGAGGCCAGAGGGGCGGGCTGAGTGACAAAAGGAGCAAAATCAAGCACAGTTGGGGTGTTGTGTGAAAATTGTGAAGGATTTTCCAAAGTGGGCAAAAATTGAAAAAAACGACAGGGCCGGTAGTGTCGAAAAAGTCAAAAATGGGGATTTTCCCAAACCTTGCTAAAAGGGGCCAGGGGGGCGGACTGAGTCAGAAAGGAGCAAAATCAAGCACAGTTGGGGCGTTTTGGGAAAATTGTGAAGGATTTTCCAAAGTGGGCAAAAATTTTAAAAAACGACAGGGCCGGTAGTGTCGAAAAAGTCAAAAATGGGGATTTTCCCAAACCTTGCTAAAAGGGGCCAGGGGGGCGGACTGAGTCAGAAAGGAGCAAAATCAAGCACAGTTGGGGCGTTTTGGGAAAATTGTGAAGGATTTTCCAAAGTGGGCAAAAATTTTAAAAAACGACAGGGCCGGTAGTGTCGAAAAAGTCAAAAATGCGGATTTTCCCAAACCTTGCTAAAAGGGGCCAGGGGGGCGGACTGAGTCAGAAATGAGCAAAATCAAGCACAGTTGGGGCGTTTTGAGAAAATTGTGAAGGATTTTCCAAACCGGGCAAAATTTGAAAAAAACGACAGGTCCGGTAGTGTCGAAAAAGTCAAAAATGGGGATTTTCCCAAATCCTTGCTAAAAGGGGCCAGGGGGGCGGGCTGAGTGAGAAAGGAGCAAAATCAAGCACAGTTGGGGCGTTGTGTGAAAATTGTGAAGGATTTTCCAAAGTGGGCAAAATTTGAAAAAAAAAGACAGGGCCGGTAGTGTCGAAAAAGTCAAAAATGGGGATTTTCACAAAATTTGCTTAAAGAGGCCAGAGGGGCGGGCTGAGTGACAAAAGGAGCAAAATCAAGCACAGTTGGGGTGTTGTGTGAAAATTGTGAAGGATTTTCCAAAGTGGGCAAAAATTGAAAAAAACGACAGGGCCGGTAGTGTCGAAAAAGTCAAAAATGGGGATTTTCCCAAACCTTGCTAAAAGGGGCCAGGGGGGCGGACTGAGTCAGAAAGGAGCAAAATCAAGCACAGTTGGGGCGTTTTGGGAAAATTGTGAAGGATTTTCCAAAGTGGGCAAAAATTTTAAAAAACGACAGGGCCGGTAGTGTCGAAAAAGTCAAAAATGGGGATTTTCCCAAACCTTGCTAAAAGGGGCCAGGGGGGCGGACTGAGTCAGAAAGGAGCAAAATCAAGCACAGTTGGGGCGTTTTGGGAAAATTGTGAAGGATTTTCCAAAGTGGGCAAAAATTTTAAAAAACGACAGGGCCGGTAGTGTCGAAAAAGTCAAAAATGGGGATTTTCCCAAACCTTGCTAAAAGGGGCCAGGGGGGCGGACTGAGTCAGAAAGGAGCAAAATCAAGCACAGTTGGGGCGTTTTGGGAAAATTGTGAAGGATTTTCCAAAGTGGGCAAAAATTTTAAAAAACGACAGGGCCGGTAGTGTCGAAAAAGTCAAAAATGCGGATTTTCCCAAACCTTGCTAAAAGGGGCCAGGGGGGCGGACTGAGTCAGAAATGAGCAAAATCAAGCACAGTTGGGGTGTTGTGTGAAAATTGTGAAGGATTTTCCAAAGTGGGCAAAAATTGAAAAAAACGACAGGGCCGGTAGTGTCGAAAAAGTCAAAAATGCGGATTTTCCCAAATCTTTGCTAAAAGGGGCCAGGGGGCGGGCTTATTGAAAAACGAGCAAAATCAAGCACAGTTGGGGCGTTTTGTGAAAATTGTGAAGGATTTTCCAAAGAGGGCAAAAATTGAAAAAAACGACAGGGGCGGTAGTGTCGAAAAAGTCAAAAATCGGGAATTTTCACAAACCTTGCTAAAAGGTGCCAGGGGGTGGACTGAGTCAGAAAGGAGCAAAATCAAGCACAGTTGGGGCGTTTTGAGAAAATTGTGAAGGATTTTCCAAAGTGGGCAAAATTTGAAAAAAACGACAGGTCCGGTAGTGTCGAAAAAGTCAAAAATTGGGATGTTCCCAAACCTTCCTAAAAGGGGCCAGGGGGGCGGACTGAGTCAGAAAGGAGCAAAATCAAGCACAGTTGGGGCGTTTTGGGAAAATTGTGAAGGATTTTCCAAACCGGGCAAAATTTGAAAAAAACGACAGTGCCGGTAGTGTCGAAAAAGTCAAAAATGGGGATTTTCCCAAACTTTGCTTAAAGAGGCCAGAGGGGGGGGCTGGGTGAAAAAGGAGCAAAATCAAGCACAGTTGGGGCGTTTTGAGAAAATTGTGAAGGATTTTCCAAAGTGGGCAAAATTTGAAAAAAACGACAGGGTCCGGTAGTGTCGAAAAAGTCAAAAATTGGGATTTTCCCAAATTTTTGCTAAAAGGGGCCAGGGGGCGGGCTGATTGAAAAACGAGCAAAATCAAGCACAGTTGGGGCGTTTTGTGAAAATTTTGAAGGATTTTCCAAACCGGGCAAAATTTGAAAAAAAGACAGGGCCGGTAGTGTCGAAAAAGTCAAAAATGGGGATTTTCCCAAACCTTGCTAAAAGGTGCCAGGGGGCGGACTGAGTCAAAAAGGAGCAAAATCAAGCACAGTTGGGGCGTTTTGGGAAAATTGTGAAGGATTTTCCAAACCGGGCAAAATTTGAAAAAAACGACAGTGCTGGTAGTGTCGAAAAAGTCAAAAATGGGGATTTTCCCAAACTTTGCTTAAAGAGGCCAGAGGGGGGGGCTGGGTGAAAAAGGAGCAAAATCAAGCACAGTTGGGGCGTTTTGAGAAAATTGTGAAGGATTTTCCAAAGTGGGCAAAATTTGAAAAAAAACGACAGGGCCGGTAGTGTCGAAAAAGTCAAAAATGCGGATTTTCCCAAACCTTGCTAAAAGGGGCCAGGGGGGCGGACTGAGTCAGAAATGAGCAAAATCAAGCACAGTTGGGGCGTTTTGAGAAAATTGTGAAGGATTTTCCAAACCGGACAAAATTTGAAAAAAAGACAGGGCCGGTAGTGTCGAAAAAGTCAAAAATGCAGATTTTCCCAAATCTTTGCTAAAAGGGGCCAGGGGGCGGGCTTATTGAAAAACGAGCAAAATCAAGCACAGTTGGGGCGTTTTGGGAAAATTGTGAAGGATTTTCCAAAACGGACAAAATTTGAAAAAAACGACAGTGCCGGTAGTGTCGAAAAAGTCAAAAATGGGGATTTTCCCAAACTTTGCTTAAAGAGGCCAAGGGGGGGGGGGGCTGGGTGAAAAAAGGAGCAAAATCAAGCACAGTTGGGGCGTTTTGGGAAAATTGTGAAGGATTTTCCAAAGTGGGCAAAATTTGAAAAAAACGACAGGTCCGGTAGTGTCGAAAAAGTCAAAAATGGGGATTTTCCCAAACCTTGCTATAAGGGGCCAGGGGGGCGGACTAAGTAAGAAAGGAGCAAAATCAAGCACAGTTGGGGCGTTTTGGGAAAATTGTGAAGGAATTTCCACACCGGGAAAAATTTGAAAAAAACGACATGGCCGGTAGTGTCGAAAAAGTCAAAAATGCAGATTTTTCCAAATCTTTGCTAAAAGGGGCCAGGGGGGCGGGCTTATTGAAAAACGAGCAAAATCAAGCACAGTTGGGGCGTTTTGGGAAAATTGTGAAGGATTTTCCAAAGTGGGCAAAATTTGAAAAAAACGACAGGTCCGGTAGTGTCGAAAAAGTCAAAAATGGGGATTTTCCAAAACCTTGCTAAAAGGGGCCAGGGGGGCGGACTAAGTAAGAAAGGAGCAAAATCAAGCACAGTTGGGGCGTTTTGGGAAAATTGTGAAGGATTTTCTAAGCCGGGCAAAATTTGAAAAAAACGACAGGGCCGGTAGTGTCGAAAAAGTCAAAAATGCAGATTTTCCCAAATCTTTGCTAAAAGGGGCCAGGGGGCGGGCTTATTGAAAAACGAGCAAAATCAAGCACAGTTGGGGCGTTTTGGGAAAATTGTGAAGGATTTTCCAAAACGGGCAAAATTTGAAAAAAACGACAGTGCCGGTAGTGTCGAAAAAGTCAAAAATGGGGATTTTCCCAAACTTTGCTTAAAGAGGCCAGAGGGGGGGGCTGGGTGAAAAAGGAGCAAAATCAAGCACAGTTGGGGCGTTTTGTGAAAATTGTGAAGGATTTTCCAAAGTGGGCAAAAATTGAAAAAAACGACAGGGCCGGTAGTGTCGAAAAAGTCAAAAATGGGGATTTTCACAAACCTTGCTAAAAGGTGCCAGGGGGTGGACTGAGTCAGAAAGGAGCAAAATCAAGCACAGTTGGGGCGTTTTGAGAAAATTGTGAAGGATTTTCCAAAGTGGGCAAAATTTGAAAAAAACGACAGGTCCGGTAGTGTCGAAAAAGTCAAAAATGGGGATTTTCCAAAACCTTGCTATAAGGGGCCAGGGGGGGCGGACTAAGTAAGAAAGGAGCAAAATCAAGCACAGTTGGGGCGTTTTGGGAAAATTGTGAAGGATTTTCCAAACCGGGAAAAATTTGAAAAAAACGACATGGCCGGTAGTGTCGAAAAAGTCAAAAATGCAGATTTTTCCAAATCTTTGCTAAAAGGGGCCAGGGGGCGGGCTTATTGAAAAACGAGCAAAATCAAGCACAGTTGGGGCGTTTTGGGAAAATTGTGAAGGATTTTCCAAAGTGGGCAAAATTTGAAAAAAACGACAGGTCCGGTAGTGTCGAAAAAGTCAAAAATGGGGATTTTCCAAAACCTTGCTAAAAGGGGCCAGGGGGGCGGACTAAGTAAGAAAGGAGCAAAATCAAGCACAGTTGGGGCGTTTTGGGAAAATTGTGAAGGATTTTCCAAACCGGGCAAAATTTGAAAAAAAGACAGGGCCGGTAGTGTCGAAAAAGTCAAAAATGCAGATTTTCCCAAATCTTTGCTAAAAGGGGCCAGGGGGCGGGCTTATTGAAAAACGAGCAAAATCAAGCACAGTTGGGGCGTTTTGGGAAAATTGTGAAGGATTTTCCAAAACGGGCAAAATTTGAAAAAAACGACAGTGCCGGTAGTGTCGAAAAAGTCAAAAATGGGGATTTTCCCAAACTTTGCTTAAAGAGGCCAGAGGGGGGGGCTGGGTGAAAAAGGAGCAAAATCAAGCACAGTTGGGGCGTTTTGTGAAAATTGTGAAGGATTTTCCAAAGTGGGCAAAAATTGAAAAAAACGACAGGGCCGGTAGTGTCGAAAAAGTCAAAAATGGGGATTTTCACAAACCTTGCTAAAAGGTGCCAGGGGGTGGACTGAGTCAGAAAGGAGCAAAATCAAGCACAGTTGGGGCGTTTTGAGAAAATTGTGAAGGATTTTCCAAAGTGGGCAAAATTTGAAAAAAATGACAGGTCCGGTAGTGTCGAAAAAGTCAAAAATGGGGATTTTCCAAAACCTTGCTATAAGGGGCCAGGGGGGCGGACTAAGTAAGAAAGGAGCAAAATCAAGCACAGTTGGGGCGTTTTGGGAAAATTGTGAAGGATTTTCCAAACCGGGAAAAATTTGAAAAAAACGACATGGCCGGTAGTGTCGAAAAAGTCAAAAATGCAGATTTTTCCAAATCTTTGCTAAAAGGGGCCAGGGGGCGGGCTTATTGAAAAACGAGCAAAATCAAGCACAGTTGGGGCGTTTTGGGAAAATTGTGAAGGATTTTCCAAAACGGGCAAAATTTGAAAAAAAACGACAGTGCCGGTAGTGTCGAAAAAGTCAAAAATGGGGATTTTCCCAAACTTTGCTTAAAGAGGCCAGAGGGGGGGGGCTGGGTGAAAAAGGAGCAAAATCAAGCACAGTTGGGGCGTTTTGTGAAAATTGTGAAGGATTTTCCAAAGTGGGCAAAAATTGAAAAAAACGACAGGGCCGGTAGTGTCGAAAAAGTCAAAAATGGGGATTTTCACAAACCTTGCTAAAAGGTGCCAGGGGGTGGACTGAGTCAGAAAGGAGCAAAATCAAGCACAGTTGGGGCGTTTTGAGAAAATTGTGAAGGATTTTCCAAAGTGGGCAAAATTTGAAAAAAAACGACAGGTCCGGTAGTGTCGAAAAAGTCAAAAATGGGGATTTTCCAAAACCTTGCTATAAGGGGCCAGGGGGGGCGGACTAAGTAAGAAAGGAGCAAAATCAAGCACAGTTGGGGCGTTTTGGGAAAATTGTGAAGGATTTTCCAAACCGGGAAAAATTTGAAAAAAACGACATGGCCGGTAGTGTCGAAAAAGTCAAAAATGCAGATTTTTCCAAATCTTTGCTAAAAGGGGCCAGGGGGCGGGCTTATTGAAAAACGAGCAAAATCAAGCACAGTTGGGGCGTTTTGGGAAAATTGTGAAGGATTTTCCAAAGTGGGCAAAATTTGAAAAAAACGACAGGTCCGGTAGTGTCGAAAAAGTCAAAAATGGGGATTTTCCAAAACCTTGCTAAAAGGGGCCAGGGGGGCGGACTAAGTAAGAAAGGAGCAAAATCAAGCACAGTTGGGGCGTTTTGGGAAAATTGTGAAGGATTTTCCAAGCCGGGCAAAATTTGAAAAAAACGACAGGGCCGGTAGTGTCGAAAAAGTCAAAAATGCAGATTTTCCCAAATCTTTGCTAAAAGGGGCCAGGGGGCGGGCTTATTGAAAAACGAGCAAAATCAAGCACAGTTGGGGCGTTTTGGGAAAATTGTGAAGGATTTTCCAAAACGGGCAAAATTTGAAAAAAACGACAGTGCCGGTAGTGTCGAAAAAGTCAAAAATGGGGATTTTCCCAAACTTTGCTTAAAGAGGCCAGAGGGGGGGGGCTGGGTGAAAAAGGAGCAAAATCAAGCACAGTTGGGGCGTTTTGTGAAAATTGTGAAGGATTTTCCAAAGTGGGCAAAAATTGAAAAAAACGACAGGGCCGGTAGTGTCGAAAAAGTCAAAAATGGGGATTTTCACAAACCTTGCTAAAAGGTGCCAGGGGGTGGACTGAGTCAGAAAGGAGCAAAATCAAGCACAGTTGGGGCGTTTTGAGAAAATTGTGAAGGATTTTCCAAAGTGGGCAAAATTTGAAAAAAACGACAGGTCCGGTAGTGTCGAAAAAGTCAAAAATTGGGATTTTCCCAAATCTTTGCTAAAAGGGGCCAGGGGGCGGGCTGATTGAAAAACGAGCAAAATCAAGCACAGTTGGGGCGTTTTGGGAACATTGTGAAGGATTTTCCAAACCGGGCAAAATTTGAAAAAAAACGACAGGGCCGGTAGTGTCAAAATAGTCAAAAATGGGGATTTTCCCAAAACTTGCTAAAAGGGGCCAGGGGGGCGGACTGAGTCAGAAAGGAGCAAAATCAAGCACAGTTGGGGCGTTTTGGGAACATTGTGAAGGATTTTCCAACGTGGGCAAAAATTGAAAAAAACGACAGGGCCGGTAGTGTCGAAAAAGTCAAAAATTGGGATTTTCCCAAATCTTTGCTAAAAGGGGCCAGGGGGCGGGCTGATTGAAAAACGAGCAAAATCAAGCACAGTTGGGGCGTTTTGGGAAAATTGTGAAGGAATTTCCAAACCGGGCAAAATTGGAAAAAAACGACAGGGCCGGTAGTGTCGAAAATGTAAAAAATGGGGATTTTCCCAAACCTTGCTAAAAGGGGCCAGGGGGGCGGACTGAGTCAGAAAGGAGCAAAATCAAGCACAGTTGGGGCGTTTTGGGAAAATTGTGAAGGATTTTCCAAACCGGGCAAAATTTGAAAAAAACGACAGGTCCGGTAGTGTCGAAAAAATCAAAAATGGGGATTTTCCCAAACCTTGCTAAAAGGGGCCAGGGGGGCGGACTGAGTCAGAAAGGAGCAAAATCAAGCACAGTTGGGGCGTTTTGGGAAAATTGTGAAGGATTTTCCAAACCGGGCAAAATTTGAAAAAAAACGACAGGTCCGGTAGTGTCGAAAAAATCAAAAATGGGGATTTTCCCAAACCTTGCTAAAAGGGGCCAGGGGGGCGGACTGAGTCAGAAAGGAGCAAAATCAAGCACAGTTGGGGCGTTTTGGGAAAATTGTGAAGGATTTTCCAAAGTGGGCAAAAATTTAAAAAAACGACAAGGCCGGTAGTGTCGAAAAAGTCAAAAATGCAGATTTTCCCAAATCTTTGCTAAAAGGGGCCAGGGGGCGGGCTTATTGAAAAACGAGCAAAATCAAGCACAGTTGGGGCGTTTTGGGAAAATTGTGAAGGATTTTCCAAAGTGGGCAAAAATTGAAAAAAACGACAGGGCCGGTAGTGTCGAAAAAGTCAAAAATGGGGATTTTCACAAACCTTGCTAAAAGGTGCCAGGGGGTGGACTGAGTCAGAAAGGAGCAAAATCAAGCACAGTTGGGGCGTTTTGAGAAAATTGTGAAGGATTTTCCAAAGTGGGCAAAATTTGAAAAAAACGACAGGTCCGGTAGTGTCGAAAAAGTCAAAAATTGGGATTTTCCCAAATCTTTGCTAAAAGGGGCCAGGGGGCGGGCTGATTGAAAAACGAGCAAAATCAAGCACAGTTGGGGCGTTTTGGGAACATTGTGAAGGATTTTCCAAACCGGGCAAAATTTGAAAAAAACGACAGGGCCGGTAGTGTCAAAATAGTCAAAAATGGGGATTTTCCCAAAACTTGCTAAAAGGGGCCAGGGGGGCGGACTGAGTCAGAAAGGAGCAAAATCAAGCACAGTTGGGGCGTTTTGGGAACATTGTGAAGGATTTTCCAACGTGGGCAAAAATTGAAAAAAACGACAGGGCCGGTAGTGTCGAAAAAGTCAAAATGCGGATTTTCCCAAACCTTGCTAAAAGGGGCCAGGGGGCGGACTGAGTCAGAAAGGAGCAAAATCAAGCACAGTTGGGGCGTTTTGGGAAAATTGTGAAGGAATTTCCAAACCGGGCAAAATTGGAAAAAAACGACAGGGCCGGTAGTGTCGAAAATGTTAAAAAATGGGGATTTTCCCAAACCTTGCTAAAAGGGGCCAGGGGGGCGGACTGAGTCAGAAAGGAGCAAAATCAAGCACAGTTGGGGCGTTTTGGGAAAATTGTGAAGGATTTTCCAAACCGGGCAAAATTTGAAAAAAACGACAGGTCCGGTAGTGTCGAAAAAATCAAAAATGGGGATTTTCCCAAACCTTGCTAAAAGGGGCCAGGGGGGCGGACTGAGTCAGAAAGGAGCAAAATCAAGCACAGTTGGGGCGTTTTGGGAAAATTGTGAAGGATTTTCCAACCGGGCAAAATTTGAAAAAAACGACAGGTCCGGTAGTGTCGAAAAAATCAAAAATGGGGATTTTCCCAAACTTTGCTAAAAGGGGCCAGGGGGGCGGACTGAGTCAGAAAGGAGCAAAATCAAGCACAGTTGGGGCGTTTTGGGAAAATTGTGAAGGATTTTCCAAAGTGGGCAAAAATTAAAAAAAACGACAAGGCCGGTAGTGTCGAAAAAGTCAAAAATGCAGATTTTCCCAAATCTTTGCTAAAAGGGGCCAGGGGGCGGGCTTATTGAAAAACGAGCAAAATCAAGCACAGTTGGGGCGTTTTGGGAAAATTGTGAAGGATTTTCCAAAGTGGGCAAAAATTGAAAAAAACGACAGGGCCGGTAGTGTCGAAAAAGTCAAAAATGGGGATTTTCACAAACCTTGCTAAAAGGTGCCAGGGGGTGGACTGAGTCAGAAAGGAGCAAAATCAAGCACAGTTGGGGCGTTTTGAGAAAATTGTGAAGGATTTTCCAAAGTGGGCAAAATTTGAAAAAAACGACAGGTCCGGTAGTGTCGAAAAAGTCAAAAATTGGGATTTTCCCAAATCTTTGCCGGGCTGATTGAAAAACGAGCAAAATCAAGCACAGTTGGGGCGTTTTGGGAACATTGTGAAGGATTTTCCAAACCGGGCAAAATTTGAAAAAAACGACAGGGCCGGTAGTGTCAAAATAGTCAAAAATGGGGATTTTCCCAAAACTTGCTAAAAGGGGCCAGGGGGGCGGACTGAGTCAGAAAGGAGCAAAATCAAGCACAGTTGGGGCGTTTTGGGAACATTGTGAAGGATTTCCAACATGGGCAAAAATTGAAAAAAACGACAGGGCCGGTAGTGTCGAAAAAGTCAAAAATGCGGATTTTCCCAAACCTTGCTAAAAGGGGCCAGGGGGCGGACTGAGTCAGAAAGGAGCAAAATCAAGCACAGTTGGGGCGTTTTGGGAAAATTGTGAAGGATTTTCCAAAGTGTGGCAAAAATTAAAAAAAACGACAAGGCCGGTAGTGTCGAAAAAAGTCAAAAATGCAGATTTTCCCAAATCTTTGCTAAAAGGGGCCAGGGGGCGGGCTTATTGAAAAACGAGCAAAATCAAGCACAGTTGGGGCGTTTTGGGAAAATTGTGAAGGATTTTCCAAAACGGGCAAAATTTGAAAAAAACGACAGTGCCCGGTAGTGTCGAAAAAGTCAAAAATGGGGATTTTCCCAAACTTTGCTTAAAGAGGCCAGAGGGGGGGGCTGGGTGAAAAAGGAGCAAAATCAAGCACAGTTGGGGCGTTTTGTGAAAATTGTGAAGGATTTTCCAAAGTGGGCAAAAATTGAAAAAAACGACAGGGCGGTAGTGTCGAAAAAGTCAAAAATGGGGATTTTCACAAACCTTGCTAAAAGGTGCCAGGGGGTGGACTGAGTCAGAAAGGAGCAAAATCAAGCACAGTTGGGGCGTTTTGAGAAAATTGTGAAGGATTTTCCAAAGTGGGCAAAATTTGAAAAAAACGACAGGTCCGGTAGTGTCGAAAAAGTCAAAAATGGGGATTTTCCAAAACCTTGCTAAAAGGGGCCAGGGGGGCGGACTAAGTAAGAAAGGAGCAAAATCAAGCACAGTTGGGGCGTTTTGGGAAAATTGTGAAGGATTTTCCAAACCGGGCAAAATTTGAAAAAAACGACATGGCGCGGTTAGTGTCGAAAAAGTCAAAAATGCAGATTTTTCCAAATCTTTGCTAAAAGGGGCCGAGGGGGCGGGCTTATTGAAAACGAGCAAAATCAAGCACAGTTGGGGCGTTTTGGGAAAATTGGTGAAGGATTTTCCAAAGTGGGCAAAATTTGAAAAAAACGACAGGTCCGGTAGTGTCGAAAAAGTCAAAAATGGGAATTTTCCAAAACCTTGCTAAAAGGGGCCAGGGGGGCGGACTAAGTAAGAAAGGAGCAAAATCAAGCACAGTTGGGGCGTTTTGGGAAAATTGTGAAGGATTTTCTAAGCCGGGCAAAATTTGAAAAAAACGACAGGGCCGTGTAGTGTCGAAAAAGTCAAAAATGGGGGATTTTCACAAACCTTGCTAAAAGGTGCCAGAGGGGGGGGCTGGGTGAAAAAGGAGCAAAATCAAGCACAGTTGGGGCGTTTTGTGAAAATTGTGAAGGATTTTCCAAAGTGGGCAAAAATTGAAAAAAAACGACAGGGCCGGTAGTGTCGAAAAAGTCAAAAATGGGGATTTTCACAAACCTTGCTAAAAGGTGCCAGGGGGTGGACTGAGTCAGAAAGGAGCAAAATCAAGCACAGTTGGGGCGTTTTGAGAAAATTGTGAAGGATTTTCCAAAGTGGGCAAAATTTGAAAAAAACGACAGGTCCGGTAGTGTCGAAAAAGTCAAAAAATTGGGATTTTCCCAAATCTTTGCTAAAAGGGGGCCAGGGGGCGGGCTGATTGAAAAACGAGCAAAATCAAGCACAGTTGGGGCGTTTTGGGAACATTGTGAAGGATTTTCCAAACGTGGCAAAATTTGAAAAAAAAGACAGGGCCGGTAGTGTCAAAATAGTCAAAAATGGGGATTTTCCCAAAACTTGCTAAAAGGGGCCGGGGGGCGGACTGAGTCAGAAAGGAGCAAAATCAAGCACAGTTGGGGTGTTTTGGGAACATTGTGAAGGATTTTCCAACGTGGGCAAAAATTGAAAAAAACGACAGGGCCGGTAGTGTCGAAAAAGTCAAAAATGCGGATTTTCCCAAACCTTGCTAAAAAGGGGCCAGGGGGCGGACTGAGTCAGAAAGGAGCAAAATCAAGCACAGTTGGGGCGTTTTGGGAAAATTGTGAAGGAATTTCCAAACCGGGCAAAATTTGAAAAAAACGACAGGGCCGGTAGTGTCGAAAATGTAAAAAATGGGGATTTTTCCCAAACCTTGCTAAAAGGGGCCAGGGGGGCGGACTGAGTCAGAAAGGAGCAAAATCAAGCACAGTTGGGGCGTTTTGGGAAAATTGTGAAGGATTTTCCAAACCGGGCAAAATTTGAAAAAAACGACAGGTCCGGTAGTGTCGAAAAAATCAAAATGGGGATTTTCCCAAACCTTGCTAAAAGGGGCCAGGGGGGCGGACTGAGTCAGAAAGGAGCAAAATCAAGCACAGTTGGGGCGTTTTGGGAAAAAAGGGGAAGGGATTTTCCAAACCGGGCAAAATTTGAAAAAAAACGACAGGTCCGGTTAGTGTCGAAAAAATCAAAAATGGGGATTTTCCCAAACCTTGCTAAAAGGGGCCAGGGGGGCGGACTGAGTCAGAAAGGAGCAAAATCAAGCACAGTTGGGGCGTTTTGGGAAAATTGTGAAGGATTTTCCAAAGTGGGCAAAAATTAAAAAAAACGACAAGGCCGGTAGTGTCGAAAAAGTCAAAAATGCAGATTTTCCCAAATCTTTGCTAAAAGGGGCCAGGGGGCGGGCTTATTGAAAAACGAGCAAAATCAAGCACAGTTGGGGCGTTTTGGGAAAATTGTGAAGGATTTTCCAAACAGGGCAAAATTTGAAAAAAACGACAGTGCCGGTAGTGTCGAAAAAGTCAAAAATGGGGATTTTCCCAAACTTTGCTTAAAGAGGCCAGAGGGGGGGGCTGGGTGAAAAAGGAGCAAAATCAAGCACAGTTGGGGCGTTTTGTGAAAATTGTGAAGGATTTTCCAAAGTGGGCAAAAATTGAAAAAAACGACAGGGCCGGTAGTGTCGAAAAAGTCAAAAATGGGGATTTTCACAAACCTTGCTAAAAGGTGCCAGGGGGTGGACTGAGTCAGAAAGGAGCAAAATCAAGCACAGTTGGGGCGTTTTGAGAAAATTGTGAAGGATTTTCCAAAGTGGGCAAAATTTGAAAAAAACGACAGGTCCGGTAGTGTCGAAAAAGTCAAAAATTGGGATTTTCCCAAATCTTTGCTAAAAGGGGCCAGGGGGCGGGCTGATTGAAAAACGAGCAAAATCAAGCACAGTTGGGGCGTTTTGGGAACATTGTGAAGGATTTTCCAAACCGGGCAAAATTTGAAAAAAACGACAGGGCCGGTAGTGTCAAAATAGTCAAAAATGGGGATTTTCCCAAAACTTGCTAAAAGGGGCCAGGGGGGCGGACTGAGTCAGAAAGGAGCAAAATCAAGCACAGTTGGGGCGTTTTGGGAACATTGTGAAGGATTTTCCAACGTGGGCAAAAATTGAAAAAAACGACAGGGCCGGTAGTGTCGAAAAAGTCAAAAATGCGGATTTTCCCAAACCTTGCTAAAAGGGGCCAGGGGGCGGACTGAGTCAGAAAGGAGCAAAATCAAGCACAGTTGGGGCGTTTTGGGAAAATTGTGAAGGATTTTCCAAAGTGGGCAAAAATTAAAAAAAACGACAAGGCCGGTAGTGTCGAAAAAGTCAAAAATGCAGATTTTCCCAAATCTTTGCTAAAAGGGGCCAGGGGGCGGGCTTATTGAAAAACGAGCAAAATCAAGCACAGTTGGGGCGTTTTGGGAAAATTGTGAAGGATTTTCCAAAACGGGCAAAAATTGAAAAAAACGACAGGGCCGGTAGTGTCGAAAAAGTCAAAAATGGGGATTTTCACAAACCTTGCTAAAAGGTGCCAGGGGGTGGACTGAGTCAGAAAGGAGCAAAATCAAGCACAGTCGGGGCGTTTTGAGAAAATTGTGAAGGATTTTCCAAAGTGGGCAAAATTTGAAAAAAACGACAGGTCCGGTAGTGTCGAAAAAGTCAAAAATGGGGATTTTCCAAAACCTTGCTAAAAGGGGCCAGGGGGGCGGACTAAGTAAGAAAGGAGCAAAATCAAGCACAGTTGGGGCGTTTTGGGAAAATTGTGAAGGATTTTCCAAACCGGGCAAAATTTGAAAAAAACGACATGGCCGGTAGTGTCGAAAAAGTCAAAAATGCAGATTTTCCCAAATCTTTGCTAAAAGGGGCCAGGGGGCGGGCTTATTGAAAAACGAGCAAAATCAAGCACAGTTGGGGCGTTTTGGGAAAATTGTGAAGGATTTTCCAAAACGGGCAAAATTTGAAAAAAACGACAGTGCCGGTAGTGTCGAAAAAGTCAAAAATGGGGATTTTCCCAAACTTTGCTTAAAGAGGCCAGAGGGGGGGGCTGGGTGAAAAAGGAGCAAAATCAAGCACAGTTGGGGCGTTTTGTGAAAATTGTGAAGGATTTTCCAAAGTGGGCAAAAATTGAAAAAAACGACAGGGCGGTAGTGTCGAAAAAGTCAAAAATGGGGATTTTCACAAACCTTGCTAAAAGGTGCCAGGGGGTGGACTGAGTCAGAAAGGAGCAAAATCAAGCACAGTTGGGGCGTTTTGGGAAAATTGTGAAGGATTTTCTAAGCCGGGCAAAATTTGAAAAAAACGACAGGGCCGGTAGTGTCGAAAAAGTCAAAAATGCAGATTTTCCCAAATCTTTGCTAAAAGGGGCCAGGGGGCGGGCTTATTGAAAAACGAGCAAAATCAAGCACAGTTGGGGCGTTTTGGGAAAATTGTGAAGGATTTTCCAAAACGGGCAAAATTTGAAAAAAACGACAGTGCCGGTAGTGTCGAAAAAGTCAAAAATGGGGATTTTCCCAAACTTTGCTTAAAGAGGCCAGAGGGGGGGGCTGGGTGAAAAAGGAGCAAAATCAAGCACAGTTGGGGCGTTTTGTGAAAATTGTGAAGGATTTTCCAAAGTGGGCAAAAATTGAAAAAAACGACAGGGCCGGTAGTGTCGAAAAAGTCAAAAATGGGGATTTTCACAAACCTTGCTAAAAGGTGCCAGGGGGTGGACTGAGTCAGAAAGGAGCAAAATCAAGCACAGTTGGGGCGTTTTGAGAAAATTGTGAAGGATTTTCCAAAGTGGGCAAAATTTGAAAAAAACGACAGGTCCGGTAGTGTCGAAAAAGTCAAAAATTGGGATTTTCCCAAATCTTTGCTAAAAGGGGCCAGGGGGCGGGCTGATTGAAAAACGAGCAAAATCAAGCACAGTTGGGGCGTTTTGGGAACATTGTGAAGGATTTTCCAAACCGGGCAAAATTTGAAAAAAAAGACAGGGCCGGTAGTGTCAAAATAGTCAAAAATGGGGATTTTCCCAAAACTTGCTAAAAGGGGCCAGGGGGGCGGACTGAGTCAGAAAGGAGCAAAATCAAGCACAGTTGGGGCGTTTTGGGAACATTGTGAAGGATTTTCCAACGTGGGCAAAAATTGAAAAAAACGACAGGGCCGGTAGTGTCGAAAAAGTCAAAAATGCGGATTTTCCCAAACCTTGCTAAAAGGGGCCAGGGGGCGGACTGAGTCAGAAAGGAGCAAAATCAAGCACAGTTGGGGCGTTTTGGGAAAATTGTGAAGGAATTTCCAAACCGGGCAAAATTTGAAAAAAACGACAGGGCCGGTAGTGTCGAAAATGTAAAAAATGGGGATTTTCCCAAACCTTGCTAAAAGGGGCCAGGGGGGCGGACTGAGTCAGAAAGGAGCAAAATCAAGCACAGTTGGGGCGTTTTGGGAAAATTGTGAAGGATTTTCCAAACCGGGCAAAATTTGAAAAAAACGACAGGTCCGGTAGTGTCGAAAAAATCAAAAATGGGGATTTTCCCAAACCTTGCTAAAAGGGGCCAGGGGGGCGGACTGAGTCAGAAAGGAGCAAAATCAAGCACAGTTGGGGCGTTTTGGGAAAAAAGGGGAAGGGATTTTCCAAACCGGGCAAAATTTGAAAAAAACGACAGGTCCGGTAGTGTCGAAAAAATCAAAAATGGGGATTTTCCCAAACCTTGCTAAAAGGGGCCAGGGGGGCGGACTGAGTCAGAAAGGAGCAAAATCAAGCACAGTTGGGGCGTTTTGGGAAAATTGTGAAGGATTTTCCAAAGTGGGCAAAAATTAAAAAAAACGACAAGGCCGGTAGTGTCGAAAAAGTCAAAAATGCAGATTTTCCCAAATCTTTGCTAAAAGGGGCCAGGGGGCGGGCTTATTGAAAAACGAGCAAAATCAAGCACAGTTGGGGCGTTTTGGGAAAATTGTGAAGGATTTTCCAAACAGGGCAAAATTTGAAAAAAACGACAGTGCCGGTAGTGTCGAAAAAGTCAAAAATGGGGATTTTCCCAAACTTTGCTTAAAGAGGCCAGAGGGGGGGGCTGGGTGAAAAAGGAGCAAAATCAAGCACAGTTGGGGCGTTTTGTGAAAATTGTGAAGGATTTTCCAAAGTGGGCAAAAATTGAAAAAAACGACAGGGCCGGTAGTGTCGAAAAAGTCAAAAATGGGGATTTTCACAAACCTTGCTAAAAGGTGCCAGGGGGTGGACTGAGTCAGAAAGGAGCAAAATCAAGCACAGTTGGGGCGTTTTGAGAAAATTGTGAAGGATTTTCCAAAGTGGGCAAAATTTGAAAAAAACGACAGGTCCGGTAGTGTCGAAAAAGTCAAAAATTGGGATTTTCCCAAATCTTTGCTAAAAGGGGCCAGGGGGCGGGCTGATTGAAAAACGAGCAAAATCAAGCACAGTTGGGGCGTTTTGGGAACATTGTGAAGGATTTTCCAAACCGGGCAAAATTTGAAAAAAACGACAGGGCCGGTAGTGTCAAAATAGTCAAAAATGGGGATTTTCCCAAAACTTGCTAAAAGGGGCCAGGGGGCGGACTGAGTCAGAAAGGAGCAAAATCAAGCACAGTTGGGGCGTTTTGGGAAAATTGTGAAGGATTTTCCAAAGTGGGCAAAAATTAAAAAAAACGACAAGGCCGGTAGTGTCGAAAAAGTCAAAAATGCAGATTTTCCCAAATCTTTGCTAAAAGGGGCCAGGGGGCGGGCTTATTGAAAAACGAGCAAAATCAAGCACAGTTGGGGCGTTTTGGGAAAATTGTGAAGGATTTTCCAAAACGGGCAAAAATTGAAAAAAACGACAGGGCCGGTAGTGTCGAAAAAGTCAAAAATGGGGATTTTCACAAACCTTGCTAAAAGGTGCCAGGGGGTGGACTGAGTCAGAAAGGAGCAAAATCAAGCACAGTTGGGGCGTTTTGAGAAAATTGTGAAGGATTTTCCAAAGTGGGCAAAATTTGAAAAAAACGACAGGTCCGGTAGTGTCGAAAAAGTCAAAAATGGGGATTTTCCAAAACCTTGCTAAAAGGGGCCAGGGGGGCGGACTAAGTAAGAAAGGAGCAAAATCAAGCACAGTTGGGGCGTTTTGGGAAAATTGTGAAGGATTTTCCAAACCGGGCAAAATTTGAAAAAAACGACATGGCCGGTAGTGTCGAAAAAGTCAAAAATGCAGATTTTCCCAAATCTTTGCTAAAAGGGGCCAGGGGGCGGGCTTATTGAAAAACGAGCAAAATCAAGCACAGTTGGGGCGTTTTGGGAAAATTGTGAAGGATTTTCCAAAACGGGCAAAATTTGAAAAAAACGACAGTGCCGGTAGTGTCGAAAAAGTCAAAAATGGGGATTTTCCCAAACTTTGCTTAAAGAGGCCAGAGGGGGGGGCTGGGTGAAAAAGGAGCAAAATCAAGCACAGTTGGGGCGTTTTGTGAAAATTGTGAAGGATTTTCCAAAGTGGGCAAAAATTGAAAAAAACGACAGGGCGGTAGTGTCGAAAAAGTCAAAAATGGGGATTTTCACAAACCTTGCTAAAAGGTGCCAGGGGGTGGACTGAGTCAGAAAGGAGCAAAATCAAGCACAGTTGGGGCGTTTTGAGAAAATTGTGAAGGATTTTCCAAAGTGGGCAAAATTTGAAAAAAACGACAGGTCCGGTAGTGTCGAAAAAGTCAAAAATGGGGATTTTCCAAAACCTTGCTAAAAGGGGCCAGGGGGGCGGACTAAGTAAGAAAGGAGCAAAATCAAGCACAGTTGGGGCGTTTTGGGAAAATTGTGAAGGATTTTCCAAACCGGGCAAAATTTGAAAAAAACGACATGGCCGGTAGTGTCGAAAAAGTCAAAAATGCAGATTTTTCCAAATCTTTGCTAAAAGGGGCCAGGGGGCGGGCTTATTGAAAAACGAGCAAAATCAAGCACAGTTGGGGCGTTTTGGGAAAATTGTGAAGGATTTTCCAAAGTGGGCAAAATTTGAAAAAAACGACAGGTCCGGTAGTGTCGAAAAAGTCAAAAATGGGGATTTTCCAAAACCTTGCTAAAAGGGGCCAGGGGGGCGGACTAAGTAAGAAAGGAGCAAAATCAAGCACAGTTGGGGCGTTTTGGGAAAATTGTGAAGGATTTTCTAAGCCGGGCAAAATTTGAAAAAAACGACAGGGCCGGTAGTGTCGAAAAAGTCAAAAATGCAGATTTTCCCAAATCTTTGCTAAAAGGGGCCAGGGGGCGGGCTTATTGAAAAACGAGCAAAATCAAGCACAGTTGGGGCGTTTTGGGAAAATTGTGAAGGATTTTCCAAAACGGGCAAAATTTGAAAAAAACGACAGTGCCGGTAGTGTCGAAAAAGTCAAAAATGGGGATTTTCCCAAACTTTGCTTAAAGAGGCCAGAGGGGGGGGCTGGGTGAAAAAGGAGCAAAATCAAGCACAGTTGGGGCGTTTTGTGAAAATTGTGAAGGATTTTCCAAAGTGGGCAAAAATTGAAAAAAACGACAGGGCCGGTAGTGTCGAAAAAGTCAAAAATGGGGATTTTCACAAACCTTGCTAAAAGGTGCCAGGGGGTGGACTGAGTCAGAAAGGAGCAAAATCAAGCACAGTTGGGGCGTTTTGAGAAAATTGTGAAGGATTTTCCAAAGTGGGCAAAATTTGAAAAAAACGACAGGTCCGGTAGTGTCGAAAAAGTCAAAAATTGGGATTTTCCCAAATCTTTGCTAAAAGGGGCCAGGGGGCGGGCTGATTGAAAAACGAGCAAAATCAAGCACAGTTGGGGCGTTTTGGGAACATTGTGAAGGATTTTCCAAACCGGGCAAAATTTGAAAAAAACGACAGGGCCGGTAGTGTCAAAATAGTCAAAAATGGGGATTTTCCCAAAACTTGCTAAAAGGGGCCAGGGGGGCGGACTGAGTCAGAAAGGAGCAAAATCAAGCACAGTTGGGGCGTTTTGGGAACATTGTGAAGGATTTTCCAACGTGGGCAAAAATTGAAAAAAACGACAGGGCCGGTAGTGTCGAAAAAGTCAAAAATGCGGATTTTCCCAAACCTTGCTAAAAGGGGCCAGGGGGCGGACTGAGTCAGAAAGGAGCAAAATCAAGCACAGTTGGGGCGTTTTGGGAAAATTGTGAAGGAATTTCCAAACCGGGCAAAATTGGAAAAAAACGACAGGGCCGGTAGTGTCGAAAATGTAAAAAATGGGGATTTTCCCAAACCTTGCTAAAAGGGGCCAAGGGGGCGGACTGAGTCAGAAAGGAGCAAAATCAAGCACAGTTGGGGCGTTTTGGGAAAATTGTGAAGGATTTTCCAAACCGGGCAAAATTTGAAAAAAACGACAGGTCCGGTAGTGTCGAAAAAATCAAAAATGGGGATTTTCCCAAACCTTGCTAAAAGGGGCCAGGGGGGCGGACTGAGTCAGAAAGGAGCAAAATCAAGCACAGTTGGGGCGTTTTGGGAAAATTGTGAAGGATTTTCCAAACCGGGCAAAATTTGAAAATAACGACAGGTCCGGTAGTGTCGAAAAAATCAAAAATGGGGATTTTCCCAAACCTTGCTAAAAGGGGCCAGGGGGGCGGACTGAGTCAGAAAGGAGCAAAATCAAGCACAGTTGGGGCGTTTTGGGAAAATTGTGAAGGATTTTCCAAAGTGGGCAAAAATTAAAAAAAACGACAAGGCCGGTAGTGTCGAAAAAGTCAAAAATGCAGATTTTCCCAAATCTTTGCTAAAAGGGGCCAGGGGGCGGGCTTATTGAAAAACGAGCAAAATCAAGCACAGTTGGGGCGTTTTGGGAAAATTGTGAAGGATTTTCCAAAACGGGCAAAATTTGAAAAAAACGACAGTGCCGGTAGTGTCGAAAAAGTCAAAAATGGGGATTTTCCCAAACTTTGCTTAAAGAGGCCAGAGGGGGGGGCTGGGTGAAAAAGGAGCAAAATCAAGCACAGTTGGGGCGTTTTGTGAAAATTGTGAAGGATTTTCCAAAGTGGGCAAAAATTGAAAAAAACGACAGGGCCGGTAGTGTCGAAAAAGTCAAAAATGGGGATTTTCACAAACCTTGCTAAAAGGTGCCAGGGGGTGGACTGAGTCAGAAAGGAGCAAAATCAAGCACAGTTGGGGCGTTTTGAGAAAATTGTGAAGGATTTTCCAAAGTGGGCAAAATTTGAAAAAAACGACAGGTCCGGTAGTGTCGAAAAAGTCAAAAATTGGGATTTTCCCAAATCTTTGCTAAAAGGGGCCAGGGGGCGGGCTGATTGAAAAACGAGCAAAATCAAGCACAGTTGGGGCGTTTTGGGAACATTGTGAAGGATTTTCCAAACCGGGCAAAATTTGAAAAAAAACGACAGGGCCGGTAGTGTCAAAATAGTCAAAAATGGGGATTTTCCCAAAACTTGCTAAAAGGGGCCAGGGGGGCGGACTGAGTCAGAAAGGAGCAAAATCAAGCACAGTTGGGGCGTTTTGGGAACATTGTGAAGGATTTTCCAACGTGGGCAAAAATTGAAAAAAACGACAAGGCCGGTAGTGTCGAAAAAGTCAAAAATGCAGATTTTCCCAAATCTTTGCTAAAAGGGGCCAGGGGGCGGGCTGATTGAAAAACGAGCAAAATCAAGCACAGTTGGGGCGTTTTGGGAAAATTGTGAAGGATTTTCCAAAACGGGCAAAATTTGAAAAAAACGACAGTGCCGGTAGTGTCGAAAAAGTCAAAAATGGGGATTTTCCCAAACTTTGCTTAAAGAGGCCAGAGGGGGGGGGCTGGGTGAAAAAGGAGCAAAATCAAGCACAGTTGGGGCGTTTTGTGAAAATTGTGAAGGATTTTCCAAAGTGGGCAAAAATTGAAAAAAACGACAGGGCCGGTAGTGTCGAAAAAGTCAAAAATGGGGATTTTCACAAACCTTGCTAAAGGTGCCAGGGGGTGGACTGAGTCAGAAAGGAGCAAAATCAAGCACAGTTGGGGCGTTTTGAGAAAATTGTGAAGGATTTTCCAAAGTGGGCAAAATTTGAAAAAAACGACAGGTCCGGTAGTGTCGAAAAAGTCAAAAATGGGGATTTTCCAAAACCTTGCTAAAAGGGGCCAGGGGGGCGGACTAAGTAAGAAAGGAGCAAAATCAAGCACAGTTGGGGCGTTTTGGGAAAATTGTGAAGGATTTTCCAAACCGGGCAAAATTTGAAAAAAACGACATGGCCGGTAGTGTCGAAAAAGTCAAAAATGCAGATTTTCCAAATCTTTGCTAAAAGGGGCCAGGGGGCGGGCTTATTGAAAAACGAGCAAAATCAAGCACAGTTGGGGCGTTTTGGGAAAATTGTGAAGGATTTTCCAAAACGGGCAAAATTTGAAAAAAACGACAGTGCCGGGTAGTGTCGAAAAGTCAAAAATGGGGATTTTCCCAAACTTTGCTTAAAGAGGCCAGAGGGGGGGGCTGGGTGAAAAAGGAGCAAAATCAAGCACAGTTGGGGCGTTTTGTGAAAATTGTGAAGGATTTTCCAAAGTGGGCAAAAATTGAAAAAAACGACAGGGGCGGTAGTGTCGAAAAAGTCAAAAATGGGGATTTTCACAAACCTTGCTAAAAGGTGCCAGGGGGTGGACTGAGTCAGAAAGGAGCAAAATCAAGCACAGTTGGGGCGTTTTGGGAAAATTGTGAAGGATTTTCTAAGCCGGGCAAAATTTGAAAAAAACGACAGGGCCGGTAGTGTCGAAAAAGTCAAAAATGCAGATTTTCCCAAATCTTTGCTAAAAGGGGCCAGGGGGCGGGCTTATTGAAAAACGAGCAAAATCAAGCACAGTTGGGGCGTTTTGGGAAAATTGTGAAGGATTTTCCAAAACGGGCAAAATTTGAAAAAAACGACAGTGCCGGTAGTGTCGAAAAAGTCAAAAATGGGGATTTTCCCAAACTTTGCTTAAAGAGGCCAGAGGGGGGGGCTGGGTGAAAAAGGAGCAAAATCAAGCACAGTTGGGGCGTTTTGTGAAAATTGTGAAGGATTTTCCAAAGTGGGCAAAAATTGAAAAAAACGACAGGGCCGGTAGTGTCGAAAAAGTCAAAAAATGGGGATTTTCACAAACCTTGCTAAAAGGTGCCAGGGGGGTGGACTGAGTCAGAAAGGAGCAAAATCAAGCACAGTTGGGGCGTTTTGAGAAAATTGTGAAGGATTTTCCAAAGTGGGCAAAATTTGAAAAAAACGACAGGTCCGGTAGTGTCGAAAAAGTCAAAAATTGGGATTTTCCCAAATCTTTGCTAAAAGGGGGCCAGGGGGCGGGCTGATTGAAAAACGAGCAAAATCAAGCACAGTTGGGGCGTTTTGGGAACATTGTGAAGGATTTTCCAAACCGGGCAAAATTTGAAAAAAAAGACAGGGCCGGTAGTGTCAAAATAGTCAAAAATGGGGATTTTCCCAAAACTTGCTAAAAGGGGCAGGGGGGCGGACTGAGTCAGAAAGGAGCAAAATCAAGCACAGTTGGGGCGTTTTGGGAACATTGTGAAGGATTTTCCAACGTGGGCAAAAATTGAAAAAAACGACAGGGCCGGGTAGTGTCGAAAAAGTCAAAAAATGCGGATTTTCCCAAACCTTGCTAAAAGGGGCCAGGGGGCGGACTGAGTCAGAAAGGAGCAAAATCAAGCACAGTTGGGGCGTTTTGGGAAAATTGTGAAGGAATTTCCAAACCGGGCAAAATTTGAAAAAAACGACAGGGCCGGGTAGTGTCGAAAATGTAAAAAATGGGGATTTTCCCAAACCTTGCTAAAAGGGGCCAGGGGGGCGGACTGAGTCAGAAAGGAGCAAAATCAAGCACAGTTGGGGCGTTTTGGGAAAATTGTGAAGGATTTTCCAAACCGGGCAAAATTTGAAAAAAACGACAGGTCCGGTAGTGTCGAAAAAATCAAAAATGGGGATTTTCCCAAACCTTGCTAAAAGGGGCCAGGGGGGCGGACTGAGTCAGAAAGGAGCAAAATCAAGCACAGTTGGGGCGTTTTGGGAAAAAAGGGGAAGGGATTTTCCAAACCGGGCAAAATTTGAAAAAAACGACAGGTCCGGTAGTGTCGAAAAAATCAAAAATGGGGATTTTCCCAAACCTTGCTAAAAGGGGCCAGGGGGGCGGACTGAGTCAGAAAGGAGCAAAATCAAGCACAGTTGGGGCGTTTTGGGAAAATTGTGAAGGATTTTCCAAAGTGGGCAAAAATTAAAAAAACGACAAGGCCGGTAGTGTCGAAAAAGTCAAAAATGCAGATTTTCCCAAATCTTTGCTAAAAGGGGCCAGGGGGCGGGCTTATTGAAAAACGAGCAAAATCAAGCACAGTTGGGGCGTTTTGGGAAAATTGTGAAGGATTTTCCAAACAGGGCAAAATTTGAAAAAAACGACAGTGCCGGTAGTGTCGAAAAAAGTCAAAAATGGGGATTTTCCCAAACTTTGCTTAAAGAGGCCAGAGGGGGGGGCTGGGTGAAAAAGGAGCAAAATCAAGCACAGTTGGGGCGTTTTGTGAAAATTGTGAAGGATTTTCCAAAGTGGGCAAAAATTGAAAAAAACGACAGGGCCGGGTAGTGTCGAAAAAGTCAAAAATGGGGATTTTCACAAACCTTGCTAAAAGGTGCCAGGGGGTGGACTGAGTCAGAAAGGAGCAAAATCAAGCACAGTTGGGGCGTTTTGAGAAAATTGTGAAGGATTTTCCAAAGTGGGCAAAATTTGAAAAAAACGACAGGTCCGGTAGTGTCGAAAAAGTCAAAAATTGGGATTTTCCCAAATCTTTGCTAAAAGGGGCCAGGGGGCGGGCTGATTGAAAAACGAGCAAAATCAAGCACAGTTGGGGCGTTTTGGGAACATTGTGAAGGATTTTCCAAACCGGGCAAAATTTGAAAAAAACGACAGGGCCGGTAGTGTCAAAATAGTCAAAAATGGGGATTTTCCCAAAACTTGCTAAAAGGGGCCAGGGGGCGGACTGAGTCAGAAAGGAGCAAAATCAAGCACAGTTGGGGCGTTTTGGGAAAATTGTGAAGGATTTTCCAAAGTGGGCAAAAATTAAAAAAAACGACAAGGCCGGTAGTGTCGAAAAAGTCAAAAATGCAGATTTTCCCAAATCTTTGCTAAAAGGGGCCAGGGGGCGGGCTTATTGAAAAACGAGCAAAATCAAGCACAGTTGGGGCGTTTTGGGAAAATTGTGAAGGATTTTCCAAAACGGGCAAAAATTGAAAAAACGACAGGGGCCGGTAGTGTCGAAAAAGTCAAAAATGGGGATTTTCACAAACCTTGCTAAAAGGTGCCAGGGGGTGGACTGAGTCAGAAAGGAGCAAAATCAAGCACAGTTGGGGCGTTTTGAGAAAATTGTGAAGGATTTTCCAAAGTGGGCAAAATTTGAAAAAAACGACAGGTCCGGTAGTGTCGAAAAAGTCAAAAATGGGGATTTTCCAAAACCTTGCTAAAAGGGGCCAGGGGGGCGGACTAAGTAAGAAAGGAGCAAAATCAAGCACAGTTGGGGCGTTTTGGGAAAATTGTGAAGGATTTTCCAAACCGGGCAAAATTTGAAAAAAACGACATGGCCGGTAGTGTCGAAAAAGTCAAAAATGCAGATTTTCCCAAATCTTTGCTAAAAGGGGCCAGGGGGCGGGCTTATTGAAAAACGAGCAAAATCAAGCACAGTTGGGGCGTTTTGGGAAAATTGTGAAGGATTTTCCAAAACGGGCAAAATTTGAAAAAAAACGACAGTGCCGGTAGTGTCGAAAAAGTCAAAAATGGGGATTTTCCCAAACTTTGCTTAAAGAGGCCAGAGGGGGGGGCTGGGTGAAAAAGGAGCAAAATCAAGCACAGTTGGGGCGTTTTGTGAAAATTGTGAAGGATTTTCCAAAGTGGGCAAAAATTGAAAAAAACGACAGGGCGGGTAGTGTCGAAAAAGTCAAAAATGGGGATTTTCACAAACCTTGCTAAAAGGTGCCAGGGGGTGGACTGAGTCAGAAAGGAGCAAAATCAAGCACAGTTGGGGCGTTTTGAGAAAATTGTGAAGGATTTCCAAAGTGGGCAAAATTTGAAAAAAACGACAGGTCCGGGTAGTGTCGAAAAAGTCAAAAATGGGGATTTTCCAAAACCTTGCTAAAAGGGGCCAGGGGGGGCGGACTAAGTAAGAAAGGAGCAAAATCAAGCACAGTTGGGGCGTTTTGGGAAAATTGTGAAGGATTTTCCAAACCGGGCAAAATTTGAAAAAAACGACATGGCCGGTAGTGTCGAAAAAGTCAAAAATGCAGATTTTTCCAAATCTTTGCTAAAAGGGGCCAGGGGGCGGGCTTATTGAAAAACGAGCAAAATCAAGCACAGTTGGGGCGTTTTGGGAAAATTGTGAAGGATTTTCCAAAGTGGGCAAAATTTGAAAAAAACGACAGGTCCGGTAGTGTCGAAAAAGTCAAAAATGGGGATTTTCCAAAACCTTGCTAAAAGGGGCCAGGGGGGCGGACTAAGTAAGAAAGGAGCAAAATCAAGCACAGTTGGGGCGTTTTGGGAAAATTGTGAAGGATTTTCTAAGCCGGGCAAAATTTGAAAAAAACGACAGGGCCGGTAGTGTCGAAAAAGTCAAAAATGCAGATTTTCCCAAATCTTTGCTAAAAGGGGCCAGGGGGCGGGCTTATTGAAAAACGAGCAAAATCAAGCACAGTTGGGGCGTTTTGGGAAAATTGTGAAGGATTTTCCAAAACGGGCAAAATTTGAAAAAAACGACAGTGCCGGTAGTGTCGAAAAAGTCAAAAATGGGGATTTTTCCCAAACTTTGCTTAAAGAGGCCAGAGGGGGGGGCTGGGTGAAAAAGGAGCAAAATCAAGCACAGTTGGGGCGTTTTGTGAAAATTGTGAAGGATTTTCCAAAGTGGGCAAAAATTGAAAAAAACGACAGGGCCGGTAGTGTCGAAAAAGTCAAAAATGGGGATTTTCACAAACCTTGCTAAAAGGTGCCAGGGGGTGGACTGAGTCAGAAAGGAGCAAAATCAAGCACAGTTGGGGCGTTTTGAGAAAATTGTGAAGGATTTTCCAAAGTGGGCAAAATTTGAAAAAAACGACAGGTCCGGTAGTGTCGAAAAAGTCAAAAATTGGGATTTTCCCCAAATCTTTGCTAAAAGGGGCCAGGGGGCGGGCTGATTGAAAAACGAGCAAAATCAAGCACAGTTGGGGCGTTTTGGGAACATTGTGAAGGATTTTCCAAACCGGGCAAAATTTGAAAAAAACGACAGGGCCGGTAGTGTCAAAATAGTCAAAAATGGGGATTTTCCCAAAACTTGCTAAAAGGGGCCAGGGGGGGCGGACTGAGTCAGAAAGGAGCAAAATCAAGCACAGTTGGGGCGTTTTGGGAACATTGTGAAGGATTTTCCAACGTGGGCAAAAATTGAAAAAAACGACAGGGCCGGTAGTGTCGAAAAAGTCAAAAATGCGGATTTTCCCAAACCTTGCTAAAAGGGGCCAGGGGGCGGACTGAGTCAGAAAGGAGCAAAATCAAGCACAGTTGGGGCGTTTTGGGAAAATTGTGAAGGAATTTCCAAACCGGGCAAAATTGGAAAAAAACGACAGGGCCGGTAGTGTCGAAAATGTAAAAAATGGGGATTTTCCCAAACCTTGCTAAAAGGGGGCCAAGGGGGCGGACTGAGTCAGAAAGGAGCAAAATCAAGCACAGTTGGGGCGTTTTGG